>NC_067476.1:163319913-163658038 GCF_947179515.1 Apodemus sylvaticus | reverse complement strand
CCTAATACAAATGTGTTTGTCCTCCACAAATGGAGCCAGAGAGAATGACTCTTCCCTCGGTTGGCATTTCACCATGCACAGAGAATGACCCCAGGCTAGGAGCACTGTGTGAACCTGTCATGTCCCAGGTCTGCTGGAGGACAAAAGTGATCGGAGACAGGTAGGTCTCATGAAGACTGCTGCTGAGGGTGTGGCAGATCCTAGAGAAGATACAGAATGCTGTGTTCATTTGCACTCAGAGACTGGGAGAGCAGAGGGACCTCAGAGAAGTCAGGAGGTGGTGTACACACCACGGCAGCCAGGGTATCCAGTGAGCCTCCCCTTTGCTGCTCAGAATGCATGGGCTGCTGGGGATCCGACTTGCAGAATTTCATAAATCACGGCTATTTTAGCTGCGAGAGTAGAGATTGATTAAGGTCTGAACCATCAGGCGTCCTGCGGATCAGGTTGTCTCTCACCAGCCCCCACCCCCCTTTCCCAGACATGCGTGTCAGCAGTTTTCCGGGAAAGCAGTCTACACATTTAGCATCATCGGAGCAATTACTGTAAGGAGGCTCGATGGCCACAGCCAACCAGAAGCTTAGCCTTGGGGTGGGCATGAGGACAGGGTAGCTGTGGCTGAGTGTCCTAGGGTCTCTGATAAAATGCAGCCCCTACAGAGCTGTAGACTGCCTGGGAATTCTGCTGTTCTGTGATCCTGGAGAGGTGGGGGGGGAGCCAGCTGCCTGTCTTGAAGGGGACCCCACACTCTCAGTACTTCAGATACCTGTCACACTTTGACTTGACACCCACCTACCCACCTACTGAATCCAGGAAAGGCATTTGTGACATTTTCCTGGAGCAGACTTTGAGTATCGTGCCCCCTAGTGGAATGTTTAAGTATTTTACAGACTCTTCATCAGGATCCCTTCTAGGGGTAACAAACCTGAGGGCATCTACCCCAGATCTTCACTCTATATAGCTTAGTGTGAAATCAAATGGGACAGAAACTGTTCTACTCCCCCCATTCCAAGGACACTCTCCACTTTAGAATAGTTTCAGATTAGTGGTGCAGAGTTCCTAAGCCCATAGTCACGTCCACATTAACACATGACATGGTCATGAACATCTCGCCACAGTGGAAATCAAGTTCCACTGCCTTTTTTTTCTGCTTTCTGTTTCTGTCTCAGGACCTGCATGACATTTAGACATCCCATATCCTCAAAGGTGTAGTGGCTGATCAGGTGTCCATATGTGTGTGTGTGTGTGTGTGTGTGTGTGTGTGTGTAGCATGTATATGTGTATGTAGCATGTGTATGTGTATGTGTATATGTATAGCAGGGTCTACATCCTTTAAGATAGAATCTGGACTACTGCTTACAACCAAATGTCCCGACAGACACCATCTTCCTAATGGCCACAGACCTCTATTGTGTATAGCTATGAGAGATGCCACTGAAGCCCCTTTCTGATGTTTATGAGCTGTTCTTGCTTCAGCCAGTCTCTGTGAGTTGTACGCTGTGCTTGCGTTCTGCAGGAATTTTCCAGGGGAGAAGGGATAAAACAGAGAGTGAGTTTGTGCAATGGGCCCTGTCACCTTGGTGGACAGGCAGGTCCTGTATTTGGGGTCTGAGTGGGCACATTAATGTTTAATTTGTAGTGTGATATATGTGAGACCTGTTTGCATCAAGGACTTGTTTCAGGAGGTGGCAATTTGCTGGTTCCTTTAGATGCTATTTAAGGAGGAAACTGTATCCCCTAAAATTAGTGTAGATAGTGACTGACAGAGAGAAGGCCCTTGAGGTCTTTGGCTTGCAGCGCTTGGAGAATCTCTCCTGTCAGAAAACAGGCTTTAGCCCATAGCCTTCCCTGGGACACCTTCCAGTCAGCCACCCTAGTCGATAGCATAGCCCATGTATTACCCACTCCACCTCCCCACCCCCCCCAACCACCACCCCCCATTCCCAGGTTCCCCGCACCCAAGTTCCCAGGCTTGGAGCTGTTTGATGTTCCTCCAGAGCTGAGCCTGGAAGGGTGAGGTGTTCTAGGATACTTAGCAAAGGAGATGCTGCAGATGGGTAGCACCTTGACTGGGTATGCAAATGAAGATTCTGGCAGATCTCTGCAAGCCTGTAGCTGGGGCATCGGCTGGTGGCCGGGTTGGGGTGCTGCCAACCGGCTGAGTAAAGCTGCTAATGAAATAATACCAGTTAAAAATGAGTCCGCTGTCAGAGCCAGAGTGTTTCGTTGGCCCCCAGCCCAGCACTTCCCAGCTCGAGATGGGGCGGGAGGAAGATCCCTGGGACAGCAGGACCCACGCATCACCCACCCACCTGAATCACAAGGTGCTGACCATCATAGTCTGCTATTCCTTTGTGGTGTTCTCCACAAAGTTTTCTTAATGGCTGGCTAATTCAGTGGCTTTCTCCATCTTCCTCCTTCTCCCTGAAACTTTGCCCGTTTTAGCTTCTGTGTGCCTCAATCACCACCTAGCAATATCTGCTTCTCTTGGGATTCCAGATCCTGTCTTCCACTTGCTTAAAATCAAACGAGGAGCCAGATGTGGTACACACCTGTAATCCCAGTGCACAGGAGGCTGAAGCAAGAGGGTTTCCCAGAATTCTAGGCCAGCCTAAACTATATAACATGATCCTGTCAAAACAAATAAACAAAAGTTAACTCAGTCTCACATCTACATAAAGGTGCCCCTGGGAGTGCTGTTCGCTTGCTCAAACAGCCAATTCCTGTATTTTAGAAAAGCTGTTTGTTCAGATGTGAAAAGTAACTTTCCAGATGAGGAAGACTTTCTTTGCCACTTTGTAAGAATGGTTACATTTCCTAGTCCACCCAGACAGTTATCTGCCCATCAACCAGGTCATGATGGGGAGAAAAACTTTAAGGACCTGCCCCAGTAGGTCAGCATGGCCTTCACAGTGACTCTGCATTCAGCAGGACTACGCTAATGAGAAAGTTGCTGAGAAGACTTGTAGGCTCTATGTTCATGGTGTTTGCTAAGGGCTGAAAAGCTGCTGGATTCTCTGACACATCTTGCTGTTGTCCAGAGCTCCAGGGCCCCATAACACCCCAACTCCCCTCTACAGACTCAGATTCATTGTTCTGGGTCTGAGCTTGTTATGAAGCATGTGGACCATGCCTGCATCCTGGGCTGGGCACAAGAGAATTTCTAGAGATGGCCTTGTCCTCACACCCTCTACTCGAGGAGCCTGGCATTACGACCTTTGTCAGTTTAGAAAAGGGATTACCATTCCAGGCAATGGGACTTTCCTGGAAACCCACCCTCAGGGCATTGCTCTGTCCACTGTCCACAGGTGGACATTGCTCAAGCTAACTCCTAGCTCTGCACCCCAGTATCAGACACCCAGCCCCAACATGAAGAGCAGTGGTCCCAAAGAAACTTTGTAGTAGGAGGGATACAGGCACACAGGCCTGTGGGTGGTGTGCAGATCTGGCAAAGCTGCCTGACTCCAAACCTCCTTATCTTCATCAAGAGGCAGAATGATGCTTGGCAGGATAGGGAGTATGCTTGCTTCATGGGTTGGAAATGCGCTGCTTCTCAGTTGCTAGTAGAGTCTTGGGCAGTAACTGCATACTTGGACTTCAAGCTCAGAATGCAGAGGCTGGCAACTCCTGGTGGGAGCTGGCCAAGGCTAAAGCCCTCCTCTGCCATCTCCTGCTTAAGTTCCTGCTGCCTGAGAGACCAGGCTAGCATGTTGGTTTCTTTCTGGGTCCCTTGTAGAAAGAACCCAAGTCCTATGTGAACCTGTCAAACCAAGCTGACGATAGACCTTCCCAGGACATGTGGCTTATATAGCCAGTGTACCTCAGCTCTCTGGCTCTTTCTGCCTGGTGTTTTCTGATGGTCCTGCTTGCAGATCTTGGGAGGGTCTCACAAGGAAGGTAGGCTCTGGGTAAGGAAGCATGGGGCCAGGCAGAGGATGGGGGGTCTTGCTTGATGGGCCCTCCCTCAGAGAGCACCCATAGTCCCCTGTGGGCTGGGTGGGGGTGGGAGCCGGGTGAGGGGCATTTGAGTCTGTTGCCACTGTTGTGACTGTTTAGTCCACCAGTCTTAGCCAGTAGCCGTCACTGCAGGGCCACCACGGCTCCCTTAATCTTTCCCGGCCCAGCATGTTCCGAAGATGTTTTACCCCAAAACCATTAAGCTGTCTCTGTGCATATGCCTCAAGCCTCTTCCTGTCAATGCTGGACAGCGGGTGTGGGTGAGGGGCCTCCATCCCATCCTTTTCTTCCCACCCAGTCACCCCATCTGACCAGACTGCCCACACCAGCTCTGAGCTCATCGGCTCCTCCTTTAATCAGCTACCTCCGGGACAAAGCACTGAGGAGACTCACGTCCGGCAAGGACTTTTCCATAAAAGGCAGTTCAGCTGGTTCAGCAGTGCTGTGTGCACACTGCACAGGCCCCAGTCCTCCTGTCTCAATGCCGAGTGACCAGATTGTATGATGGTGGAGAGGTCTGGTCCTAAGGGTTCAGAGACCTCTCAATCACTGCCCCAAGACACAATGAGAGAGCAGCAGCAGCTGCTCCCGCCATGGCCTACGCCTCAGGATGTCTCCCTGTCATTGACATGATAAAGGAAGTCACTGTGTCACCACAAGGGCACAAGCTCCCTATTGCACAGGGTGTGGCTGCTTGCCATCAGCGAGTGACCCTCCTCTCTGCTCAAGGGGCAGTGCCAACCTGTACCCCACAAAGAGTCCATTACAGCTTTCCCTACATTTCCAGTTCTTGGCACTTCCTACTACCTAGCACACAGGTGGGGCAAGACTTGATCTGGCTTCATGGAGGGCTCCACCAGGAATTCTCAGAATAAAGATGGCCTTTTATCCTCAGGTGCAAACTCTGTCAGGGTGGTATGAGTCACTCACTCTAAGGAATGCATAGGATGCTCATGGCTCCTGAGAACGCCGTAAAACAGGCACACTGTGAAGGCAGAGAAACTCAGGACCGAGCCCCCACAAAAGGATAGACAGTGCCCACAGAGAGATCTGATAAGATCTCCATTTTCCTGGCCAGCAAAGCTGAGCAAAGGAGTCCATAGGCTAGAGAAGGGGTCCCGGGGGAGGAGAGAGCCAGGAGGTAGATTCTCTCTGTCTGCATGTGGGCCATACAGGGCTCCTGGAGGGACATTTGGCCCAACACAAACTTCTGAGAACAAATCTGATGTTAGAAAGTCCATCTTAGACACACTAGAATTCAGGAGGACCCACTAACCTAACAAAACTATCGGTGTTCTCCAAAGTTAAGAGCCCGGACCCAGTTCTGTGTTGGACATTGAAGTGCTCAGGCATACCCAGAACCAGGAAAATGTGACTGTCTTCCAGAAGAAAGATAGTGTGCAATAAATGCCAGCCCCAGAGCAACCAATAACATCTACAATGGATGTGCTGTGCATGCATACATACACACACACACACACATACCCATACACATGCACATACATACACATATACACATACACACATACATATATACATATACACATATACTCATGCACACACATACACATACACCCACACACATGTACATAATACACATACACAATACATATATATACATACACACATATACACATACACTTATACATACATATGCATACACACACATACACTCATACATACATATGCATACACACACATACACTCATACATACATGCATACATACACACACATACACACATAACATACACATACACATCATACACATATACACATCACACATACATACACACACATCACACACACACATACACATATACACACATCACACACACACATACACACACATCACACACACACACATACACACACATCACACACACACACACTTCTAGGAGCCAAGGAGGTGGGGCCTGAATTTCCAGCATGATTATGGAGACCATAACAAGACATCCTGGAGACAGAACTTCTTCCTCATTGAACTGAATCTTAATGGGTTTTTCAAAAAGTTAATTCATCGTGAAAGGAATGGACACTTTCCCTTGGAACTCAGACACAAGCCACTTGGGTGGACCTCCTTTTTAATAGGATGAGGTTGGAACCAGAGTCCTGCTTGCACTACACAGACCCTGCTCACTTTATTTGCCTTTTAAAATTTTCACCCTGGTGGCCAAATCCAGAGACTCAACTGAAAAGGGAACCCTTCTGTTACATTAGTTCCAAGGTCCTGGTAAAAATCCTACAGCCTACCTCAAGGCCTCCAGCTTACCTCCCCAGCCACTGCGTGCCGACAGCCTCCACTCCTTCCACAGAGTGCGTGGAAGTTTACTTCACTGACCTTTTCTGAGCATCAGAATCTATGATCTGCTTTCTGCCTCATTGGTTTCTACTCTGATCATTATTATTTCCTACTTTCTGCTTACACTGAACTTTTCTTACCAGTCTCTGCTTACTCCTGGCTTATTGATCTATAATTGCTTGTTTATTTAGTTGGTTTTTGAGAGTGGGTCTTATGAAGCCTAGGTTGGTCTTGGACTTGATATGTGGCTGGGAATACCTGGAAGTTGACTTCCCCCTCCTAAGAGTGGGATTACAGGCCTGGCCCTGTGTTGTTTTATTTTCCTCAGTTAAAGAATTAATACTTGGGGGCTGGTGAGATGGCTCGGCAGTAAAGAACACTGACTGCTCTCCCAGAGGTCCTGAGTTCAAATCCCAGCAACCACATGGTGGCTCACAACCATCTGTAACGAGAGATCTGATTCCCTCTTCTGGAGTGTCTGAAGACAGCTACAGTGTATTTGCATATAATAAATAAATAATAAATATTTAAAATTCTGGGGTCACAGGGGTGTGTGACCACATGCAGCTAGTGAAGTGGGGTTTCTTGGGTCATGCTTTGTCATAGTTTGATCCCACTATGTGGGAAGCTATGCATTTAAATAGATCACTCCCTCAAAAAGAGATTTTTCTGGAGGAGTCATTCCCAGCCAGGTAGCGCATAACACTGACACTAAGCCCCATTGAAGATGTGCTGTTTGAGCCAGGCCTGGTGGCACATGCTTTTAATCCCAGCACTCAGGAGTTCAAGGCCAGCCTGGTCTACATAGTGACTTCTAGGACAGTTAAGGACATGTAGAGGAGCCCTGTCTCAAGGAACAAAAACAAAACAAAAAGCCCAACAACAGCAAAGAAAAATTGTTCCTTGTACCATCTTCTGGGCTGGCGTCTCACCCGGAGAAGGTTGGAAATGGAGTCTTAGGAGTCCCAGGCACTCATGACATCAGCGAGAACATGAGCTTCAGGCACCCCCACTCTGGGTATCAGGGTCCCAAGATGGAGGAGGCTAAGATGCTGGGGAATGCAGGGCCCCAGAATTAGAAGACCTTTCCATGGCTTCTTCTTGCAGCTTCTTTCTCACTGAGAGTCACAGGCTCTGCAAGGGTGCAGCTCAGAGTGACCCCCTTTCAGGAACATGACAGGGGTGGGAGGGGATTTGAGATTTTCCCCCACGGCACACTCAACACCCAGTCTTTCCACCTGGTCCTATGAAACCTACCTGGCTCCCTTACCACAGGGGTGGGAGGGTCCTGGTTCTCTTTTTCTTTTTAAATATTTATTTATTTATTGTATGTGAGTACACTGTAGCTGTCTTCATACACACCAGAAGAGGGCATCGGATCCCATTGCAGATGGTTGGGAGCCACCATGTAGTTGCTGCGATTTGAACTCAAGACCTCTGGATGAGCAGTCAGTGCCCTTTACTGCTGAGCCATCTCTCCAGCCCGGGATCCTTGGTTCTTATGAGTGGCTGACTGTGGCTGCTTTCTGCAGGATCTGCCAGCTCTGAAGTCCTGCAGCAATAGGAACTCAGAGCCTATGTTCCGCAGGGATTGAAATTTGAGAGACATCTTTGTGGCGAGTTCAAGGGCAAAGGTTGGAGAAGCAAACAGGAAGTAGATGAGACATGCTTCTTTAGGATTCTAGAGAATTTGGGTTCCCCTCCTTCCACACAGCCACCCCCAGCCAATGCTTGTGAACACCAGAAGACATGAGTCTTCCAGGGCCACCTGATTTGTCATCTTACTGTTTCCATACTCCCCAAGGGAACTGTGGGAGACCCCGTTTTGTTTGATGCTGTGGAACATTTTCTAAAGAACTCATGTCAGGTAGGAAGATAGACTGGACTGGTGGAATATAAGACCTGGTCACCTGTCCTCGACAGAGTGCCCAGCCAGGATGGTAGTATGCCTTGTCCTAGGGCAGGAAACCCTGTCTACACACACATGGCACATAACCAGTATCACAAGTCTCAGAAAGTGCCCGGCATGTGGATGGGAAGGGTCTGGGAGGCCAGACAGAGCTCTTCCTGTTGTAGGGCACAGCCAAACCCTGAGTATTTCCTCAATCCATGCCTTGCTTGCCCTTGGCCTGGTCTGGCACCCGTGGCTCCCCTTCTGTCTGAGGATATCTGCTGAATTATTCACAAGGCCATATTAGAGCCACCTGGCAGGATGAGGCAGGGTGAGCACACTCCTGGCCTGTGTCCCATCCCTCCTGCTGTGTCTTGGTCATCTCTAGCTTTGCTGGGAGAAAGCCACTAATGGAACCACAGCCAGAGCCTCCTGCAGGGCTGAGGCACTCCCATCCTCCTACAGTCAGCTCTGTACCTGGCCCTGCACCATTCTGACCTGTGTCTCACCTGCTGTCTTGGACTCTGGGGCTGAAGCCCAGTGCCACGAGCTCTGCATATTTACACACTCAGGCTCCACCCTACATCAAGCAGGCAAGAGAGAGGCAAAATACGAACATCAAGACTCATCAGGATCAGTCGGGCAGTGGTGGTGCACGCCTGTAACCCCAGCACTCTGGGAGGCAGAGGCAGGCAGATTTCTGAGTTCGAGGCCAGCCTGGTCTACAGAGTGAGTTCCAGGACAGCCAGGGCTATACAGAGAAACCCTGTCTTGAAAAAACCAAATCAAAAAAAAAAAAAAATACTCAAGGATCAGGGCACCGAATTTGCAAATTCAAGTTTGTTTTGGTGTATTTGTGTATGTGTGTGTGTGTGTGTACATATATGTGTATATGAGTGTCTTAGTCAGTGTTTCTTTTTTTAATTTTTATTAGATATATTCTTTATTTACATTTCACAGAGTCCCCAGTGAAGGAGCTAGAGAAAGGACCCAAGGAGCTGAAGGGGTTTGCAGCATCATAGGAGGAACAACAATATGAGTCACCCAGTACCCACAGAGTTCCCGGGGACAAAACCATCAACCAAAGAGTACACATGGAGTTACCCATGGCTCCAGACACATAGGTAGCAGAGAATGGCCTTGTTAGACACCACAGAGTTTCTATTCCTGCACAAAACTTCATGACCAAGAAACAAGTTGGGGAGGAAAGGGTTTATTCAGCTTACACTTTCACATTGCTGTTCATCACCAAAGGAAGTCAGGACTGGACCTCAAGCAGGTCAGGAAGCAGGAGCTGATGCAGGGGCCATGAAGGGGTGTTATTTACTGGCTTGCTTCCTCTGGCTTGCTCAGCCTGCTTTCTTATAGAACCCAAGACCACCAGCCTAGGGATGGCACCACCCACAAGGGGCCCTCCCCCATTGGTCACTAATTGAGAAAATGTTCCACAGCTGGATCTCATGGAGGCATTTCCTTAACTGAAGCTCCTTTCTCTGTGATAACTCCAGCCTGTGTCAAGTTGACACACAAAACCAGCCAGTACAATGAGTGTTGACATGCATGAATTGTGTACCTGAATGTGCACGCAGTCATCCCTAGAGTGTTACACATGCAGGAGTGTGTTTACATGTGTGTACACATGTGCTCCTGCAGTGTACATATGTAAGCTGGGTGCTATTTCACATTTGATACTTTACACCCAATGAAATTTCCACTGTCCCAGGCCTGCTGTGCATAGACACACATCTACACATGTGCATTGTGCGCAGGCCATGTGGTCAGGACTTGCTGTATGGCTGTATAGCTCGTGTGACAATTCAGCCCCAATTTCTAAGCTTGGTTCTGGAGTATTTGCCATTTTCTGGATTATTCATTCAAAGATTCTTACCTTTTGCGATGGGTTCCCTAAAGTCGTTCAATGATATCTCCTATGGAAGAGGGCCTGTGCAGGCATACATTTTTTGCAACCTACTTTTAATAAGGATTTAACTCTTATTAAAACTCTAGCCCACCACCCAGCAGAGGTAGTGGAAGAAAAAATTTATCAGGATATGGGGGAAGTGGACCTGTTCAGCAATAGTTCTTTAGGGGTGAGCTTGATCTTCTTGGGCAGTTCAGTCCTGTAGCAAACCAAATATGACTCAGCAGCCACAGATCAGTCCTCCTGGCAGGCAGACAACAGGCACGAACCAGCAGCTACAGCCTAGTCCTTTCAGCAAGGAGACACCAGGCACGAACCAGCAGTTGTATGTAGTTCATTCCTGAAGAAACCACCGGCCTGAGGCAAAGCCACTGAAGTGGCAAGCTGCTGCAGGAACCTCATGAGCAGTTCTTGAGTGAGTTTCTCTCGATGGCAGCATTACCCCAAGTTGAGGTCAACAACATTATGTAAGGCAAGCCAATACATGGGTGTCGTTAGCAAAGAATTTAAAGACAAAGCAAATCAAACCAATGCTCAGTAGTGCTTGTCTCCCACTGTCTGTGGGGTCATATTTATACTCCATCAAACACCCTTTCATGTGTCTGCTGTATCCAAGCACCCTTTCACCTGTATCTGCTTCAGGGAAACATTCCTTCACATGTTTGCTTGCTTTAGGAAGACATCCTTTCACCTGTGTGCCCCAGCCAACCATCAACTGACACAACTGACTTTCCTAAGAAAACGAAAGTTTCCACTTCAGGCCTGAGCCAACCTCATCCTGCCTCAGATCTCCAAGAGCAAGGAGGTCTCCTGACTCTGGCCCTCAAATCTTAATGGGATCGCGCCCTACCTCCAGACTAAATACAACATGAAAGAAGCAGAGGAGGATCTGCCACCCAGGCCCCCAGCTTGCCATGTGGCTTGAGGAAGTTGGTGCAGATAGCCGCCTATGCTCACCTGTCCCACAGTCTCCGACATGGTCCCACACCCCTGGAGGACTGACTTCCCCTGCAGGGACCAGGAAGTCTCCTTAATAGCTTCCTTCTGCCAGGCACTTCTCAAGCTGGTGCAAAGACATTGGTGGAAGTGGTGGGTGAAAGTATCAGGCAGGCTTGGACACCCCATTAAGTCTGAGCCTTCAAGGTCAAGGTCATTGTATCCCAGGGCAGGGCCTCAGCTTTAAGACTACCACCTTAAGGATCTCTTGCCCAGCCATGGGCTGGATCCACTCTGAAACAGACATACGTGGCTTTCTGATTACTCACTTGAATGTCATGTAGAATCTGTGAGCTCCCAAGAGGCTTGTCATATATGTATATGTATATATATATATATACACATATATATGTGTGTGTGCGTGTATGTGTGTGTGTATGTATATATGTATACACATACATATACACACATATATATAAATAAACAAATCATATGATTTGTTTATTTATTATATGTAAGTATACTGTAGCTGTCTTCAGACACACCAGAAGAGGGCATCTGATTTCATTACAGATGGTTGTGAGCCACCATTTGGTTGCTGGGATTAGAACTCAGGACCTCTGGTAGAGCAGTGAGTGCTCTTAAAATTTTTTTAAATATTTATTTATTATATGTAAGTACACTGTAGTTGTCTTCAGACACTTCAGTAGAGGG
Organism: Apodemus sylvaticus; assembly: GCF_947179515.1. Classification (NCBI taxonomy): domain Eukaryota; kingdom Metazoa; phylum Chordata; class Mammalia; order Rodentia; family Muridae; genus Apodemus; species Apodemus sylvaticus. Next base: position 163,646,319 of record NC_067476.1, on the reverse strand, counting down.
TGTCAGACCTCATTATGGATGGTTGTGAGCCACCATTTGATTGCTGGGATTTGAATTCAGGACCTCCAGAAGAGCAGTTGGTGCTCTTAACCACAGTCAGTGCTCTTAACCACTGAGCCATCTCTCCAGCCCAAGAGGCCTGTCTTGCTGAGAGTTCAGGAGAGGTGATGTTAGCCTCCCAGCCTTTCTAGCCACTGCTAAGTATCTCAGAATCAGATCATGTGGCTGCAGTGTTTGGGATAGCCCTGCTCAGGATATCAGTCAGGGATCTTTCATGGTGGGGACAGGGTTACTGTGGTGTCTCAGGTCTGGCTAAGTCCATTCCAATCTGACTGTCACAGGCAGTCAACTATGCAGGCAAATCCCCCGTGGATGGAAGACTTCGCTGCTCTCAGATGGTTTCTAAGCTACTTGTGGTTTGTTTGTTTCTGTAAGGAAACGCATGGTACAGGATAGCTCTAATCCCAGTGGTGGAGATTCAGGGGGAACTTCTCTTTAGAAAAGTCCTTATATGAGACCACCTCACCATATTCCCATGTTTCTGAGTGAATGAAAGATGCCAACTGTGAAACCCAAGCACTCAAGAGCTAAGAAGCCCTGAGCCCCTCCCTCTCACAGGCTGGTCGCTGACAGGTGGCTGAGGAGAGCAGCATTGAGATGGACTCTAAATCTAACCCCTTTGCCTGCTTGGTTTTTGGCCTTGTCTGGACGTTCTTTCCCTCTGCTTTAGTCTCCCCTTTTGTGTGTGTGTGTGTGGGGGGGGAGTTGCAGGGAGAAAGCCTGCCTCAGAGGTAGGTGCCAGGATAGAATAAGTTTCTCACAAAATACCCCAGAAGATGAATTTGATGAGGTCATCCTTACTGGAAAACTTGATTCAAAACCCTGGAGTATTTGTAAGAAATTGGTTATTCATGCCCCAAATGAGACTGTCCATTTTTGTCTCATATCAGTCAATGCCCAAGAAGCTGTTACCTAAGCCCCTGCAGTGCTTTCTGTCTTGACAGAAAGAAGCATAAAACCATCCTTAAAATGATCTGCAAGCCCGGACTGACTTGGCCCTCTGCCTGCCTGTCCGCTGGAACTCAGAGCAGCCCCACCCCCACCCCTTAGGATAGGCGCCCAAGGAAAGCCCCCCCCCCGTTGCTCTCCGTGGTGCTGGAAACAAGCTGTGCATGTTCTGTGGACCCGCCACAAGTGAATTCGTTTATACATGTTTTAGTTACCCGCCTGTTGCTGTGTTTACACACCTAACAAAAAGGGCTTAAGAAGAAAAGTTTTATTTTGGCTCGTGATTTGACGGTTCTGCCTTTTATGGCAGCGAAAGCAACCTGACAGGAGTATGAGGCAGCCAGTCAGTTTACCCACAGCCAGGAAGCAGAGAGAGATGAGTGCTGGCTGCTCTGCTAGCTCGTCCCAGGACCCCATAGCATGAGAAGATGTCACCCATATCCACAGGGGTCTTGTCTCTTAGACTTCCCTGGAAACACCCCGACAGGCATACTCAGTGGTGTGCCTACTAAGTGGTTGGTTCTAAGTCCTGTCAAAGCGACAGTCAAGACCCAGCAGCAGCAGGGCACAGGCCGAGGTCACATGGCTGCACCAAACCTTCCCTTTCCAGTTGCTGTGTCAGTGTAGTTGATAGGCCCTATTTGGGAGGGATGAGCATGCATTGTGTGATGTGTGCCTGGGGTGGGTGCACAGGGCTGTGAATGCCTCGCTCATGACATGGTTTTGGGGGTGTGCTTGTGGATGTAGACACAAACGTGTAGTAGAGGAGTATTTGACTATGGTATTGCTTGTGTATTATATGGAAGGTGTGATTTATGGTATTTATGGTGAATGCATATGTGTGTGTGTGCATGTGTGTATGTGTGTGGTGTGTGTGTGTGTGTGTGTGTGTGTGTGCGTGCGTGTGCGCATGTGCACACTTATGGCCTATGCATGGGCAAGTGTTGTTATAACCATATGAGACACAGAAAAAGCCACTTCATAAAGGCCATATTAAGAGTCCTTTATTTTCTGGCAGTCAAGAGCAGGCTCATACCTGAGAGAACTCCCAATCACTGAGAGATGCAGGGTAGGGTTTATAAATCCCCAAATCATACCTACACCACACCAGAGGCCTGCCAGAAGGTAAAATTTTAGATTTTTTTCAGTACATTTGATTAAAACAGTTTGGTTTAGGTTTATGTTGCCTAATGATGGACACCCCATCCCCTGAAGCTGCAGGTGTGACTTCATGAGAATGTCCCGTTTAGCAGCATGTTGACCACTGGACAAGGGGATGGTTGGGTGAAATCAGCTATAACTAGAACAAAATGGAGTACTTTGTGCTGTTCATTCTCTACTGGTCTTAGGGAAGAGTTTTACAACATAAAACAGTATACTTGTGGGATGTGTTTGTGGGACACGTGCTTATGAACGGATGTGTTTGTGGAGAGCATGACACATATTTTCGGGTGTGAGTTCCGGGCGCATATGTGGATGTCTGTATTCTGCGGAATCACTCCTGCTTTGAGGCATGGATGTACCTCAATTTGTACAGTATTAGGTCCCCAGAATCCCTTCCTCTCTACTTTAAAAGCTTCCTTCCATTCACTCTGTCTAGCCCAGACACACACATACAAACACACACACACACACATGTTTCAACGTCTGTTCACATACATTTTCATATATTAGTCAAGTATTACAGGTTATTTCCTTGTTTGCAGACGATAAAGCATATTTTAAGAGAGAGCTCTCAGCAGCCTTACAACTGTCTGGAATTGAATAATGATTTTAGGTGGCTTCAAAATTCACCAATTCTACCTCTCCCCAGTAGACCATCCCTGCTTGTCCTTAGCCTCTGTACTAGCTGGTTTTGTGTGTCACCTTGATACAAGCTAGAGTCATCTCAGAGAAAGGAGCCTCAGTTGAGGAAATGCCTCCAAGCTGTTGGGCAATTTCTCAATTAGTAATCAATGAGGGAGGGCCCAGCCCACTGTGGGTGGTGCCATTCCTGGGCTGATAGTCCTGGGCTCTATAAGAAAGCAGGCTGAGCAAGCTGTGGGAAGCAAGCCAGTAAGCAGCACCCTCTATAGCCTCTGCATCAGCTTCTGCCTCCAGATTCTTGCCCTGTTTGAGTTTCTGACCTGACTTCCTCGAGTGATGGACTATGATCTGGAAATGTAAGCCAAACAAACTCCTCTGCAGCTTGCTTTTTGATCATGGTGCTTCATCGAAACAATAGAATCCGTGCACTCCAGCTCTGGTGTTTGTTGCTGTCACTCTTTCCCCTTGTCGCAGGAGCACAATAAACACAGAGTCTAGGTCCTTGGAACTGTCAGGTTTAAGCACAGCTACCACCAACATATCTGCCTGGTTGCCTGGACATTCAACTACAGGCTGGGCAAATCCAGTGCTGTATCCATGGGCCCCAGCATCCTGCAGAGATATGGCACTAGCATATAATAGGGCACATTTACACAAAGCCCCAGAGCCTGGAGGAAACCCCAACTCCTAGATAGACAGAAGGTCTGGGGTTCGTGGGGAAGAGTTCCCCTGTTTCAAGCCCTTGGATCTCATTTTACAAGCTCTATCCTTCAGAGAGGACTCCTTGAGCAAAACCAGGCAAATAATACTCCTCATGAACCCCACTGTAACCTACCCTTCATGTGTAGGTTTCCTGGGGGTTACCTGATTCCCCACTAGATTATGAACCCAGAAAGATGCTATGCTACCTGTTCTTAACACAGGGCCAGGCCCAGCCACAAGGGCTTCCTAGAAAGTGAAGATCTGAGCACGGGTAGAGCACTGGTGCCTGTCCAGGAACATCCATGCCTGCAGGCTTCCTCACACCCAGGCCTCACAGACACACCTGCATCTCATCAGTACTGAATCTTAGGCCTCCTGAAAAAACTGGGCAGAAAATCTGACCTAATTCTGGGACTATTAAAAGCCTCAGTCTCTGAGTAGGATTTGGAAGACAACCTCTCCCCATCACTGTGAGGGAATGTGATAGTCAGTTTTATGTGTCAGCTCATCTGCCCAAAGTTCTCAGCTGACATTCAGACTCCATATGGCTGCTGCTGAGTGTTTCATATGCTAAAGACACTTAATACAGTGCCCATAAGTAGGTAGGTAGATGAATAGATGATAGATAGATACATAGATACATGATAGATACATAGATAGATAGATAGATAGATAGATAGATAGATAGATAGACAGATAGATACATACATACATACATAAGTAGATACATAAATAGATACATACATACATATATACATACATGGATGGATAGATAGACAGATAGATATATACATATATACATACATACATGCATGAATATATAAACACATAGATAGATACATACATACATAGAGACAACAAACAGATAGATAGACAGACAGATTGTAGGCTGACCACAGAGAATAGATTAATAATGGATGGATAAAAATAAAAGGGCATAGACATAGACTCTGTTGGCTCTGTTTCTCTAGAAAGCCCTGGCTCACACAGAGACAAAGACTGAAACTGGGCATGAATTTAGTTAGGGGGAAGGAGAGATCTGGGAACTGTCCCATAGTCAGAGGCCATTTTCTTCCCTAATTCCACCGAGCTGGAAGAACTTGAGACTACCACATCCCTTTCTGTCCTTAGAGGCTGGGTTTCAAAACCTGAGAGACATACATCTTAAAACAAAGAAATCTCCCCTAAACACACACCTTTCCTCTGGTTCACTCGATATCTGCCACATTTCCACTCCAGCCCCAGACACAGTCTAGCCTTCACACAACCCTAGTCACTCATTCAATGGAAGCGTGAGTGGGCTTCCCCTAACCTAGGAGTCTCAAAGGATACAAAGTGTTGGGCTGCTAAGGGTTGTGGTGCACACCACAATGTGTCAGGAGCAATTTTGCTATCTGACAACTTCCACAAGAGGCTGTGGGGGGCCAAGAGGTTTGGGCAGGTAGCTTGGCTCTGTGGACCCGAGTCTCAGACAGCACATACTCACCACCCCTCTGATGTCTCTCTGCCAGAAGTGTCATGGGCTTCTTCTTGAGAAGGTCAGATGCTCAAAGCACCAGGCACAGAAGTAAAGGATCGAAAGGATGCTTGTGGGCGACTCCCAGAGAGAGGAGTGTAGATCTTCCTGAGACCTGACCAACTCTAGGTCCTAGGCTACGTCAGAGACCTGGGGAAAAGCCATATGGGCACCCAGAGTGGGACCAGTGTCTCCTCTGGAACTTCTGTCCTGCTGAGGTGAGCTTTCTAAGCCTAGCCATCTCCCTGGCTTAGCACTCGAACTAGTGAAAGGCAGGCAACAAAATGGAGCCAATGGCTTCCTGCCTCACAGAAGCTTCTTGGACACCTTCTGAACAGTTGCCCCAGCTGTGGGTCTCTGGAAGGAGCCACATCAGCATCCTACTCACCACAAAGGCAGGCGATTCCTGGGTCTGTAGCTATTTCCTCTAACTCGAAACACTCCCTTCTGGAAAAGAAAGAGGAAGTGGGGGATTCCTGAGACTAGGAAGCTCACCAGACTTACAAGACACCCAAAGCCCCTTCCAACAGTTACATATGCAGTGGGCAGTCATAGGGAGAGAGGATGCTTGGGAGGAACTACCTGCAAGTTGAGCAGGGAGCTCCAAAGATGCTGTTTCCACAAGTTCTTATCCATGCTGGGTTGGGCTTTATGGTGATGCAGCTGCCTCTAAGTTGCTTGTTCTGTAAATAACCTCTCACTCATACAACCCAACAAATTCACAGAGTTCAGGTTGGGGAGGGATTACATCTTGGGTCTGTCATTGGCATCCTATTCATGGTAAGCAGACATTTAGTCATATCACTCCAGGAAAAGTCATGTGATGACCTAGAAGCTATAACTGAGGCCCTGATTCAAGGTAAGAAATCCATAGCCCTTCTATCACTGGGCCAGGGACTCCGGCCCAGGAGTCCCCTCCAGACTGGGAACTCTGTGTTCAGATGGGAGCATGACTAAGTCGGGGGCAGGGTAATCATACAGTGTGTATCCACAGGCCTGTGGCCAGGGCTACAGAAATTCCCTTTTGCCACTTGCATGCTCCAAGGAGCTTGAAGCCAACCTGGAAGCATGTCCTGGTACTAAGCCAACAGAGTCGTGACTGTCCCCAGAGCTAGGGAATGCAGATCTTCTGCACAGTAGCCCCTTCCCCTCCGTGTAGATGGCTTCTGCCCAAGACACATTTGCCTGGAAATCTCTGCCAAGAGCAGATGAAAAGCAGCCATTAGGGAGAAGTGTCTCCACTCTAATTGAACCTAAATCCTCAGGCCTTTTCTCTCTGGCAAGCCTGGTGGGTCTGGGACAAAGGCTGCCCAAGGCCCCTGGAGCATCAAAATTCTACTGTAAGGGAGAAGAAACAGTGAAAGACCATTCTGAGAAAGTTCCCAGAGGGACCGATGCAAGTCCTTTTCTTTGTTCTCCACGTGGAGCTTGGCCCATGTCATCATACCACACAAACGTTAGCCCTGAGGTCAAAGACAGTGAATATAGATACAATATAGATAAGATAGACGTGTATAGATGCACATAAGATACTGACTGTGCTCCAGTGAGCCGTAAGTACTCAGTGAAGACGGACTTCATACTCTTGGGATCTCTGGTAAGCATCTTGGGAAATCCAGAGGTAGAGAAAGTCAGACACAGAGAGAGCAAGGGAGAGAGAGAGAGAAGTGACTGGGACAGCAACAGCAAAGGGACAGAGATGTCACAGGGAGGCGGGATGGATGTGGAAGGGGAGGGGTCAGGGTGCCACAGGATCATTGCTGGCTGGGAGTCTGTGGAAGTCATCTGCTATACTCTACGACTGTCAGGTAGAAGACTGGTAGACTCTGGTTCTGGAATCTTCCATTTACCTAGCTTGTTGGTGGCTATATGACCGAGGAGGTCATCTAACGTGTCTGAGCCTCAGTCTCTCACACTTACATATGGAATAGAGCAATTGTCAATGCTCTGTGGAGAAGGTAACTATGGAGAGAGGCTGCCACCCACCTGAGTGGAACTGTTCAGGGCCCATGACTTTCCTATTCACAACATGCTCCAACCTAGAAACTCTCTATTTTAAAACAAACGAAACTCATATAACATGCCCCCCCTTTCCAGCTCCCCTCTGGAGCCCCTGGGTGCTAACAGCCACCTGACCCCACTTGAGGGCTACAGAGACAGCTTCAGGGTTCACTGGGTGGGATTGATAGGGAGGTTCCTTCATCTTCCCCCAGAGATATGGAGTTGTACTTTGAACGATATCCTTGACCCTTCGATTCCAGTGCTGTCCCCATCTCTGACAGCTGAAGTGTGGGGTTCTGGGTGGGGTGGGTGCCATGTTCTGGGGAACATGGCTGTTTCTATAAGTGTTTTCCAAGGAAAGAAATGAAGCAAGCCCTTGGAGAGCAATAACCCATAACAGCTACTCCAAGTGCCGGCTTCTGCCAAGGGCTGTGAGATTGCCAGTTCCGAGTTCCCTACAAGGTGACACAATTCCGCATCCATTCTGCGGGTGGTGAAAGAATTGGAGACACTGAGCCTTGGAAGCCTTTCCCCCATGGGGCTACTCCTGTCAGTAACACAGGGCCTCCTACACTCTCACCTGACCTTTGCTGAGCCCTGACACCATTCCTCTCTGCATGCGATTTACCTAATTCAGGCATACCGACGCATACCTGTACTCTCAAGTTCAGCCTGGTACATGGCGAATTTAAGGCCATCCAAGGCTACAGAGTGAGACTCTGACTCAACCTTCCTGGATACACCTGACTGATGGCCTATGTTATGACGCCATTTGGTGCTAGATAACTCCTGAAGGTCACAGGCTCTCCCTCTGTCGAGTTCAGCATTACCCACTACTAGGGGCTCCACAGCATCCTAACCGCCCTTGGGCAAACTGCTCATCCTTCCTGAGCTGTCCCTGCCTCATCCCAGAGCCAGACAACACTGCTTCCTGGGTAGAATTCAGACAGCAGCAATAATCACAGCCACACTAGCAATTATTAGCATGTCATTATTAATTATTAACATATCAAAATGGCAACTACACACCACATTAATGATTCATGAGAGAGGCTCCTGCCTGCAGGGGGCATATTAGAAGCTCAGTAGTATGGCTTTCAGGCCAGGGAGTCCCCAAATGAATGGAATCTCTGCAGTAGCACCTCATTCCAAGTTGTGCCCAGGAACTATTAGCAAGAAAACATTTTAACTAAATTGCTGTGACTCGTAAATTAATTGCTTTCATCTGGCTTCAGACTCATGATGTAGCCAGAGCTGTCCCCCTGAAGCCAGAGCAAGCCTTAGTTCTGAGGATTCAGGGACACAGAGGAGAAGCTCACAAGTTACTTCCCAGCAAGGGTCAAGGTCTTCCTCTGAGTTTGTCATCCTGCAGAGGACTTGGAACTGGCAAGCCCACAGGATGTGTGAGCAGTGTTGTCCTGCTCTGGGATGAGGCAGGTACAGCTCAGAAAGGATGAGCACCCTGGGACACCCCTGCCAGTGTGCCCTGGGCTAGCTCAGGGCTAGTCCAGAGGCTGGAGTGAGCCCAGAAACGGTGGGGAACTGTCCACATCAGGGTGCTGAAAACGCCTGCACTGTGGCTACATTTTTAACACTCAGTTTCATAGAAACTCCCATGCCCTCTCCACCTCCTGATCTGAGTAATCCTTGTTGGGAAGAATCAAGGCAGACAACATGCCAAGGATCCTCTAGTGAACCACTCTGGAACTGAGTGTCAGTAGCCTTCCCAGACCTGACCCTTCATGGGGTTCTGCTCACTCTCTCCCATGCAAACAGGCTCTCTGACAGGGACAGGTAAAACCTCTTGGAAAGAGAGAAGCAATATGCAGAGGAAGCTGAGCTTCTAAATTACAGAGTTACAATTATGTCATGATTAGGAGCTAATGTGACCTTCATTAATAGAGGTCAGCAAAGCAGGAAGGGCCCCACTTGGGCATAGCTGAAAGTCTTGGGGTGAGAGTCTGGAGACTCCAATGTCTTGGTATGAGAGCAGATATGGTGCTCAAATCACAGAAGACCTCCACTGCCTGCCCCCACCCCACGCAGTCACCTCCTACTGCAGAGCTGCGGCTGTACAGACAGGGCTCTTCCTTGCAGCTAATGGATCAGATGAGGCTGAGGGTGGCAGCCCCTCCCCCACATGAGCTCATCTTGGCTCCCAGGCTGGGATTTGGCCAATTCACAGACAACGACTCCCGATTCCCGTCTATGCAGGGCCGGCAATGCCATGTGACCGATGAGAACATAAAGAACTCGTCTTGGGGGTCACTTCCCCTTGTCTTGATTCCAGGAATGAGAGCAACTCTCTAGGGGTGGTGGTTCTGTTGTTATCTCTCACAAATTATCCCCACATCATGTCAGACCTTACACCAAAGGTCTCCACCAGTCCAGAGCACAGCTCGGGGTCCAGGTTGCCAGGGTGCCCTGTGTTTGCAAACATGTAAGTGTGCATGAGCATGAGCAAGGGACACTTGTGAGGGTGCACTTGGGTGTGAGTACCATTCTATGTAGGTATGCACCCATGCATGATTGTGTGCCAGTGTGACTGTGTGCAGGAGTACATCACTAGGAGGATGTGCATCTGTGTGGGGTTGTGCGTGAGTATATGTCTGTATGTGTGTAAAAGTATGCATGCGCAGATGAAGAAGTGTGCATGAGGGGATAAAGCCTCCTTACTCACTGGTTGACTGGTCATGAAAAGAGCCATCTGCACAAATGATACCCGTGGCAGCCTCAGAACAACCAACCTAGCCCACAGAACCACAATCACGTTCCCACTGTGCTGGGACCAATCACCCAGGTCCCCCACCCATACTTCCACTTGCATGCTGATACACCTGTGTGTCTCTAGCATGTTCCCCAAATGATAAGGACCTGTACTGGTCCGAGAGCCTCAATGAGGCAGGAGACATGAGAAACACTTCTTTCTGGGGTGGGATAGAGGGGAGAGAGGTCAGATGAGTGGTTCAATAGGAAAACAAGATGGTCCTGCTCCGGCCCTCTGCTGACTAATTCCGACTCTCTCTGAGAGTGGACTCCTAGCCCCCCCACGGTCACCTGTCTCCAGCATCTTGCTCATCTCTACCTTGCTTCCTGTTATTGTCCCATCCCAGACTGGACACGCCCAGACATCCTCAGCAACTTCTGGAACACCAGTAACATTCATTTCTCAGCACATCCAGCTGCTTTCCTGGAGTCCACTGTGTGTTAAGGGACCCTCCAACCGAACTCTTGGGGGTGATGCTCAGAGATGTTTGGGTCCCCAGACTGTCCAGGCCATCTCAGGCACTACTATCAGAACACAGTTCTGAAGGAGTGGGTCTCTGCTGCTGCAGGACACCTGCAGAGATGCAGCTTGTGTGTGACAGTCACTCAGCAAAAAAATTTTAAAAAAAAGAATTAGCAGATTGACACGCTCCACTGAGAGAGCAATGCCTTACTCTGGCTTTGATCATTTGAATTCACTGATTTGGGACGGGAGTCCAGGAATTCTTCCTGGAAGTTTACAGGTGGGCTTCAGCTCTGCCCACGATGTCAACGCAAGTTCACCCCCAGGGAAGAGCTAAGGACCAGCATCCAGTCTCACATAGGTGGGGTGTACTTTATGTTTTGACAGCAGAACAACAACACACTCATTAGCTGGTAAAGAAATGAATCTGAGGCTGAGAGCACTCATTGCTTGCCCAGAGTTTAATTCTTAGCACCTGTGCCAGGCATCACACAGCCACCTGTAAGTCCAGCTGCAGATCTGACACTGCTGGCTTCTAAAGACTCATGTGCACACATGCACACACACATGCACACACAGACACATACACATAATTTAAAATAAAACAGGGGCTGGAGAGATGGCTCAGCAGTTGAGAACACCAGCCTTTCTTCCAGAAGGTCTGTGTTCAATCCCTGGTAACTCACAATAGTCTGTCACTTCAGTTCTGGGGATCTAGGTCAATGCCAACCCCACACATGGTACATGCAGGCAAAACACTCTTACATATTAAATAATAAGTTTAAAATAAAATATTTTTAAAAAGAGAACTTGTGGGGCTGGAGATCTGGCTCAGAGATTGAGAGCACTGACTGCTCTTCAGGAGATCCTGAGTTCAATTCCCAGCAACCACGTGGTGACTCACAACCATCTGTAATGAGCTCTGGTGTTCTCTTCTGGCATGGAGGCATATATGCAAGCAGAACACTGCATACATATTCAGGTTAGCCTTGAATTCAACAGTGATCCACCTGCCTCTGCCTCCCAAGTGCTGAGATTAATGGCATGCACCACTATGCGCAGCTTCCTTCAAATTTGACTGGGGCACATATTCCCAAGCAGCTTCTCATGACCACAGTCAGGCCACATGTTCTCTTAGGTAAGAATGCTGCCATGTTCCTGCTCTCCTCCTTGGACAATGCTCTCTCTGTTCAGACCCCTCCTATATCAGAGGAGGCCCACACTATCAGTCTCTCAAGAAGCAAAACTTCCCTGCATGTATCCCCCAGCATACATGCACAGCACACTCTGAAAATGCACTAAGATCGACTCTGCAGCATCAGGTCACAGACTCACTCCTAGGTCCTGAAGAGCCAAAGGGCACTGCAAAGGTGTTTTGGAGAGTCCCTGTCTTCCCAACATGGTGCCAAGTTTAGCCTCAGCTTCAGCATCAGACTCTCCCTCACAGCTAGCCTGCTGCTGGGTCCCGGCCAGAAAACCCCTTGGGCAGCTCTCACAGTGCCCACCACTTTATTTCAACTAGATGGCGGCTAATTGATCTGACACTGCTGTCCTCCAAAGACTCATGCTCACACGCATACGCACACGCGCGCGCGCGCGCGCACACACAGACACATAATTTAAAATAAAACGAGGGCTGGAGAGATGACTTACAGGTGGCTGTGAACTGCCTGACACAGGTGCTAAGGATTGAACTCTGGGTGAGCAATGAGTGCTCCCGGCCTCTGATCATCTCTTTAGCTGCTAATGAGCATGTTGTTCTGCTGTCAACATAAAGTACACTCCACCTATGTGAGACTGGATGCTGGTCCTTAGCTCTTCCCTGGGAATGAACTTAAATATGTGCTTAGTGGTTAATGTTAAGTTCTTCAGTTTTGTGCTTTGTCATATTGTTTTCTGTTGAGATTTCTTTCTTTTGTTTTATGTTTAATTTTATTTTTAATTATATGTATGAGACATATAGCCCTCGAACTATGTAACTGGGGCTGGTCTTGAACCCCTAGCCCTCCTATCTCCTCCTCCCTTGTACTAGGATGACAGGCATGCACCTCACTCATGGCTATTACTAGTTTGCCAATGTTTCTACTTGTTAAAAATACAGCCAAAGCACAGTGAAGCCACCCACTGCCCACCCACCACTGCCCCAAGATGAGAGTGTGGTTGGAGCTAACTCATGGCTCTCTGGAGTGATCCAGGCGCTAAGCAGCCTTTGCTTTGCCTGCCCAGTGTCCTTCTCTATTTTAATAACAACCCTGGCTTCTCGGACGGCCTCCTCACAAACCTGAGTGGTTAAGAGACAGGAACATCACCAGCAAGCCTGTGACTTCGTCTCTGCCCCACCCTGGCCTTTAGATCTGAGTCTTGTAAATGGAGGCTAGCCAAGGCTGTTTCTCTGTCTCTCTCTGACTCTGTATCTGTCTTTCTGTCTGTCTGTCTATCTCTGTCTGTCTCTCCCTGTCTCTCTGTGTCTCTGTTTTTGTCTCTGTCTCTCTCTTTTGTCTTCCCCCCAACCCCCGGTTTTTTGGATTGGTTTTTTTCAAGACAGGGTTTCTCTGTGTAGCCCTGGCTGTCCTGGAACTCACTCTGTAGACCAGGCTGGCCTCGAACTCAAAAATACGCCTGCCTCTGCCTCCCAGAGTGCTGGGATTACAGGCGTGTGCCACCACCACCCAGCTTCTGTCTCTCTTTCTGTCTCTGTCTCTCTGTTTCTGTCTGTCTCTATCTCTCTGTCTCTCCCTAACTCTTTCTTTCTGTCTTTGGCTCTCTATCTCTATGTCTGTCTCTGCTTAGCTCTCTGTGTCACTGTCTGTCTGTCTGTCTGTCTGTCTGTGTGGAGCTTCCAAGAACCACCTTGGCCTCCTCCTGAGAGTCCCTGCCTGAGAATGAAGGGACTTGGAGGAAGCATGGCTGAAAAATGGAGAAAGCAAGTTGCAGCGGATAGAGTCTGAGTCTGGATCTAGCCTGTATTTGGCATTGAGCAAGTCCATTCCTTTTCTGAGATGATTTTGGGGCCTCGCCAATCCACTCATCTGGATAACATGAATGAAGGTGGACTGTCCCAGCACAGTCCCCGCCCTGGCCTTTAGATCTGAGTCTTGTAAATGGAGGCTAGCCAAGGCTGTTTCTGTTTCTAAGCCCTTGGGTGACCACAAACACCCATCAAAAGGTGATGGGATGTTCAATTAATGAAACTCTCTCAGCAGCCCCACTCCAGACAGCTGTAATCAGGTCAGTGCAGACTGAACCAGGGCAGGCAAGAAGTTCAGAGGCGCTTTAGGGAAAGTTCAGAACTAATGAAATTCTATGGTGGGCCTGCAGACACATAGGTTTATTGCAACAACCAAATCTCACATCTAAAATGTATGTACCTCTGGGCAGTGGTGGCGCACGCCTTTAATCCCAGCACTCGGGAGGCAGAGGCAAGCGGATTTCTGAGTTCGAGGCCAGACTGGTCTACATAATGAGTTCCAGGACAGCCAGGGCTATACAGAGAAACCCTGTCTCAAAATACAAAACAAAACAAAACAAAACAAAACAAAATAAAATAAAATGTATGCACCTCATTTTACATAAATCAAAACAAAAAAAAAACTTTAAAAGGGAAGAAACACAAGACTTAAGGGACTGCCCCCTGACCAAAGGTGGAATTATGTGATTGGTGATTGACAGCTGTCAAACATGTTTATGTTCACTAACCCACAACAATACAATCCTTTTAACTCTTGAGGAGGCCAGTGTCAACTGACCAGTCTCCAGGCCCCAAACAATAAATGCAATAACACCTTAGTTATTTCTCCATCAAAGGCCTAGTCCTGCCTGCTCCTGGCACCATCTCTGCCTCCGTGGTTTGAAATCTTTGTCTACACTGTGTTTCATGGAGGACTTTGAAGGGCTCTTTCGATGTGTTCCCACCGGTACTACTCATGAACCAAACTCTCCTTCCATTTTTACCCACAGGTGGCCAATCTAAATGTCAGGGCAGTTCAATTCCTATGAACTTTGCCATAGCAGTGCTTGGGGGTCAGTTCACCATCAGACATCAGGTTTGGGCATGTAGCCTAGGCCTCTGATCATTGGACAAAGGCCAGTTTGTCTCTGTGGGTGCATAGGAGCAATGTTCTTGCTGTCCTCCTGTCTGTATCTCCACCTGTGCTCCTCACGACTATGTCTATGGGAGAGCATCCTGGGCTCTTCCTGCCATCTTTTGTGCAGGCTTCTTTCTCTGCAGAGTTCCCCCCTTTTGCTTTCTGTGTTTCTGGAAGAGTAACTGCTGACTTCCCAGTACCTTCCAGTCACAGCTAGAAAAGAACCTAAAACCATTGTGACATTGAATGAGACAAACTTCTCTCCCTGGAGGGTCTCAGGAAAGCAAACTATTCCCGAAAGGCCGCAAGAACAGCAGAAGATCTGAGCCTTTGTCTTCTTGCTTTGAGCTATGTATCTGGGGACAGAGTCATAGCCCAGGGAAGACTTCCCATAAAAACAACCCTGTTGACCAGCAAAGATGGACTCATAGACTTAGAAAATCAGTATTTGCAACCCTAAAACATTACAGCTCTGGGTGCGAGCAACTACCCCAAAAGAGTTTGAAACTGTGCCTCCTGGTGGAGGGACACTACAGTGCCCTGGCCTTGCTGCAGAGGTACAAGTTGAGATGATCTCTGGTCCAATTATCATGGTGGGGAAGTCTAGGAACAGAGGCATACAGTGGGCTGCAGAACAGGAGCCCAACTGTTAGCCCTCTGTGGGAGCACGGGTCATATGGTCCAGTCTACACTGTCTGGAGAGAACTGGTGGGGTTATGGATTAGAAACACTTGGAACTTTGGGGATTTTTATTAAATTGAGTTTTGTTTTTGTTTTGATGTTGTTGTTTGTTTGTTTCTTGTTTTTGTCCAAGACAGTGTTTCTCTGTGTATCCCTGACTAATTTAGAACTCATTCTGTAGACCAGCCTGGCCTTGAACTCACATCCGCCTGCCTCGGCCTCCCTGAGTGCTGGGACTAAAGATGAACACAAACACCGCCCAGCTTAATCATTTTAAAAAGAGAGACAAAGCTCAGTCACACAGGCTCAGAGAGACAAAGCTCCCTGACAGACAAAGCTCAGGGAGACACACAGGTGGTGGCCTCTGAAGGGCTGGTTGGAATCCCTCCTGAATGGAAGAGTGCTGGGAATGGCAGGTCCATGGAGAATTCTGGATGAAGAGACAGAGTTCTGCAGTTTCCACAGCAGTTTAAGTTTGTTTGCCTCGGAAGATCTGGTTAAACCATGCATTTGTATGTAGTGTTATCCCGTCTGTTTTTAGTTTGGTTTAGTTGTGTTTTGTTTTTTGAGAGAGGGTCTGTGTAGCCCAGGCTAGCCTCTAACTCACTAAGTAGACAGTGTCTCAAGGCCAAAAAAACAAAGAGACAAAGAGGAAGACTTCTAGCTGGGTATGGTAGTGCATACCTTTAACCCCAGGGAGGCAGAGCAGGTGAACCTCTGAATTTCTGGCCAGCCTGGTCTACTACAGAGAAACCCTGTCTTGAGAAAACAAACAAACCAACAACAAAACCCCTGATGTCCTCTTCTGGCCTCTGCACTCGTGCACACACATACATACAGATGCAACACACAAACACACATTACACACAGACACAGACAGACACAAACACAGGGACACACACACAGACACGCAGACACATACACAAACAACAGTACAGGAAGAGACACAGGCACAAACAGACACACCCACCCAGTTATACATATAGAGACACACATACACACATAACATAGACACATACACACACACACACACACACACACACACGCACGCATGCACACACGCACACACACACCACTCCAAAGAAAATGTCTCTGTAAAGATGTGCACAGTGCTCAGTCTTTGTCTTGGGCTGGGCAGGCCCAGCATCCCATAGCCAGTCTCTAGCAGGGAGACTCATATGAGATGTCCCCATGCCTCAGTCTCCCTGTCAGTACACTAGAGAGATTAAAAGGGGGCCACGCCTCCTTGGGATCCCCAGGAAGGGACAAAATGTGAGATAGGCTTGGGGCCAAAGCAGTGTGGGGTGAATGCTGGTGGATGCATGAGAAATGCATGAAGCCAGTTTGGGTCTGAGCCATCTGCACACCCCTCACTCCTGATTCACTGGCACGAACAGATGCTCAGTAGAATGAATGACCTTTGACCTCCCACTCAGCCAGGTGGCCTGCATCTCACACAAAAAGATGAAAAGACAGACAACTTTCCTACTTAACCCTAGAAGACACCACTTCCCAAAGGCCTGCCATAACCCACATTCTCACAGGCCATGCCTCCCACAGTGCCTCCTGCCAGGAGCCACCTTTCCCAAGGCCCCAGGACCTAAGTCCCTAAAGTCCCACCCTTCCACAGGCTTCCTCACTCTCTCTTTGCACAAAAGGGAGACCTGAGATCATGATGGCGGGGTCTAAGTCTTTCCTCTTGGTGTAAAAGTTCATACTGACCATTTCTTCAGCTGTCTCTCCCAGTGGGACTCCTACCAATCACATACCTCCCCCATCCCTGGGCAGAGGTTCATCCACCCCCAAACAACTATGGCTTATCATAACTAGGAACGCAAATTCAGATGCAATTTGTCTTCCTGCACTGGGGAGGAGGAGAGGAAGGTGGATGCTCCCTTTCTATAGCAGTGAGCATGACCCCTGCTGCACTTGTGAAGTAGTGAGTGTGACCCCTGCTGCACTTGTGAAGTAGTGAGTGTGAGCCCTGCTGTACTTGTGTAGTAGTGAGTGTGAGCCTCACTGCACTTTTTAACAGTGAATGTGACCCCTGCTGCATTTGTGTAACAGTGAGTGTGACCCCTGGTACACTTGTGTAGCAGTGAGTGTGACCCCCACTGAACTTGTACAGTGGTGAGTGTGACCTCACCTGCTACACTTGAATAGCAGTGAGTGTGACCCCCGCTGCACCTGCACAGCGGTGAGTGTGAGCCCTGCTGCACTTGTATGGCAGTGAGTGTGACCCCTGCTGCACTTGTGTAGCAGTGAGTGTAATCTCTGCTGCACTTGCACAGCAGTGAGTGTGACCTCCTGCTGTACTTGAACAGCAGTGAGTGTGACCTCCACTGCACTTGCACAGCAGTGAGTGTGATCCCCACTGCACTGGCACAGCAGTGAGTGTGACCCCTGGCACACTTGTACAGCAATGAGTGTGACCCCCACTGCACTTGCTTTCACACATCTCTCCCGTTACAGGCAGAGACAGGACCCTCATGCTCAGGAGCCACAGGGGCTGCAGGGGAGCCCCACTGAGGTAGCAGGTGACCATGGTATAAGGGAGCATCAGGAGTGGGCCTGGGACTCTGGGGAAGCACTGAACAGGAAACTCATTCCCTCAGCACCCAGCTCGCTTAGTCCTGACCCACAATTACCCCTCCTTAGTCCTTTCACCGGCTCCCCTCAGCTTTCCTGGTCCACCAATGCACACTCAATCACCTCCTACCCTGAGGCAGCCTCTGCTAACAAAGTCCTGTCTACCCTTAATCCCACTATGTATGGCTTGTAGACCTACTGAGTGTATGCAGAAGTGTGCCTGCGAGTACGTGTGCAAGTTCGCCTGCTTGGGTGTCTGTACACAAGCGTGTCTGTGTGTGTGTTTGTGAGAGTGTATACATCCATGCACTTGGAAGAACATGCCTTGAGCATGTTGACAAGGGCACCTCTGTGCATGCACGTGGACACATGTGTGGATGTGCACCAATACACACTGTGTACATATGAAACTGTGTGTACATGTGAGAATGTGTAGGATATGCATGTGTGTGATGTGTGTATGCATTTGTGTCTGCATATGTGTGTAAGAAGTATACACATATCTGATGTGCACATATGGATCTATGGCACGTGAGAAAGTGTGTGTGTGCCTTTGTGTGCAACATGTGCGGGCAAGTGCATTTCCCTGACTAAAAGCGCCAGGAGATAGCAAGGTGTGGGGTTGAGGAGAAGCAGGGGGTGGGGGTGTAACCAGCACTCAGTGTGATTATCATTGCCATTTTACATCTCTAACAGTGGAGGGACTTCCCAGAACACACTGATGAGGAGCGAAGGGTGGTGGAAACAACTGTGGATAAAGATGCGTCATGCCTGTGGCCTGGTCAGGTACCTCTGGCTGTGCCAGCACCTCCAGAGTCCTCTGACATGGCTTGAACAGCTGGGCACGCGCCCTGCTCACTGGGTGCGCCACCTGGAGCCTCCCTGGAGAGATGTGAACTTCCCTTCAGTTATTGCCCACCTGTTCCGTGTTGTGATCAGTGACTTTGTGTCATCAGAGACAAACTGTCTTTAGGGCCATTTGTCCTTTTTTTTTTTACCCAGATGTGATTAGCAGGAAGCTAGAGGCCAACTTGTAGGGAAGAAATACTCCAGGCAGGACCTAGACTGCAGCTGTGCAGCCCAGAGGGTACACCTGAGACAAGAGCACATTTGCCAAGGTCCATGAGGAAAATGGATCCAAGCTCGTGCCGCAGGAAGACAAGAGTTGCTTTCTTCAGGTCAGGATGGAAGCAGGAGTTGGAAGCACTTCATCTCATGTGAGTGGTTCAACTCTTTAGTTGCATTCAGAGCTCCAGGGTCCTACCTTCTAGTCCCATCCAGGCTGGTATCTATCCAGACACAACCTCTCAGAGCCTGGCTCTCAGCTTTACCTTCTGGTATCTTCTACAGATTCACCTCAAGGACCAGGCATGAAAGAGGGGATCTGAGAGGTCATAACACGTGACATCACGACCTGAGACACAGTTGTCACTTGCAAAGGTCATGATTAGGAAGCTGAGGACACCCGAGAACCAGGGCAGAAGTGGTGTGATAGTTTGAATATGCTTGGCCCAGGGAGCAGCATTATTAGCAAGTGTGGCCTTGTTTGAGTGGGCGTAGCTTTGTTGGAGGAGGTGTATCATTGTGGGCATGGCTTTAAGACCCTCATCCTAGTTCCCTGGAAGCCAGTCTTTTCCTGTTCCCCTTTGGAATAAGATGTAGAACTCTCAGCTCCTCCTATACCATGCCTGCCTGGACATTGACATGTTCCTGCCTTGATGATAGTGGACTGAACCTCTGATCCTGTAAGCCAGCACCAACTAAACGTGGTGCTTATAAGAGTTGCCTGATGGTGGTCATGGTGTCTGTTCACAGCAGTAAAACCCTAAGACAAATGGTAAGACAGACAAGGATAAGAGAGTATGAAGTGGGGGTGGGCTCCCCAAAGGGCCATGAGGAATTGTGGGAGGCCAGGCCCTGATGTCATCTTGAGCTTTCAGAAATCAGAATGACTACAGTCAAGCCACAGGATTACCAGGCTAGTCTCAGAAGCAATGAGGCTTGAAGAATGCCAAAGGACTTCGAACAGGAGCAATTATGGATGGCAGGATAATGTTGGTTGGGTTCATTCATAAACTTGAGGACCTTGGTCACAGATGAGCAGAGCTTCTCATAACCTGGGTGGGGCAAAAGCACAAGATTCCAATGGAGACTTTTGCATAGAACATCGACACAGATATGTAGGTGTGTACACATATACACATATGTGTGTACATGGCTAGGACAAAGAAGAGATGTGGAACCAGATAATATCATCCTGAGTGAGGTAACCCAGTCACAAAAGAACACACATGGTATGCACTCACTGATAAAAGGATATTAGCCCATAAGCTCGGAGTACCCAAGATACAATTCACAGACCATATGAAGCTCAAGAAGGAAGACTAAAAGGTGGATGCTTCAGTTCTTAGAAGAAGGAACAAAATACTCACGGGAGGTAGAAGGTGGGAGGGACTTGGGAGAAAGAGAAGAGGGGGAGTGGGGAAAGGGAGGGGCAGGATCAGATATGAGAGGAGACAGGGATGATATACAGAGGGTCAGGAATTTGAACAGAGGTGTGTAGCAATGAGGGATGGGGAACTGGGGAAGCCACCAGCAGTCCCAGATGCCAGGAAAGCAAGAGGCTCCCAGGACACAATATGGATGAGATTAGCTGAAATGTCCAACAAAGGGGAGGGAGAACCTGTAGAGACCATATCCAGAGACTAGGCAAGGCCCCCAGTTGGGGGATGGGGTCACCCATTCATCTCCAAATTCTTAACTCAGAATGGCTCCTGTCTAAAGGAAATACTGGGACAAAATGCGGAACAGAGACTGAGGGAAAAGCCATTCAGAGACTGCCCCACCTGGGGATCCATCCCATATACAGACACCAAATGCAGACACTATTGCAGATGCTCCTTGCTGACAGGAGCCTGTTATAGCTGTCTCCTGAGAGACTCTGCCAGAGCCTGACAAATACAGAGGCGAATGCTTGCAGCCAACCATTGGACTTACTTAGCACAGGGTCCCCAATGAAGGAGTTAGAGAAAGCACTGAAGAAACTGAAGGGATTTGCAACCCCATAGGAAGAACAACAATATGAACCAAAAAGACCCCCCCTCCAGAGCTCTCAGGGACTAAGCCACCAACCAAAAAGTACACATGGAAGGACCCATGGCTCCAGTTGCATATGTAGCAGATGATGGTCTTATCAGGCATCAGTAGAAGGAGAAGCCCTTGGTCCTGTGAAGGCTCAATTTCCTAGTGTAGGGGAAGAGCAGGGTGGTGAGGTGGGTGGGAGGGGGAGCATCCTCATAGAAGCAGGGGAGGGGAAGGGGTTTCCAGAGTGGAAACCGGGAAAGGGGATAACATTTGAAATGCAAATACATAAAATAGCTAATAAAAAATAAATCTCTTTTTTAAAAGAGAAGAGGAAAAGGAGGAGGAAGAGGAAGAAGAGAAGGAAGAGGAGGAAGAGGAAGAAGAGAAGGAAGAGGAGGAGGAAGAAGAAGAGAGGAGGAGAAAGAGGAGAAGGAAGAGGAAGAAGATGAAGAGGAGGAGGAGGAGGAAGAAGAGGAGGAGGAAGGGGAGGAGAAGGAGATGTGGAGAGACCCTGGAGTAGGGCCCACAAGGCCTGCACTCTGTCCCTTCAGGGTAAGAACTGACAAGCTCAAAGGCCTATAGACAGTGACAGGGACTTAGCACCACCGTGAGGATTTCAGAAGCCTAGCTGTGAGAGTGTCACACTGTGCAGAGGCATGGACTGGGGCAGCTAGCCGCAAAAGGCAAGCCAATCCTGCCATCACCTCACATGGGCTGGAAAGGAGCTCTCAGGCGCCTGTCCTGTAGGGTCAGACTCAAGGGGCAGCAGGGAATATGAATTCCTAGTAGGGCCTGAGGTATCTCAGGCTGGCCCAGGACTTGCACCAGTGCTGGCATTGGGGTCAACTCTCTGTCCGAGGACGTCCTTGCTGCATCTAGTTGCGATCCCTATTGCTTATGGCTACTCAGACGCTCTCCTAGTACCTGTTCTCTCATTCCTTCCTGGGGAGAAGAAAGGTATAAGGAATGCCAAGTTGCTTCCGAGTATGGGATTCCCCTCCTGCCTGAACTTTTTTCCAGCAATCCCTATGGTGAGATGCTCCAGGGTCTCCCACTTAGCTAAATATTTGCTTATTCGGCAAAACAGTGACGATAACGGCCCCCTAAGCATAAATAGCTGGTCCCACCAGGTGTAGCCGGGGTCTCTCCTCCCATGTGGGAGAGCCAGATCATGGGTTAGACATCAGGCATTCCGATCCACTCTGAGCTGGCCAGGACTGCCTGTGACCCTAAGGCGCATCTCACCTCTTTGAGCACAGGATACTTGCCTGGTGGGTCCTGCCTGGCTTGTCTGCTGATGTTTGCATATGCACTGGCCCTGGATGACCCACAGTGCTCTGTGTGCAACAGGTGGATGAGACAAGACAGGGCACCCACTGTCCATGTCTTCGTCCCTAGACTCTAGATGTGCCTTTTTCCAGGCCGGGCCCCTGTTCCCAATATGTACCCATCTTGGAGATGTGCCCTGTCAGGAAATGTTTGGCCCAAATCTAGATTGGCTGCCTAGGAAGGAGGTTCATTTGGGGGGGGGGCACAATAGCCCTGTGTTAAACAGCAAGGCTTGGACTGAAAGGCCAAAGAACAAATCTGTTCATACTGTGTCTGGTCTGGGCAGCTCTTGGTCTGGTTCCAGTGCTCCTGGTAGACATGCTCCTCACCAGTGTGACCTAGCTAGCATTCACAGTGGGTAAGCCCCACTGCCTGTGAGCCCAGTGTCCATGGTGATGCATGTGGCCCAGCACTCATAGTGGGTGTGGTCTAGTAGCCAAGGCAGTATGGTCTTGTGCTTATGGTGGGCGTGGCTCAGTACTTGTTTGAAATGAGTGAGGCCCAGTGTTCACAGTGGTGGGTGGGGCCCACTTCTCACCCAGGCGGGATATTTGACAAGACATCGAAAACTATTCCAGTCTCTGCTCTTGGATGGGAATGGACCCAGAGCAGACCAAGGCTGATCTTGGTTTCCTACCAGATCCTACCAGTTTGGGGGTGGAGATTGTCCCAGTCTCCCCGCAGGGGCAAGACTGGGCTCAACTCACTGGGTAGACATTTGCAAAAGATCTCACAAGGACAGCACTCTACAGCACGTTCCTGGGAATTTCGGGTAGTGGGGGCAGGTCACAGGAAAGCTGCCAACCCCACCACCAGGTATAAAGGACTCAGGGATGTAAGATCCCAGTAAAGACCACCTGACAATTCCTGCCTTGCCCTCTGACGGCCTCTAGTTTCCTGTTCCTCTAGGGGACAAACTTACATGTGAAGAGAGATGCCAGCTCTGTGCAGAATGGGGTTAGAGATGAGACGGGAAAGTTCGTTGAGCTTGATAGTGAGGCTGAATGCTGACCCTCAGGCAGGGCTGGGCTGAACATCTTCTGTCTGTGTGGCCACACTTTTCTCCTCCTCTCAGTCCTCACACCTCAACCACCTCAGGCTGACAGCCATGGCCCCTAAGCTAAGCAAACCTGTCTCTGCCACTCTGGGTAGGAGTGGGCTTTGCCCCTGGCAGGCACATTATTTAGGGGCCACTGGACGGTCACTGTGACTGCCCAGCAACCCCAGCCTCATGCAGGACCCTGCCTGAGAAGCGCTGTGTACGTAAGGGTCCAAGAAGAAGCTCAGTGTCTACACCGCAGTCAACTTCCGGTGCCTTGGCTAACTGCTGACACACCTGGTGGTCTGGCTTCCCGTGAGAACAACCCTCGCATGTGCCTCTGTGCCACAGAGGGCAGGGTTCCAGATCAGTGGCACCTTGCGGAGCTCTCAGCAGCCAATCCAGTGCCACCATGTGTTCTGGAGAGTGGCTACCAGCTCTGTCTCCCCCAGTGACAAGATATACATTCTCACATTGTTCCTCGGGTCATCAGCCAAAGGTGGACGCTACCTTCTAGGATCCAGTATGGAACTTAAGGGGAAATCGGGGGTTTCTTGTGCCCCAGCCCCACCTGCCTGGGCCCCAGCACTCAGTTTTTACGCAAAGCTCTGGTGTGAAAGAACATTTATTTTCACAGTCACCTGACAAGTGACCTGGGCTGGGCCAGTCACAGCTTGGGGAGGTATCAGCCTCCTCCTCTACTCGAAGGAGAGCCTGGATTCCAACCCAGAGCCACTCAGGGTCCCCGGTGGTGCATGTGACCTGACTTTCTTGGATCTGACCCTTGCTGAGGACTCCCTGCGTGCGGCCTTCGAAGAGTCCTTGCCGTGGCTGTGTCCTCTGGCTGGGCCGGGCGTCGTGATCAATGCGCAGCTACAGCTGGTTGAAGGGGACCAAATCCATCCAACAGCTGATTTGGTTCCATTTTACCAGCTTCAGCAAAGCATTCGGTTTCTGATCCACTGGGAGGAGAGACTCCAGGAAGAAGGCGGCTCTGCCAGGCTGCTGTCCTGTCCCAGGCTCTCCCTGCTCTGAGAACCCATGCAAACTCAAGGGCTTTGGAGGTCTTTGGGGTCTGGGTGTGAGGGGTCACATGTACATCCAGACCCTCTGTGTTCCCTAGAATGGCATCCCCAGGACCTCACTTGGTCCTTATGCCCCCAACCTCCACCGCTCACTTGCGGTGGACCCACATATACACCAGTGTTGTCCCGAGTCCTGTCTGCTCACTCCTTTCTGGAATATATCCAAGACCACCGAGCCTCTGACCCATGGGCACACATAGAGGCTTGAAGACGTCACACTTCACGCCCTTGACTCTGCCTGCGTCACCCAGAGAGCTCTCTCACTCAGTTGGGGTAGGGCTGTTTCTCTCAGCTAGCCATGGGCCTTGGGACTGGGCACAGTTCTGGCTTATAGTGGGCGAGGGTATATCAGACACCACACATGGCTCTGGGTAGGCAGAAGCTGGAATATTCCAGTATGGACTAGTTAGTGTGGCATAAGAGGTGACATGGGACAGAAAACCCCAGTGTCTGTCCCCTCATCCTCTAGCCTTCCCAGCCTCTCACCTCACAGCTCTTACTTGGTGACTCAGAAGGTCCACATTCCCTTCAAAAAACTGGAGCAAGGGTGTGCGGTGAGAGTGTCCTCAGAAGCACAGGGACATGGTGTCTAATCTCTCTGTGTGTCTCTCTGTCTCTGTCTCTCTTTCTCTCTCTGTGTCTGTCTCTCTGTCTCTCTGTCTGTGTGTCTGCCTGTGTCTCTATGTGTGTCTGTCTCTCTGTCTCTCTGTGTCTCTGTGTGTCTCTCTATGTCTCTCTGTGTGTATATCTGTCTCTCTCTGTGTCTGTGTGTATGTCTGTCTCTGTCTCTCTCTGTGTGTCTCTGTGTCTCTGTGTGTCTCTCTATGTCTCTCTGTGTGTATATCTGTCTCTCTCTGTGTCTCTGTCTCTCTGTGTCTGTCTCTCTGTCTCTGTGTCTGTCTCTCTGTCTCTGTCTCTCTCTGTCTCTGTCTCCGTGTATGTGTCTCTCTGTGTGTGTCTGTCTCTCTGTCTGTGTGTCTGTCTGTGTCTCTGTGTGTGTCTGTCTCTCTGTCTCTCTGTGTATGTGTGTCTGTCTCTCTGTTTGTTCTGTGTGTGTGTCTGCCTGTGTCTCTGTGTGTGTCTGTCTCTCTGTCTCTCTCTGTGTCTCTGTGTGTCTATGTCTCTCTGTGTGTGTCTGTTTCTGTGTGCCTCTGTCTCTGTGTCTCTGTGTCTGTGTGTATGTCTGTTTCTCTTCTCTGTGTGTGTCTTTCTGTGTATATCTGTCTGTGTCTCTGTGTGTGTCTGTCTCTCTGTCTCTCTGTGTATGTGTATCTGTCTCTCTGTCTCTTTGTGTGTGTCTGTCTGTGTCTCTGTGTGTGTCTGTCTCTTTGTCTCTCTGTGTGTACGTCTGTCTGTGTCTGTGTGTGTGTCTGTTTCTCTGTCTCTCTCTGTGTCTCTGTGTGTCTCTCTATGTCTCTCTGTCTGTGTGTGTGTCTGTCTCTGTGTCTCTCTGTCTCTCTGTGTCTGTGTGTATGTCTGTCTCTGTCTCTCTCTGTGTCTCTCTCTGTCTCTGTGTGTCTGTCTATGTATGTCTGTCTGTCTCTGTCTCTGTGTCTGTCTGTCTGTCTTGCTCTGTCTGTCTGTGTGTGTGTATGCCTGTGTGTGCATGTGTGTGTCTACCCTAAGTGAATACCACTCTTCTGAGAACTGTTGGGTAACCCCATAACCTCCGCCTCCACCAGGCCCACTCCAGCATGTGTTCACAGTGGCCTTTTCCAAGCATCCCTGATGCAGAAAGATCCTCCCAAGGATGTTTTGGTGTGCCCCTGGAGTCACAGGAAAGGCTCTGCCTTTCAACCCACACAGACACAGAGGCTATCCCAGCCACCAGCCTCTGGCTCAGCACATGGCTCTGCTCTCCTTGCTCCTGTACAGGGCAGGCACCAGGCTCCCAGCCTGCCCCACTGTCCCTTAATTTTAATGCTTCAGACCTCACTGCTGTCTGCATTCATCGTGCTGTCTACACTGTCA
This sequence comes from Apodemus sylvaticus, assembly GCF_947179515.1. NCBI lineage: Eukaryota > Metazoa > Chordata > Mammalia > Rodentia > Muridae > Apodemus > Apodemus sylvaticus. Next base: position 163,620,194 of record NC_067476.1, on the reverse strand, counting down.
ATATAGCTACTGGAGTGGAAGATTCGACAAGAGGTAACATTAACCCAGAGTCTTGGCCCTGGGACCTTAGCTTAGCTACCATGTTGGGGACAGAGGGAGAGGACAGTGGGTACCTTTGCCCTAACATGTCAAGCCCAAATCCCACCCCAGTGCAACTCACATGCCCAACCCTTGGGCACAATTTCATTCTGCCAAGGAGAGGGGCCGCAGGGAGATAGAGCTGGTGTTCCCCTTTGGTCCCTATGAAAGCTCTTATTCTGTCCAAATGTCGCCAGATTGGAGGAATTTCCTCGATATGAGCTGATATCCCTGAACTCCCTGTGGGTATTGTTTTATTTCCTTTCTGAACAACAAAAAGATGTTCACATCGCACAGCTCCAAAAACCTCAAGGGCCCATGACTTCTCCATAAGACACGCCTCCTCCTAGGCGAGGGCACTTATGTCACTTAACTCGGTCATATCCCAGGCTGTTCTGCCCTCTGCTTCACCATCATCTTTGTTCAGTCACCCTGCCCTCTCAGACACAAGACATGAGAGGCTGGCTTCATTGCAGCAAAGAACAACTCTCCCACAGTGTGCCCCTACCCACGCTAGAAGGCAAACCAACCTGCAGGGTCATGATAGCCCTAAAGGGCCACCTAGAGCCTTGGTGCCAGGCCTAGCAGAGAGATACCCAATGTGGCTGGCATACACGGCGTCTGCTGAGACAGCAGGGTTGGTCTGGAGCCTGTGAGCATGGCCTTTTTGAGAGTCCTGGCTTTACCAGGTTTCCAAACAGAATAGGACTGTGGGTATACTACTGTTGCTGGGGTGGGTTTTGTTCGTTCGTTTGTTTGTTTTGTTGTTGTTGGGGCATTGTTTTGTTTTGCATTTTACAGACAAAACAGTTTTTAAAATGTGTTAAAACATCTGCTGATAGAGTCATCCTTCGAGGAAGAAGTTACACTCAGCATTTTCAAGCAGCGGCAGATACTAGACACGAGCATTCGATGCTGAAAACACCAGCAGTCCTGGTAAAAATCAATGGAAAATTAGAGGCCATGAAAATGCAGTACGCACTCAATTAGTTATAATTGGAGCAAAGAGCGGTGGAGATAAAGGCAGAACAGGAAACACTCGCAAACACACGCTCGACGCCGGCAGTCCCCGGCGCACGGTCTAACTTCGCTCTCACCCCTTGAGGGTCCATGAACTCATGATGCTGAGCAAACCTGCCACCTCACTGGGACACATTTGCATCATCCTGCATCCGCTAGGGGTCTGAGACCCCTGCTGGGCCCTGCTTAGAGATAGCACAGCAGCCCAGGGTGTCAGAAGCCATAGGAAGCTCTCCCAGCTGTCTGTCCCCAGACCTGACCTTTGAGACTCAGAACTCAGACTCTGGAGTAAAACACTACACACTGGAGGAAATTGTGGGAATCCTGGGCCTCTCCGGGGCTCCATTTCTCAACACGAAAGGTGTTGGGGCAGTAAATACCCGGAGCTTTTGTCTGAAGGCCACATGTGGCGTGTCATTGCATGCCTGCCATGGCTCCACAGGTGACCCCTGGCTGTTTGGACAGGGCAGGGTGCTCCTTCATTGTGCACCCTCAGCCTCACCTTAGGATGTCAGGAACAGCAGCTGAAAATACACAGCCACCTCCAGGGACACGAGGTCAGGATGTATCCTTCACAAGGTAACAATACTAAATACTCCTGCTGATAGACAACCTGGACTTAGTCACATGTGTAGTTAGCCGCTGCACAGAGGCCACAGAGTAGGTTCGGCAGTACCTGTAGCTAGAGTTCTCACAAGGACAAAGAACCTGGCTAGGGGACCCTGCATCCTCTCACACCAGACTAGCAGTGGATAGCACCCTAGCCAATGGCAGGCTCCTGACCCCCACTGCCCCTAGCCCCACCTCAGGCGGATACCACCAACTCCTGCTTGATGCTTTCTGTGTTTTCTTTCTGTGGAGCATGTAAAAGGTAAGCACCAATAACCTAGCATTTCTCTACATAGAGATATTGCCCACTAGCAAGCAGATTCACCACAAAATTAATACCTAACTTCGTATCATGGCTCATTATTAAAATACATAGCAAAGAACTGCAGGAAGCCCAGTATGTGCTGCTCAGGAACTTTCTGGAAGTTCTGTTTGAGGGTATCAAGTCCCATGGGACGATCTCCAGAAAAAAGCTGAAACTGAACAGCAAAAGGAACACTTACCCCACAAACAGCAGCACCTCTTTGGATCAGCAGTGCTGACTCAGCCAAAACACCACCAAGCCTCATTCAGCCCAAATCCATAACTTTTCTGTCTGTCCAAAAAAATGTATTTTTTTCTCAACACTGATAAAAGTTTAATACCAGAGTTTCTTGGGTTTTTAATAAACTTGTCAACAAAAGGAGCATGGCAAATTGATGGGGCCCTTCCTGGAGATAAATTCCACCTGAAATAGACTCATGGAACAGGGGGGCAAATAGTGGAGGTAGGGGAGGGATAGAGCTCACAATTGTGTTGCTGTTCTTTGCAAAAATCAAAAGGCAGATGGTGCACATGTGTGTGGTGAGTGTGTGTATGAGTGTGTGTATATAAGTGTATATGAGTGTGTATGAGTGTGTATATGTGTGAGTGTATATATATGAATGTGTGTGACTGTGTATGTGTGTGAGTGTGTGTATATGAGGGTGTGAGGGTGTGATTATGAGGGTGTGAGTGTGTGTATGTGTGAGTGTGTATGTGTGTGAGAATGAACGTGTGATGTATTGTGTGGAGTATGTGGTGTGTGGTGTGTGTATGTGTGTGTGGAGTGTGTATTTGTGTGTGTATGTATATGAGTGTATATGAGTATGTGTGAGTGTATATGTATGTGTATGAGGTATGTATGAGTGTGTATGTATATGTGTGTATGTGGTGGGTGAGTGTGTGTGCGCGCGTGTACGCATGTGTGTGTGTGTGTGTGTGTGTGTGTGTGTGTGTTACTGTCTCAAAGTTAGGACCCTACTAATCACTAATTCTATTCTAAGGAAAAAGTTTCTATCATGGAAACTGGAGGTCAGGGAGAATTTCTGTTCTGAAGGACTAGCATGTCCAGAGACAAGAAAAAAAGTGGCTTGTCAACACAGGGCCTGCAGTGGATAGGGAAGGTGGGTCCCATACATGTACTGTACCCCGTCTCCTGAAGAAATAGACCCTGAAAATACCTGGAATTCAGATATGCTGTTGAATGAGCAGCAGAGGTGTTCCATGGGACACTGGAAGGCCTGGGTGATGCACCACAGTGTGGGCTGGTCTCTAATCTCTATCGGTTCCTCCTCTCCCTATGGCTTGGGGGAGGTCTCCCAGAACGTAGAGACATAGTGGGGCAGGGTAGCACTGCCTTCAGACATGAGAGTGTACCCTGCCTTTGAGGGTACCAGATGAACATTTTACCCCTTACACAGGATGTCTTGGGATGTGAACCCCACCATTACAAATGTATTTGCTGAGAAATAAGTGAGCAATGCCAAGGTCATCAAGAGGAACCTCGAGTGTGATCTTGGTGACTCTCAAAGCAGGGTGCGCAGGATACCCTCACTGCAACTTAAGCCTGCCACAGGACTCAGTCTGCAGTGATAGGACCAGAGCGTCCCCTACACCAGCTCCAAGAACTGGGACTCTTCCTCTTCTGCCCTTCTTCAGTGAGCAAAAACCGCACTGTGCCCTTGAGAAGGGCTGAGAGGAAGTGGCCAGATGTCCCCTAGATTCAACAGCCTAGAAGGGGCGCACAAGGAGGAGAAATGTAGAAAACCCAGCTCCAAGATACACTCGGGCCACAGCTGCTGATGGGAAGTGGGGGGGGGCACTTCTGGGCCTCTGACGCCCCAAGTCCTGCCATCTCCAACAGGACAGCTGAGAATGCAGGTTATTTATACCAGCCATGACATGGGCAAGAGAGGGGAGACACACACAGCCCTGTGGCCATATCTGGGCATGATTGAGGGCTCATGGGGCTGCCAGGAGGACAAGGTCCAGGTGGCACATCTGTCCCCAGTGTCCTTCAGTTTCACAGTGTCCCTGCGGAACCCCCATGACAGGTTCCAGGGCAGCTGCCCTCTCCCCTTCTTGCAGTTAAAAATACTCTGGTTCAATGTCCAGTTTATCCTGAATCTGTCCTCCCTGTGTGCATGTACCTGTCCACATGTCATCTGCTCGGCACCAGTCTGGAAGCACTATTCTTAACCCAGCCCCTGGTTTGACCTCAGGGAAAGAGACCCTAGACTTTCAGCCACTTTGTAGGGAACCCTCTTGGCCAGGGAACCGTCCACAACTTCTAAACCCATCACTTTAACATTAAGACTCCTTCACTGCTCTCCCTGCAGGTGGACAGAGAAGGCCTGGGAGGCCCATGTGCCACCACCTCCATTCCTTCCCATGACCCACAGCTGTGACCTGTGAGGCTGTCCCACCTAGAGGGTAGCAGACCTACCCCAGAGCCTCCGAGACCTCTGGAAACCTGCAGACCCAGCCAACTTCACAACTACTACAGAGAAATCCCACCCTGCCTGCAGATGCGGAGATCTGTTGTCGGTGGCCTCTCATCTCTGCCCTTGAGAAGCGCAGCCCTGCATGCGCCTGCAGCTGCGGCTGCTCTGCAGCAGTTAGCAGCAGCTCTGCAGCAGCCTGCACCATTCCAGCTGCTGTATCTACTCCCCCTCCCACATGCTCAGCAGCTCCAGTCTTCCCAGGGTCACAGTCAGCTGTGAACTGGAAGTGCAAAGAACACTTTCCTCCCTGGACACCAAGCAGCCTCCCTAGAGGACCTTCCAAACTCAACTGTAGCCGGCCAGGTCCGGAGGCCAGGAAGGAGCAGGCAGGAGAACATCTGAGAACTGTCTGTTCTGCGCCTTTTCTTCCCTCCCTGCCTAAAAGCCATGCCTGCCCCTTTCCAAGTGTGATTCACCCAAGACACTGGGGCTGAGGTTGGTGGCCAGGTAAGGACAGTGGACAAAACTGGGGTTCTTTATAAAGCCAGCCTCACCCTACACCCTACCTCTACTGGTCCACACCACACTCAATTCAACCCCAGGCCAACTCCAAGGAGGGTGCCCTGGCCGTGGACATCAAGCAGAGAACAGCACTGTGCTGCAGAGTGAGACCTTCTGCAATCCAAAGTGCATGGCTGCTGAGTCAGCACAAAGCCTCGCAGAAGCCTGGCTACCCTTTCTGCTAAGGTGGCAGCGATTAACTAACGCAGTTCCCTCCCTCCTCCTCCCCAGCATCTTCATCACTGTGCCCTGTTGCCCTGGCCCTGAAGAACACTCAAGTCCCTTCCTCTTTTAAAGTTAAAACGTTTTAGTGTTGGGGTAAGACAGGGGAGTGAGATGCAGCTCTAACAATGTTAACTTTGACTTGGACTATGGCGGCTAAAATAATCATCCTGCAGCCAACCTAGCCACGCCTAATAGTTTAATTCTTTGATGCTGCTCTTCACATGAGGTCGACAGTTCTAAATGAGATTGCTGAGGAGCCCTGCTAGTAGTGCCTTACCCCAGCCAGCACACACTCTGAAGTGCCTGTGACATAAAATTCTTTATCGCCCTCGAGGTACAGCGTTATTTATTTAGCTGGAGTCAATGTCAGACCCCCTCTTTAGAGAGGCTGGCACGATTTACTTGGCCACCTGACTTCAAGAAGAAGGAGGAGGAGGGGGAGGAGGGAGAGGAGGAAGAGGGACAGGAGAAGGAGGATAAGAAGACAATTGGTGACTACATGTGCACATACGCACACACGCTCTCTTTCACTTAGACACTCCTGTGGCTCAATCCAATCTGCAGACTGCCCAGTCCTATGTTCCAGTGTAAACCACACCCTGGAACATTTAGCTCACAGGTCCCCTGAACCTAAGAGAACTATGATGCTTGGCCCCATTGCTCCCCTCACCAGACTGCAGGCCCTGTGACCTCTGTCCATCTACATCTGGAAGTTGAAGAGTTCCAAGCAGTGCCTTCCTGTTCCAGTGAACTCCATAAAGGGGGTCTTCTTCTCACATCTGCATACTCTTCTGAGTCCCCAACCTGCTAGGTAAGTTCCAGGTGGTGACATGTCCTCTTTGCTCCCCATGGGCTTTATCTGGGCTCATTTACCTCTTAGTATCCTTTGGCTACATGTCTGGATGGTACCGAAATTAGGAAATCCCATAAGGGGATCCATGATCCAACCCAGCCTGCCTCACCTCTCTTCCCGTGAAAATTCTAAGATACCATGGAAGACTCTCTTGGCCAACCATATAGCATGATGATTTGGAGTCCTGGGAAAAGCCATGCAGCAGACATCACAACCACACACCTTCTCAGGCGTCACCAGGGAATCGGTCCTCACACACCCTGGGGATGGGGGTAGGTATGCATGGGGGGGGAGGGCAGGGGGAGGTGTCCAGGGGTACTCGGTTTGACTCAGCGGTAGAGAGCACCAAGGTGATTTATAACCAAGGAAGCTGAGGCTTGCTCCCTGCAAACTCTCTAGTTTTACTGCTCAGTCAAACCTAATTCCAAAACACTAAGGCTTTTATTTAAACACCACATCCTGCAATAAAGCTTTAATGTATGACAGACATATCTAGCGGAAGATAGTGGTGTGCCCGTGGCCGCTGGCTGTTTTCCTCCCTGTGGCCGGAGCTGGAATCAAGTAGTGCATAGATGACCTTCCGGGGTTATGGAGCCCTTAGACCAGTGACCAAGAGGGAGATAGTGCCAAGGGCAAGGTTGCTTTCTCACTGCCTGCCACACCCTCTGCACCTGGAGACAGAGATCAGGAGAGAATGCAGCCTCCAGAAGGAAGACTCAAAAATTCGGAACAAATCCTAGACTATGGAGGCCCCTCAATTACAGTCACCTCAAGAACACCCAGGATGGAAGCCACCTGTGGACTCAGATTCATCCACAGTATTTGGTCTGAGGATCCTCAGCCTGACCTCAGTTGCTTGAGTCACCTGACTGTTTAAGTCCCAGCATTTAGAGCTGACCCAGGGGCCCTGCCCTGCTCCCATCTCATTCCTGCCAAAGGTCGTTGTGCCTGCCACACACAGCAGATGGAGACAACTGACAGCTAAACTCACACTCTCACATGCATGCGACAAAGAGACCCCAGGCCTGTGGAGAAGATGTCTTGTGTGGGGATGCTGACTGCAGCCAGATTACAGGCAGCTGCTACTCTAAGACCCAGAACTGAAGCCAGGCAGATGTTAGTTGCAGGCAGCCTGCTTTCTGCTAGACCCAGAGCCCTTTACCCTGCATCTACCTGGGCAGGACTAGCTCTGTAGGAAGGGCTTGGAAGACCCTGCCCTCCTCTCCTGGGACCCAAAGGTTGTCAACCCAGACCTTTCTCCGTGCCAAACCAGCTGTCAGCAAAGCAGGCAGAACAGGGATCCTAAGTTGCTCTTGGACTGTTCAGCAGAAACTTGGGTAGCCTTCCCAGGAAGAGGGCTTCAGGTTGAATTTGGTGAGAAAGTGTGATGGGATGATGCTGGGGCTCTGGTGGGCGCAGCTGGGAATGGAATGGGCCCAGAGTCGGGGAAATGAAATAGCCTAGGCCCCCAGGGTCCCCGGATGAGCTGCTGTGCCCAGGTCCCCAGAGTCAGCTCCTCCACCCAGACTGGGACAGTTTCAGACCCTTGGCTCCTTTTATCTGAATCATCATGGGTGGCCAGGGTAGCCACCAGAAGGAAGACAGAGTAGAGTTGACACTGAGATTGTCAGTGGGCAGATACACTCAGCACACAGGGGGCAGCAGTGTCTTCACAGGGCTCCCCACCTCCCCTCCCCACCAGGCCCTGTGAGCCAGAGGACAGCAGGAGACTCATCCCTCAAAAGCCTTTACCAAAGTCTCTCCCCTCCCTTCATGCCCTCCCACCACCAAGCATGGCCTTTTAGAACTTCCAGCCTCTCCCAGTGGACCGAGCAGTCCCTGCCCCACCCCACCCCCACCCTTCCTCTCTGCTGGAGAGGCCTCCTTCAGAGCACAGCAAGGACCACTACAACTCCATTCCCAAACCAAGCTCCCAGACCCCTGCTGGCCCCGCCCGGGACCCCAGGCCTGCCAGAGGGCCTCCTCCCTCTGCCGCAGTCAGCACACTGAATATTTAATGTCTGACGAGCACTTCCACCTGCTGACACAGGCAAAGTGGCAGAACAATGCCAACAGGGACAGGGACACAGCCAGTCCCCTTACGGGTGGCCTCCCGAGGCCCTGCCAGTCCATCACCCGCCCTGAGCAGCCACCCACAGGGCATGGGCCACCCCTCAGTCTGGCGAGAGAGTTCCTAGCCTGAAATACATACTTCTTTACATTCCATAGCTTAGCAGGTCCATATGGGCATATAAAGAAGTATGTGTCCCAAGCAGGTAGCTTGGCGTGCGCAAGAACGGTGTGCACGCTTCCGAGGAAGTGGCCCGTCACAAGCTGGCCCCCTTTGGTGTCAGCCTGTGTCTCAGTCTCTTGCACACACGCACACTTCGTAAAGACTGGAAGCAGACAGGGCATGCTGGAAAGCCTCAAAACCCTTTTCCTCCCACCATTGCTTACACCCTCCCGCCCCAATGGATGGGGTTCTCTCCCATTCTTCCCAAAATAGGGAAGTCACATCCCAGACTCTGAGAAATAGCATCCAACTCTGCCAACATCTCTCTCCTTCCCGTCCACCTTGTCACCACCAAGGACAGTGAGTAAGGAGGGTAAGGTGGGTAAGGAGACAGAATTCAGGAGCAGTTCCACCCATGAGCCATTAGGGACCAGCACCCCAGACTAAGAATCAGTCCCGTCCTTTTTCTGGGGACTTGACCAGCCCGGCTCCCTGAGGACAGATAAGAACAAGCAGTTTCGTGAGTGTCCAGAAATGAATCAAGGGGGCTTACCTGGACAGGCGATGGCTCCCCTGGCAGGACCCTGATGAATTGTTTCCCAAAATGAGAGTCCCCAAGAGGAGGTCTCAGTGCCTCTTTCTTTGAAGTGAAGGAGAAAGATGGTGATTTTGAATTCCATGTCCCCACAGTGTCTAGGGGCTTCTAAAAGGTGACCTACTCGTTGGCCGGTTCTTCAGGGCTCAGTCTGGCCTGAGAGCTGATGCCAAGCCAGTGAGAGAGTTTCTATTCCAGCCACCTCCTTCTTTGGTCCCCTTCCTCTTCTCTCTTCTGTACCCTCTGTCCTCCTGGTGACCTACAGTCACCAATGTCATCCCCTGCTATGCAGCATGGCCACCTGAGATGGTTATAAGGAACCAGTCCCATGAAAATCTGGAGGCCATGCCTGAAGGGCCTGTCTCTCACCTGGTCCCTGATCCATAGTCGTTTTTAGCTACACAAGGGGCTGTCTGCCTGAGCATGAAGGCCCTTGCTGTACCAACTTCTGAAAAAGGTATAGGCTAATTAAAAAAAAAAATACTTTGAGGGAAATGCTTGGGAAACTTAGTTGTGTTTTGTCTCTCCTCTTGATTTTTGAGATCTCTCTGAAAGTAAGGTAGAGGTTCCCTTCTGCCCTACCAACTTCTACACCCAGAGTGAGATAGAAAGGAATCTGAAAAACAGAAAGATGGGCAGGACTTCCAGGTCGGATTCTCAGTAGTGGAAAGGGAGGCCATTCTCAGACTGAGAGAAAGAAGGAAATGGAGAACGCAGTGGTCTGGAGGGGATTGAGGAAGAGGAGGAAGAAAAGGAGGAGGAAGAGACTCACATGCTTGGGGGCTCACCATCACCCGAGGTGAGCCTGCAGGTAAAGTGCTGGAACCCTGGAACAGGTGTCTCCCTGAAGGCAGCTCCCTACAGAAAGAGCTGAAGACACCCACTGCAGGAGAGCCGGTGCAGACACAGAGGGTCTGGCTGGGCTTGGACCTGGTGTGGGGCTGCAGGGCAGTCCCAGCTCCTGAAAGAACATTCAGTTCTTCCGTGTCAGCAGGACAATGTCTGTCTCTGGCATGACCTGACCGGCCCTGTCCCTATGAGGAAACAGCCCCGAGAGCAACCAGACTCTCCCATTCCTGGGAGGGCCCTGTCTCTACAAAGCCTGCAGCATGCACAGGTCCCCTGGTTGTGGTAGTGTAGCTAGGCAGGATGGAGAGAGGAACAAAGTACTGAGGGAAGCTCATGCAGCAGGAATGCGTGAGGGACAGAAACTGTGCCCATTTCCCATGTGGTTGCTGTTAAAATTTCATTTCCACATAGCCAAGGATAAAAAGGGCAGCCAGTACATCAGCCTTGGCTTCCAGCTTTGGGGGTACCCCGGTGTGGCTGAGCCACTGATCCTGGCTCCCACTTCTGCTCCCTGAGGACTCTAAGAACAAACGCCTCTGCCCTCTGTCCCAGCTCCCAGGTGTTCGTATGATAGCGTCTACATGTCAAACGGAAAGTTGGGGGTGGGGGGGACCAGAAGAGCAGAGGCTGAGTCCACATCTTCAGGAGCTGCTCATTCAGAAATGAATGAAAGTCACTTCTCAAAAAGTTTCCCACAGGAAAGTGGTGTCAGCCACCTCCAAGCAGACCTCTGGCATCTGGGGTGGGGCCTTATCCTGAGCCCCCCCTCCCACTGTGAACACTAGCTCAGCCTTAGCCCCAGCCCCAGCTCCAGCCCCTGGATGCCTGATACAGCACACTTCTGATCCTGGCAGGGCTGGGAGAGCTTCAGAAATTCAGAGTCCCAGCCCATGACGGCCTTGTCAGCGCTCCTCAGAAATCCCCTACCCGCAACCACTCTTGCGTTGTGGTAAGTTCCAAGGTAAGTTTAACCACAATCTCTGGCGTTGCTCTCAACTGGTTAATCTGTTTCCTCAGCTCCCGTGCCAACCCCCTAGAAGAGCGGACGCCATCCACCCTGCCCTCCACCAAGCATCCAGGGGCGCTGCTTTCTTGCAAAAAGCCGTATGTCAAAGTTCTGCATCCCGGTTGGACGCGCCCTCCCAACCCTCCCAGCCCTGCCGGCTGCTGGCTCTGCAGTTTTCCAAATGTGGATGATGCTGAGAGAAACTCCAGGCGCCCCCTCGGAGCCACGCGGCACCAGCACCCACAGCAGCCACCTCACCGGAGGGCACACCCCCACCACTGCCGATAAGTTTTTAGGGGCTTTCCTAGCTGGTGGGCAGCTGAAGCAGCCAGCTGAGAGGGACTCACCAGGGAGCCCTGGGCGCCCCTCGGGCTGGGCTGGTGACCGCGGCAGCGGTGGCGGCGGGCGCAGGGTCGCGGCTCCCCGGGAGATGCTGCAGCAGCGGCAGCGGTAGCCACCTCCTCCCGGAGCCAATCGCAAATGCAGGGGTGGGGGCGGGCCGGAGCTCCCATTGCGTCCGCACTTGGTGGGGAGGGGGGCAGAGAGAGAGAGAAAGAAGACACCCCGACTCCGCACCCCTGCCCTTCCCCCAGCCCTCCTGCAGCAGCGCAGACTTAGCAGCAGGGAAATCTTGAGAGAGAAGGAGGAAGAGGGAGAGGGAGAGGGAGAGGGAAGAGGGGAGGGGAGGGGAGGGGAGGGGAGGAGAGAGAGAGAGAGAGAGAGAGAGAGAGAGAGAGAGAGAGAGAGCGCTGATGCAGAGTTAAGGAGGCAGAGCCCCGCTGCACACCTTGCCCGGCCAGAGCTGCAGGAAGCTCCTGCACCCTCAGCCCTGTCGGTACCAGGTAGAGGTCAGAGCAGAACAAAAGGGAAAAAGAGAAAGGCCCCGCGGGTATGCACGCTCACACACGCACGCAGCCCCACAGACCAAGATTCTTGCATGCAGGGGGAGGGGAGGGCAGAGCCGGCATGGCCTGACCCAACGCCGGTGGGGCAAGGGGCCCTTGGATCAGGAGCGACCTCACCTTGGTAGTTCTTATATACCCCGCCAAACATCCCAAACACGCGGCCCAGCCAAGTGGCCCCCCTCGGGCTGTGCGCCCTGACCATATTTAGTCAAGCAGGGGAAAAAATAGCCTGTCAGCTGGGCCGAGGCTGGCCAGGCAGCAGGGAACAGGGTGGGAGCCCCGGCACCATTGACAGCGGTCCTGGGTTGCCCCGTCCCCCTCCCAACCCCTCCCTGACTAGCCTGCTACCGGCTGTCCCTGTCCGAATCCCCCTGCTATTTTTAGCTAGGCCCAGTACAGAGGTGCCTCCTACCCAGTGGGCACTGGCCTCTCTCTGAGGTGACACCAGCTCATTCCTGAGTGCCCTGGGGAGACTGGAGTTACTCCAGGGAACAAGGCCCAGGGAGGGAGATGGGTGGCTCCCTGGCCTTAGTCCCCTAAAGGCCTATCTGGCCCAAGGCCTCAGTGTCTGCCTTCAGAGTGATACCATTTTGCTCAGAAGTGGAGTTGGGTCAGGTGGAAACAGAGCCACCAATTTTCCTGAGGGTCCTAAGCCAACCCCAGGTCATGAGAATTGCAGGTCACCTTGGGCAACAGACAAGGCCAACTCAGTTGTCCTATCTCCTCCAGACCTGGCCATCAAGGGTGTGTGGCTAGAAGACCCCATATCCACAAAAGTGAGTACACTTGGGAGTGGCTCCATTTTGTTCCCACCTGGGTTATATAAGAAACACGGCTTGGGAACATAGCCCCACTGGGCTGGAACTCCAAGTCTAGCAGCCTGGAGCTGGCCAACTATCCCCTTTAAGTAGAATGACACTGAGCAAGTCTCTACCACCCTGCTACTGTCAAGTACAGTGACCTCAGACAATTGAGACGACTCTGGGACTGTTGGCGGAAGCTTCAGGCTCCACAGAGGACATGTGTGTTCCTATGCGGTGCACAGGCCTCCAAAGACTTGCTGCTGTTTTAGAATCTACTAGGAAACCTCCTTCCTCCTGTACTCAGAGAAGTGTCCTCTCTGTACCGGCTAATCTGGGGAAGCATGATTGTTTGCATCTTCCCAGGAGACACAGCTGAGTAACCTGCCTCCCCAGGCCACCTCCCAGGTGGTGATGGAAAGACACTCTTTCAGCTTCACCCCAAGGCTCTTGGCCACCCAGCAAGAAAGGACACTGACCAGTGTGCAGAGGCAAGACAGAGAAGAAGCCATATCACATAGATGAGAATGTCATACCACACAGGAGAGAAATTAAATCACTACACAGGCTGACCGTGACCAGTGCCAGCCAAGGAAGGAGAACCAGAGAGGAGGGTCCCCATTGTAGGCCAATGGTGGGTACAGAGCTGAGAGTGTACCCAGTGTACCCAAGGCTCACAGACCTCAGGACTGCCTCTCTCCCAGAGAAGGTATAGTGGACAAACTGCCCCAGATCCCCCTAGTTCAGTGCTAAATAACAAACTTGCAGAGGGAAGCCCTGGGCTCAGCTTCTGGCCTCTTGGAACTTCATTGTCCGCCTGTAAGGGGGCCAGGCACCTCCTCACATGAGCACGGAGAAGCTCAGCTGGGACCACCATGTTGCCTTAGGTCCCCTGGATACTGTGGTTATGTAGTCATTGTAGCACAAGCTCATAACCCCGACATTCAGGCAGTGGAGTTAGGGAGAGTCTGAAGCCAACCTGGCCTATGGTGAATACCAACCCATCAGGAACTGCATAGCAAGACCCTGCCTTGGAATAAATAAATAAATAAATAAGCAAATAAACGAATAAGTATTGTACCCATGGTGACATGGACAGCTGGGAAGTCCTCCAAAACAGTCATTCCCAACAAGTTTACCTTTGTGACTTTCAATACCGGTTTTTGGTTCTTGGAGAATTGAATGAATGAATGATGGATGGATGGATGGATGAGTGAATGGATGACTTACTCAGACACCTCACTGAACCACTGATCACTAGACAAGTAGACCCAAGGACACAGCATGGTGGGGCTGGAAGCTCTGCCTAGAATCTTGGGGGTTCAACTTGAGTTTGGATGAGTCTTGTAACCACTATGGGCCAACTCGGACAAACATGCAGAGACATTTTCCCACAGCTGTGTGAGGTTCATACAGACACTAGCCTATATCTGGGGACTCTTTGGTCACTCACAAAGAAGCAAAGCCAAGCAAGATCCTCTGCTCCACCCAGTGAGTGTCTCAGGGACAGGGGTTTCATGCATTTTATAGCTCAGCAGGGGCCAGCCACAAAGCCTGGACAAGCCAGTCCTGTCCTCCACCCAGGAGCAGGAGCTAGGGCACCCTTGTCACAGGTTGTAACCAATAGTCCTCCCCACAAGCCCATTGGCTTTAAGACTAAGCAAGTGACTTCCTTGAAGTCATCTTGTCCGTGTACCGTGAACACAGAGTTCTCAAGAGTGGTGTGTGCTTCTTATTTCTTTCCCCAGGAAACAGGACAGAGGACACACTTCTCCCATCCAACTCTATATCTTCACTCCCACCCTGAGCGGCTCATACCAGTGACGCCACTGCAGAACACAAGCAGCTCCTTCCACAGTAAGGTCTTACTAAGCCCAGGCAACTGCTCCCCTAGGCACATGTGGGAGAAGTCCCTGCAGCAGCATCCATAGTATAAACAGCACAACCCCGATGCCATCCGCAAGTGACCAGGGAACCATACACACATTGACAGGATGGAATATTATCTGTGGATAAAATCCAAAGCACTGCTACATGCCATGACTCTTGAAACTATGATGGGGAGCCAACACAAGGAGCCACACGCGAGTGTGCTCGATGTGAAACTCCCAGCGTAGGAAGATCCAGGGGAGGGCAGAGAAGAGATGACTAGTGAGAAGTGAGTCTCCTGGAGGTGATGAGATGATCCAGAGGGAGAGGGGGATGACTGATGCCCAGTACTGAGTACCATAGATACTGTCCAAGGATGTTCTCCTCAAAAAACAAAAAACAAACTAACAAAAAAAACAAACCAGTACCTTTTGTCTTTGTTTTGTTTTGAGGCAGAGTCTCGTGTAGCCTGGGGTTTCCAGCAAGCAGCAAGCTTGCCATCTAGCTGAAGATGACCTTCTGACCCTCCTGTCTGGTCCTCTGGAGTGCTAGGATTATAGGTATGCATGCCACTCCCAGCTTGGCGCCTTTATCTTTACAGGAATTTCTCCTCAACTGAAAAATAAACAAATCTAGCAGGAGGCCTAGCCCACCCTCTCTTCCTCCTGACTCCCATTCCTGAGCTCAGGACTGCACAGACCTGGGCATGGGTCCTTGGGATCCTCAAAGGCCTTAGCTATAGCTTCCTTGGTGGCATTCTCCAAGATGCTATAAGTAAACCCCGCATTCCCTACTCGGTCCTGTCTAGAGGTGGAACACACTGTGAAATGGACAGATTGTTGGTCCCCATCTTCTCAAGAATACTCCAGGGACCTCAGACCATGTTTCTTTGTGAGAGGGTCAATCTTCCTTGTCAGCCTGCTAGGATTTAGAATCACCGTGGAAGCACGCATCTGAGCATGTCGGCCTGGGCGTTTCTGAGGAGGCTTAACTGAGGTAGAAAGACCCACCCTGACTATGGGCTGACGCATCCTGTGGACTTGAGTCCCATGTGCTGAATAAGAAGGAAAGAGTAAGCTGGAAAGCAGTGCTCATCCCCCTCTTTGTCCTGACCTCAGATGCAGTGTGATCAGCCACCTTGAGCTTCTGCCACCTAAGTTACCCCTCACTGTGACGGACTGCATCCTCAAACTGTAAGCCAACAGAAGCCCTTCCTTAAATGACTCCTCTCCAGGTATGTAATCACAGTAATGAGAAAAATAACCACCCCACAGCACCTTGCATGGCACAAGGGGTTAATTTAAGGAATTCTGGATGGAGACGGTTCTGATGGTCCTAGACACAGGATCCTTATAGGGGGAAGGATATTTGGGAGAACATGGTACTTCTGGCTTTGGACGAGGAGGGATTCAGGAAGCTGGAAATCAACAGGCATAGACTCTCCCATAGCCTACAGAGGGAGTCACCTGACATTAGGCTGCACTTCTAGCCTATAAGAAAATACTTGAGCATTCAAGTGCTAAATCTATGGCCATGTGTTACAGACGTGGTGATACACTCTACCTTGTGACTTTCCAGGAAACCCTCTCAGCGAGCAGAGTCAGAGGTCCAGTTTTCTGTGCTGCCCTGGCCTGAGCCTGCCTTGACTTGGGTATGGATACTGGCTCCATAGGCAAGCAAAGCCAGTGGGAAGATAGCCTGGGCTTCATGCAAATCCATGACCTCGCTCTGCCGGTGTCTACACTATACATGCACAGCTCTGTCCAGGACGGCCAGCTGGTCATTAGAAACCAAGAATTAAAGCAGGTATATCAGGGACCTAATGTTACTGCTAAAAATTGTGTCCCTGGTGTGTATCCATTCAGCATGCTTGGTGCATGTGCCAAACTTCACAGAGTTTTTATGAGTCCCCAAAAGAAGATGGAACCTGCAAACTACCACCCATCCATAATCATGGTGTGAAGCATCTCTGGTAGGGAAGGCTTGTGTGTGCCAGTGTGGCCTGTGGAGCAGAATGGCAAGAGGAATGCACATGAGCAGGAGGCATCTTAACCATGTCACAGGAGCCCAAAGCTCCTGCTGCACCTGGGAGGCTGTCACTGCCAGGCCTGGAATACCCACAGGCAGCACACACACACACACACACACAGACGTGCCACGCACACGCACACACACACATATACATACACACACACATACACACACAAACACACACATACACACACATACACACACATATACATACACACACACACACACACACAGACGTACATGCACACGCACACACGCACACACACATACATACACACACACATACACACACAAACACACACATACACACACATATATGCACACGCACGTGTGTGCGCAAGCACACGCACACACACACACCCTTAACAGCAGAGGGAAAACCTCCCTGGCAGCTCATAAAGAAAGGCATATTTCACTGCCACAGTGTCAGCAGAGAGCAATCTGTCTCCTGAGATGGATGCCCCATTCACTATGGTGACAGCTCAACCATCAGCAGACGCAGGATGCTTCAGGACACCCAGCCCAAAGGGATAACAATTTAGCTGCCAGCCAGACCTTGGTAGCTCCAGGTCAGCACTCAGAACCCAGGACAGACAAGGAGCTGCAGGCTAGGTAGAGGGCAGGTCCTAGGATTCAGATTGACCCCTTGAGGCTGAGGCCAGGCAGAGCTCTGAAGCCCCCTGCTACTCACCCCTACCTCAACTCCCCAGCTAAATGATGGGGCTCAAAATTGGCTTTTTCATAAGCCACTAAATGCCTCCTGTGAGGGACATACCAACATCCTGGAAGAGGACCTTAGGCAACCCAGGTAAGCCAGGCTTTAAAGCACCCTGGAGCCACAGTCTCTCCTATTTTGGAAGAGTGGATATTAACAGGGTTAAGATCAGTGCTGGGGGTTAAAAGGGCCCCCCTATTGCCCCCATCCTATTACCTGTCATCCTAGAGGACAGTCAGATGGTACCCTGATTTCTACTCACCACAGGAGGACCCTACAGGCAATGAGGGGCACAAAAGCAAGAAGGATTGCTGGTAAGCTCCTTATCTCATGTGACCCTGACTACTTTTCTATCTAGATGGATCCCACAGACAAGAATAAGGGAGAGACAGGCCAGTGAATGGATGGATGGGTAGATGGATAGATGGATGGATGGATGGATGGATGGATGGATGGATGGATGGATGGATGGGTAGATGGATAAATGGATAGAAGATGGATGGTTGATGAATAGATGATGAATGAATGGATGGTTGATGGATGGATGATGGGTGGATGGATGGATGATGGGTGGGTGGATGGATGGTTGTATGAGTGGGTAAGTGGATGGATAGAAGGGTGGATTGGTGGATGAATAAGTGAGTGAGTGGATGGATGGATAAATGGATGGGTGGGGAATAGAAGAATTGATGGGTATATGGTTGGATGAATGAACAAGATAGGTGGACAGATGGACAAACGGATGAATAGATGGATGGATGGACAGACGGATGAATAGATGGACGGATGGATGGATGGACAGACAAATGGATGGACAGATCAAGGGCAAATTTCTGCTCTGTCTTAAAAACTCTGCCCAAATGTTAAGTTTCTCCATGGGAGAGACTCTGCTTGGTTCAGAGCACACCAAAACCTGCTGTCGAGTAGTCACCCAGCTCAACAGGCTGGAATGCTGAGCCCCTGGCTAAATCCCCGTGGCCTTCAGCCTTATGATCCCGACTGCCCTTTACTCTGCCCTTGCCCAGCACAGACCACTCCCAGGCAGACCCACAAGTTCCCATCATCCCAAAATGTCTCCCTGATTCTGCCTCCAGGTCTTGACACAAGCCTGGGTGTATTTGTGAGCTCTGACCTCAACTCAATCTCCCGCTCACCTGGGGAAGACATGTCAGCATCCTTAAGCCTCAGAGAACCAATGGAGTATCAAACCCATGCAGTCCACTCAAGCCTCCTCCTAAAGAGATGGGATCCACCAAGGTTCAAGTGACCCACCAGTGCACAGCCATCACTGTGTCCAGAACCCTGTAGGACAGAACAAGCCCTACTGAGCCACCCGGTAAAATTGAACGGTAAAATTCTAGAGGCTATTTCCTGATATCCTTCCTTTCCCTGAGCTCCGCACAAGGAGGGACCTTGCCACTCGGAGAATTCCCGAAGGCAGATTGCAGACCTTCTGGACTATCATTGAAAGACCCCTGGCTGGGCCAGTGGCCTGTCTGGGAGTTTGTCACCCAGCTCCTGTGGAAGCTTTATATGACACACTACTATCTCAGCCCCCCACCTAGCCTTGGCAACTCCCTCTTCCCAAGGGAGCCTCCAACTTTGAGCTTCTATGCTTTTCAGCTTTAACTTCCCACTGTCAGATTCAAGGGCATCTCCTGAGGTCTCCCCTAGAGAAGGGGTGGTCCCCAGAGTCAGGGCAGTCCCATTCTCCCGAGAAAGTCCTCCAAGGAGTGTTGATCCAACAGGCTCTCTACCACAATTAGCTGTTCCTTCATCCCTGCCCTATAAATATTCATTTTGGAAATGTTATAAAGATGCTTTTTTTAAAATGCCAGACTCATTTGGATAGAGAGCTGAACTGCTGCCAAATGCGGCTGGCACACCGGGCTCTAAGGGGCATAGTGCAGAGGCTGCCGGTAGACAGCCTCCCCTTGGCCATGTGGCACTCTCTGGGGGATAGTTCAATTGGGGATGGGTTTGACTCCTTCAATGGAACATTTATAAACACTGAGGCACACTTGGTTTATGAGTGTGTGTGGGCACAGTCTGCAAGAGAGTGAGACATGATAGCCCTGAGACCTTTCCTCGCAGACCTGGGTAGGAGATGGCCACCCAGGAATGCCTCCTTACTGCCTGCCTCTGTCCAAGGCTTAATCTGCAAACAACTCTACATCTCAGGGGCCTCAGCAGCAGGAGCATTGCCACTAGTATTACCTTGCCATGTCCGCCATATAGATCTCTGGCTGGACAAACTGAACTCACTATATCGCCAGGTAATCTGTGAATATGGGCCTGGGAGAAGGCCACCTGCCCATCCTACCCTCCTGTCAACTGTGACTGGGTGTTGGGATTCAGAGGATGTTGGGGTACAATACTCACTATTCACTGCTTCTGATTTCTAAAGAAAGAGGAGTCTCAGACACAGGGTTGGACACACTCTGGAGTTCCTGAGAAGGTTCATCTCTGAGGCACAGGGTCTGGCCACAGTCCCAGGCTCCCTCCTCCAAGTCTTACTTTCATTGAGAGCCATCCTGCTGGAGAAGGAGCCATCCACTTTAAAAAAAAAAAAAAATGAGGTTCTGTTAAGGCGTGACAGATGACTCTGCCATCTTATACAGCTCCAGAGGAAGTAAAATTTGGGTTCTCAAAACTTGGAGGTATTCCTCAAATTTATTACAAGCCCTTATAAATTATTGAATTGGAGTCCTCGGGTATCTTTTCCTGGAGAAAGCAGGCTTGAGGTAGTGAGTGTCCTTCATCTGGAGACTCCCCCACTGTAGCTTGAGGCTCCCTCAGGAGAGCTTTGTGTCAGAAGCCTGGGCTGGGAAAGCCAGATGCACAGGATCAGAGCAGGGGCTCCACCTGGAGAGAGAGCTAGGCCAGCAGGGCTGGGGAGAGCCCACAGGCTCTCTGGACCCTCATCCATCCATCTCAGCCCACGATGTTGCAGACATCCTGCTCTCTGGATCACCAAAAGCTGAGGGGCTCTACTTCCCAGCTTCCTCTGAAAACTCCAAACTCACTCCCACAATTCCTTAACCTACAGGTACCAGAAGGGATGTGAGAAGGGGTGGGTCTGGCCTCAATGGAGGCGGCAGCCATGATCTGAACTCTGCCCAGAGACCTTGGGAGTATGAAACACAGTCCTTGCCCATTGCTGCAGAAACAAGCCGGTCTACTCCACAGCTTGAAAAAGCTGAATTCCATGATGACGCCATGAGCTCAGGTGAGGATCGACCTAGAGAGACAGCCCTGATTACCACCTTGATTTCTATGTGATGACCCTGACCTGAGGCCTTGCCACAGCCTGTCTTCTGTCCATGCAGACTGTGAAGTGATCCAAGAAGTGGATGCTTAGGTCCTTCAGAGTCAAGCTCCTTAAAATTCAGAGTTGTCTTTTTGTGAGGGTAGTAGGCCATACTTGTTCTGAGTCCAGAGACAGCAGAGCTGGGAGTCATGGCCCTGGACGATCTTTAGTGCTCTGTTCTGTGACACATCCTCCTCCTGGCCTCACTAGGAAATCCCACAGACTCAAATTCCCTCTCTGGAGCCATAGGACCCTCAGGCCCACAGATCTCCTCCTCATACCTTCCTCCCCACAATGACAACCCAGCACTCACTAATCTAACTACACCAAACTCTTATAGGGTGCACTGACCACACTTGAACAACAGATTCCACAGTGTGCTATTCTCAGAAACACTGGGGTGGGGGACCCAGCCCTGCAGTAGGTAGTGGGTACAGGATCTCCAAGGCACAACATCCAACTTGTCATCTAGGACTCTCTGCAACCCCCTCCTGGCAAGGCTGCTGCCTGCAAGGTCCTCTTTTGAGGCCCTGGGGTGACCTTCACCGAGGCTGCGATGCTGTCTGCGCTAAGGCGTTCTGCATTCACAGTTATAAGTGCTTTTATTGCCCAGTCAGTAAGAACCTTCTGATTATGTCATTGCAGAGGCAGCTAGATGCCAAAAAATATGCATTTCCTTCCGTCTGCTGCTGACCCCTCTGCCTTCATGCCAGCTTTCTTCTGGTGCCTCTCCCATGTCCTCTGTGATTAATAGGATCTGGAGATGCACCAAGGCTCCCTGGGGCTGAGGTTGGGAGAGTAGAAAGGTCCCACAATCATTTCAGGCTCTCCAGGCCCTGTCAGGGAGGGTAAAAGCTGCTCCCTGTGAAACTAGTCCAAGACTGGCTTCCCAGGACACTTGTCAGCCTGGCTCCTTGGGCTCCTCAGTTACAGTGGGGGTGGAGATGGCCTTAGTGCCCAGCCAGGACACACTGGGAGGTTGACATCAGTGCAGACTCATGCTGCATACTAGACACCTGTTAGGCAGGCCCAAGAATAGCCTTTCCAGGGGGCCAAACAGCCTGTCAGAGGCAAGGAGGAATGGGGGCCGTGTGATCCCCAATCCTCAGATGAAGTTGGTCTCTTAGACACAGGAGTGTTTGATGCCTTGACACTGGACCTATTTGTGTCTAGTTCTCCATTTATTCACCTAGGAAATGAGGGTTCTTGCCCACCCTGGAAGAGAGGCCTCTTAGACCAGCAGTAAAGATCCAAATGGGAAAAGGATAACCCTTTAGATGCATGTTATTCACAACTTGGGGACTCACCCCACCCCTAAGTCCTTGCTCACTTAAAATAGCACTAGCCCAACAACTTTTAGACCCACCCAGTCCTCAGAGTCGTTCCTGGTATACCTACCTGTCTCCAGGTTAACTCGATTCAGGGAAGGGATCAAGACCCATCTAGGATGAACCAACTCTGGCATGGTCGAGGGCTGGGTTAATGTTATGGGTACCAAGAGAATGATGGGAGACCCAAAAAGGGCTCCTTCACACACCCTGGACACCTTCTCCTGGGCTCAACTGCACAAGCCTCTCTTGAGAATTTCCCTTCTGGGCTAGAGACAGAGAAGAGACAGCTAGGGGGCTCCCCTGGCTCCTCGAGTGCCTTTTTCTGTTCCCAGGGCCACCTCTCCCTGGCCAACACTTGCTCTTCAGTATTGCCTGCTGCAAACCCCAGGATGGCCCTTCTCTCTGCCTTCTGGGACTTAACGATGCCCTTCGTAGGCCCGATTGGATGGAGTGTCTCCCCTACTCCCACCAGTGTCCGAGCTCTCCAGGAATAAGTGTTGCAGGCCTCAACCCCAGTGCCCACACCTGGTCAGGCTTTTTAATTAGCCTATAAAGAAATAAGTCTCCCTGAAGCCCGCTTGTGCCCTGATGGCCAATCTGAATGACCAACTCTAGCAGCAGGTTGTTCGGGTCACCTGTAACTTCTCACACCAGGTGGCAATTACTTAACAGAAGTACTGCTCTCCTGTCCCTGGTTCTAAGCATGTGGCTGATGAGCTAGCAGCCCTGGCAGAGATAGGGGTCACCCAAAATTGTTGAGTTTGGTCTTACTGTGTATTGTAATGCTAAGTGCAGGCCCCCAAGATGAGAGAGCCTGCACGTAGACTCAAGTGACTATGTGACCTTGTCCCCAAGTTAGTTCTGATTGGTAAATAAAGATGCCAACAGCCAATAGCTGGGCAGAAGAGACATGGGGGAGGGGCGGGGAGGTTAGGATTCCCAAACTTGTGGTCAGAGAAGAACCACGAGGGGAGGAAGAAGGTGATGAGGGAACGGAGGAGAAGCGGCCATGGGTTAGATGAGTCATGGAAACGCGGCCCCGAGGGCTGGCCAATCAGAGTTAGGGGCAGCCCAGATGAAACATAGTAAATCATAACTCTGGGCTATCGATAGAAAAGTAGATTCTAATAACATAGAGAGTAGATATCTGCCTAGCTCTTGTATTGTTAAGGCTTAATGTAAATATAAGATTGTCTGTGTCCTTTATCGGGGAGCTGAATCCTCAAGGCAGGGTAGAAATCCCAGATTGGGGTTAAAATTTTCTACCACACAGGATATCGACCAGGGCCCAGAGAACTGGTTTAAGTCAGGACAGTCAGGAAGTAGAGGTGGCAGATTGAAAACATCCATGCCCTCGGCCTGCTGAGTCCCCACTTGAGAAGGGAACAGAGTACAGGGGCAAAGATTAGTGAACTCACTCTAGCCAGGCACTAACCAGGCAGCAAAGGTCTCAGCCCCACCCCACCCCCACCCCCACCTCCACCCCCACCCCCACCCCCACCCCCATCAATCTCTTTAGAGGTTATCAGGGAAGGGAGAGTGTCTTCTGTCACAGTGAGTAGCCCTTGGGTAGAGACGCTGCCATTTTAGAACCAGTTGGTGACTGTAGTCCAGACGCATAAGAGTGAGGCTTCCTTGTCCACTCTCCTATGCATCCAGCCATCAGTGGGCCTATGGGGGCCATTCTCTTTCAGATCACCACAGTAGGGTTATAGGATTGAGCCCCCAGCACAGTTATATAAGAGCCAGACCCCAATTGCCTAGTTGAGCTCTTGCCAAAGGTGGGGGTAACACAGCCTGCTATTGGGTAAGGACTGCATCTGCCCCTTGATGTGTGAATAATCTCCTCTCTCTAAGTCCCACACTGGGGTCCTAGACCCTCTAAGGGTATCAGATTTCCCCAGCTCCTCTGAGCACAGTCTGAAGGCCATGTGTGTGGGGAAAGTTCTGCAGAAAGCAATGACAGCTGTTACCATCAGTATAGCTATATTTATTGACCACTTACTGTTTATCAGGCCCTTCAAACTAGGTGCCATACAACATCTTCAGAAAGCCATGAGCTAATTTCTTTATGCTCAGTGGATGCGGAAAAGGTGACATGAAGATTCAGGGTCACTAGGCAGCCCCCACTGAATGGCTTTGATGGAGGCAGAATACCAAGAAGCCCGAATCATCTCTGAAGGGGTTTTCTGCAGGGTCCCGGAGCTGCACCCCCAGGATACAGCCTCTGTGCCCCCTAGATGTCCTGAAAACAGTTCCGGGGGCCACCTTCCAGAGAAAGGCAGCGTCTATTGACCTAACACATTGATTGGCTGAAAGTTGAAACCTGAAGCGGCCTCATTTGCCAGGAAATAGGGTTTATAATTGTATAGACAGCTGGTCTCTGGTACTGCTGCCTCTCTGGGAGCTGAAGAGGACCTACAGTCTATTGACGGCCTCGAGGCAGGTTCAGAGAAAGGGCTCACAGACAGCAGGAGGAAGGGCAGGAAGGGTAGCATCTCCCTAGGGCTATGTGCCAGCCAGCAAGAGGCTAGGTGTTGCCCCAGGAACTCTTCTCTTGGAAGTCCAGGACCTTAGGCAGGATAGCTGGCCCTGAGCTGGTTTGTGTCCAGAGGTGGTAACCACTAAGGATCATAGCAGTTGCTTGCCATCCAACCACTCATCCAACGAGGCTCCTTGAACAAGTTTCTTGGTGGTCTCATCTGCAAAACCAAATATTGACAACATGTAGTATACAGCTTCTTTGGCAGCAGCACAGGCCACCATGAGAACCCTGAATTTATTCCAGTAAGGAAGGCTCTTCTCAGAGGCCCTGGGTAGACTTAAGAACAGAACTACAGGGGTCTCCCTTGGCTAAGTTGGGAGCAATGACAGTGCTTGGGACAGGGCAGCAGAACTGAGCTGGATCAAGAGGTTGGCTGTCTAGGACCCCGCTCCATCCTCTGGGCTACAGCCCTTTGTATCCCCAAGCAAGGAACAACAGCCTCCATTCTCCCATATACATCCTCACTTGCAGCTTACCAAAGGCAGCTAGGCCTAGAGCAGGACGTCACCTCCTCGGATAAGCGCGGCAGGGCCAGGACTGAGAACGCAGGCACACCTCCTCCCTGCCCTTAGAGAAACGCAGGTGCCAGCCACCAAGTGTGCTAAGAATGCAGGGAGCAACCCCATCCGTGCATGTGAGACTCATTAGGTCTCCGCTGACATTTCCCCAAGAAATAATTAATTTTGATATCGCAGAAGACATTTCCCCGTGGCCAAGGTCACAGAGGGCCGTGTGTGGCCTCCCTGTCAGTGGCCTCTACTCAGCCCACCGCTTTGACGAATGGCACTGGAAGAGCCGCAGCGGCAGAACTGAAAGAACGAGGAAGAACCGAAGCTGCTTTTCTTGCAGAAATGTCAGCTGGGGCCGCAGCAGCTGGAGGGCAAGCTTGCTGGGCACCTGGCTCCAAATCCCTGAAGAGGCCCTCAGGAAGCAGGCATGGGGCCTCTCAGGGTCTCCTCTGAGGAGTCCACATAACCCCTCTAAGCATAAACCTCTTGCTCCCCCAACATAAGTATTGGTGAGTGTGTGAGCCACAGGGTGCCAGGGGGCAAGGGTGCCCATTTTCTGCTTCATAAATGATGACTTCAGGACCACCTCACAGGCAACCAGAGGTTACACCGATGTCACATGTCCAAGGCACTATAAGAGCTGTCTAGCTGGGCAGTGGTGGCGCACACCTTTAATCCCAATACTTGGGAGGCAGAGGCAGGTGGATTACCGAGTTCAAGGCTAGCCTGGTCTACAGAGTGAGTTCCAAGACAGCCAAGCTACACAGAAAAACCCTGTCTTGAAAAAAAAAAAAGAGAGATCTGTCTAGTTGACATCTGGGATTAGAAATCCATGTTCAGAAGATATGTGGGTGTCCAAGAAGGTACCATCTCAAGTCCTGAAAGGCAGATGACTGAAAGCAGGGTGAAATCATCAGAGGTGTCTCCATCCATTCTGGGTGATAGTGGTATAGAAGTGTCTGCCCCTCCCATAGAATGCCTGTGTCCAACTTCCCTTTCTCATAAGGACTACCATTATTGGACCAAGACTGTTCTGACTCTGTCACAGCCTCATCTTAATTAATTACATCTTCATTCACCTGTGTCTAAAGAAAGTCTCATCCTGAGGTCTTGCAGTTAGAACATTCACATGCAGATTTGGGGGGATCACATGTTAACCCATGACTTCAGGTAGGTTCACCCCAGCAAAAGACAAGTAAATGATGTCGACCCAGGAGTAAGCCAAGATGTCCCTTAGTAGATGAGGGGACTACCAAAGAGTGGATCATGGAGGAAATGGAGTAGTCCCCACCAATGAAGGAAATGAGGGCCGAGCCATGAAGAGGCACCCAGGAGGCTTCAGTGCACATCCCGAAGTCTGAAAGACTGTGTGCTTCATGACTCAAGCTCTGGGGAACACAGTGCTCTGGGACTGTATAAAAGACCAGAGGTGGCCGGGATGTTGCTCAGGACCTTAACATGTGCAACATCCTCAGTTTGACTCCCAGTACTGGAAAGAAAACATAAAAGGTGGTCACCAGGATAAGTATCAGCAGATGGGCATATGGAGGACACTCTCTAGGATAACAATTCTTGACCTCCCTAATGCTGCAACCTTTTAATACAGTCCCTCATGTTGCAATGGCCCTCAAACACATAATTATCTTCCTTGCTACTTCATAACAGTGATTTTGCTACTGTTGCGAATTGTAATATAAATTTCTGTGGGTTTTTCAATAGTCTTGGGCAACCTTTTGAAAGGGTTATTTGACCCCAAAGGGGTCACAGCCCACAGGTTGAGAACCACTGCTCTGGGCAGACGCTTCATCCTTTGTTTGTTCAAATCTAGTAACATACACCATAGAGACAAGTGCTGAGACTGTGGGTTTTAGTTCATGGACCTCCCTCCACCTCAGCTGAGGTAGGGGTGAGTGGTGCCTGAGGAAGAGCAGGATTGACAGAAAGTCTCGATGCTTCATAGCCAATTCTTATTTATAATCAAAAGTACTAAGCCAGGTGGTGGTGGCACTTGTCTTTAATACCAGCACTCAGGAGGCAGAGGCAGGTAGATCTCTGTGAGTTCCAGACCAGTCCGATCTGCAGAGAGAGTTCCAGGAAAGCGAAGGATACACAGAGACCCTGTCCAAAAAACCAACCAACCAACCCACCACCACCACCACCAAAAAGAGTGCTATAAAAAAATCATCCAGCCAGGCGGTGGTGGCACACGCCTGTAATCCCAGCACTCTGGGAGGCAGAGGCAGGCGGATTTCTGAGTCCGAGGCCAGCCTGGTCTACAGAGTCAGTTCCAGGACAGCCAGGGCTATACAGAGAATACCTGTCTCGAAAAAAAACCAAATCCAGAAAACAAAACAAAACAAAACAAAAAAAAAAAATCTAACATCCAGAAGAAAGCCCTTCCTTGTGGCACCTTTGTACACCCAAAACAGTGCCTGCTAACACCTCTCAGATCACCAGGCTGCAGGAAACAGATTCTAGAAGGAGTCATTTTGGGGTACCCCCTTGCAGCAGAGGACCCCTTGTTCTCTTGGCTGGTGTACTTGGAACCTCCACAGCTGATCCCTGTTGACACTGTTTGGGTAAATTAGGGTTTCCACTCCTCAAAGACCCCCTCCTAGGAGCAGCGTCAGTGTTAACAAGGATTCTTCCACAGGGAGGAAGGAGCTCAAGTCCACACCCACCTCCCCAAGCTCAGGAAAGGTTCAGATAGTAGGGCCAAGGACCAGGTGACCCACTCAACTGGGCATTAAAAGACATGAACCTTTTCCTACCAATTTCATCAGAACTTTTCGATAGAATTCTGGGCAGGGGAAGCTGAGGGTGCAGACTCGGGGGGCCAATACCTGACACTCAAGCTCCTTGAAGCAATGCAGGCATCCAGTCGGCCTTTCAGGAAGATGACACCCACAGAACACCATTCCCAGCATGCCTTGAGTCACACTACCCAAATTCAAGGGCATTATAGGGGAGCTGGGGGTATCTGGTCACCCCAGGGTCCTTGCTCAGGTAAAAGGACTCAGGAGCTCTCTATTTTCATAAACTGATTGTCAGCAGGACCCTGGCCTCTGGCATCCCTTCTTCACAAATACAGCCACCGAGAAGGCCATAGCCATCCCCAGCCCTGCTGACATCTGAGGAAAAGCCATCCCACGGCACCTTCTTGCTAACAGAGGTTTCCTTCTCATGTCCCAGTAGAATTCAGGCTGCGAGTCACCAGAGGAAACTTCATTTTTACCCTACATTTCCCACCCAGTTCAGTGTGTAATTGGCCTGTGCTTCCCCTCGGTGCTTTAGCGGGAGTGCCGCATCTTATAAAAAGAATAAATCTGAATAAAACCCAGGGAGCAAAACAGCCACGAGCCACATCCTCCTTCTGCTTCTTAAAGCATGCCATGTGAAGCCCAAACCAGAAGCTGGAACCTCTTACCAGAAGCCTGAGCAGTGCTTCACGACTTCCAGGCCTTGATGTGTGCAGGCTCAGCCAGCTGGGGACAGGACCTTCCCCAGAACACAAGAAGGAGGTCTATTCCTCTTCAACTTGCACATCGGCCAGGATCAAGCATGCAAACAAAGAGGCTGACACATGTGGGATGGGCCTCGTCTGTAGCAAGTGTGGATGGACCTCTGTCCTCAGAGCACAGGTAGGGGTAGGGGAGTTATGAGGGGCATGCATGCTCCCATTATTTGGGTGTGTTTATATTTTTAAAGTCTTTTAAAGTATCTAAGACAGTCTTTCATGACTCACCCCACCTGAATGGTAAGAACCCACTGGAAGAGAGGCATCTCTTTGTTGAATTCCTTTTTATTCAGAATCTTGGTCTTGTAGAAAAATCAATGAAATTCTGCAGTAGTTAAAAATAAACTTTAGTGACTGACTTTCTTAAAAGAATGCAACGGGCTTCCTCCGTGAACTTTTTTAGGGAAAAAGAGACTGTTGCTCTACTCCCAACTGACACCTGCCCCCGTCCAGGAGGAGAGGAAGAGGGACCTGAGAGAAAAGCCAGTGCAGAAGGGCACCTGGCCAGGGACTTACTACATCCAAGGGCCACATAGCATGTCATCTCTCAGTGCCATTCCTAAGAGTGCCATCTTGTCCCTTGGCCCAGAAATAGGCCAGAGACTGTGACAGGAAAGTCAGCAAATTCCTCACAGAGCTCCGTTGGGTTCCAAAGACCCTACTCCATGAGAAGACCCCCAAACATGGTACTGTATGTCTATGAGCTAATGACCCTGGGTCCTGAGGGGTCCTGCTCCAAGCCAATTCTGTACCAGGAACAGGACTCTGAAGACCCTTGAGGCTCTGTGATACCATGAGGGGAAGAGCCTGGAGCTTAGAGTCCTCTAGAGCTGAGGACCCTTGTGACCTTAGCTCAAGGTTCAGAGAAAATGGGGAACTTGTTGGAGATGGTGAACACTCAGCCACAGGGGGATGACCTTCAGGAATGCCATGCTGCATCAGCAGGCACTGGAGACCCATCCAGGAAGCATGGGCCATTTGGCACTCCCACTAATGTAGTTAAGGTTTGGCCCCTAGGAACGCAATGCCTCACCTTCTAGCACTATCTCAGTCAGGGTTTCTATTCCTGCACAAACATCATGGCCAAGAAGCAAGTTGGGGAGCAATTCAGCTTACGGTTCCAAATTGCTGTTTATCACCAAAGGAGGTCAAGACTGGAACTCAAGCAGGTCAGGAAGCAAGAGCTGATGCAGAGGCCTTGGAGGGATGTTTCTTACTGGTTTGCTTTGCCTGGCTTGCTCAGCCTGCTCTCTTATAGAACCCAAGACTACCAGCCTAGAGGTGGCACCACCCACAAGGGGCCCTCCCCTACTTGATCACTAATTGAGAAAATGCCCCACAGCTGGATCTCATGGAGGCCCTTCCCCAACTGAAGCTCCTTTCTCTGGGATAACTCCAGCCTGTGTCAAGTTGATACACAAAACCAGCCAGTACAAGCACCAAGAGTAATTCATCAACTGGCCTTGCTTCTCTGGGTTTAGTATTCAAAGTAGACATGTCTTAGGCATGTAGCTTGTGGCTGAGCTACAGCTACTGTGGGTGGAGTAGGGGATGGAATTGGGTAGGGAGGGTAGACTTTAGCCCTCTCAGCCTTCAGACAGGCTGGGGGTCTGTTTACCAAGACTGGTAAGGTAGACCCCAGTGTACAAGGTCCAAAGGTTAGGTGGGCCTCCTCCCCTTCCAGCCTGACTCCAGGAAGCCTTCTATGTCTACATGCTGGTGCTTTCTCATGGGGATTCTGGGGAGCTTTGGTGCTCTGCCCTGACATGCTGCATGGAACTTGTGGTACATATAGTAGTGTGTTCCTATTTGTCTCCCTCCCTATGTGCCCAGGAGGACAGTCAAGGGTCAGGTTTTTCTCCTTCCTTTCTTCCCTCTTCGTTTTTCTTTCATGTGTGTATGTGTGTGTGTATGTGTATGTGTGTATGTCTCTGTGTGTGTGTGTGTGCGTGTGTGTGTGTGTGTGTGTGTGTGTGTGTCTGTGTGTGTGTGTGTGAGCATGTGTGTGTGAGCATGTGTGTGTGTGTGTGTGTGTGCCTGTGTTACTTAAGAGATGACCCAGAGCTGGGCGGTGGTGGCGCACGCCTTTAATCCCAGCACTTGGGAGGCAGAGGCAGGTGAATTTCTGAGTTCAAGGCCAGCCTGGTCTACAGAGTGAGTTCCAGAACAGCCATGGCTATACAGAGAAACCCTGTCTCAAAAAACCAAGAGAGAGAGAGAGAGATGACCCAGGACCTCATGAATGCTAAGCAAACTGTCACTAAACCACACACATCTCAGCTCCCAAAGAGTCACTGACTCTAGGGGATCTCACTCAGTGTCTGGTGGGTGGGTGAATAGAAGGGTGTTCCATTCCAGAGACCCTAGACTGGGATCCACCCCAGGCCAGAAGCATTACAAGGTCTGGGCCTGACATATGCCCTATAAGGCCAAGCGGCTGCCCTCGAGAGCAGGTGGCTGAGCCCCTACTTGGT
This sequence comes from Apodemus sylvaticus, assembly GCF_947179515.1. Classification (NCBI taxonomy): domain Eukaryota; kingdom Metazoa; phylum Chordata; class Mammalia; order Rodentia; family Muridae; genus Apodemus; species Apodemus sylvaticus. The sequence goes on along the minus strand of NC_067476.1, from coordinate 163,589,415 downwards.
GACTCAGCCACAGCACTGTTGAATCTGGCTTGCCCACACAAGGGCAGGATTGAGAGGCCTTGTCAAAGCTCCAGCTCCCCCAGGGACATTCCTGCTGGGGATGGGGCCAGGACAGCTATCTTAGGACCCTTGATCCCAGAAACATTTGAGCAGCCACAGCAGGTGGAGTCCTGGTACAGGTCCTCCCACCCCACCCCCTACTTCCTTGAAACTCAGACTGGGCCCCTCCAGCTCAGTCTTCCCTAAGGACAAAACAGGACCTGCCTGAGAGGCAGAAACTGTTGGTTTCTTTGGGTGAACATGGCCCGAAGCTAGCCTTTGACAAGCCCATGAGGACCAGGTGGCACCTTCTCAACAGAGACCCTGGGCTTAGTCAGGGAAGCCTTCCTTTCCTGATTCCCAGGGCCAGACAAGAAGACTAGAAGATCTCTGCTTGTGATTCAAATTTTAGTAGAGAACCAATCTTCAAACAGAACCGGGCAGTCCCTAGAAGGACTGTATGGCCCAGCCATGCCTTCTCTGAGATCCTCTTATGACTGACATATGCTTTCATCCATTGTACAAATATCTTGGGAGGGCTTGGTCTTTTTTAGGATCTCTGAGAACAGCCCTGACCCCTTCACACCAGAAAAAGCAAACTCTAAGGCAACTACTCATTTAGAGCAAATGTGCCCTGGCCCTGGGCACCTGATAGGCATGAGACTGACCCTTCTCCTGGTTAAGCCTAAGGTCTTCAATATAATCAAGACTTGAACATGGTCTTCAGGAACCCAGCATGGAAATACATCTGGGATTCAACTAGGTGTAATGGAGTAGAGTACAGTGAAGACCTATGAGTTAATAAATAATAGGGTGGTCTGCCCTGGTGTCTGTAAATTGTAGACCCTTGGGCACAGCTGCAGGGATCTGAGCTTGGAATGGCATCTCTTCCTCAAGCAGACATCAGCAGCTGAGGGACAGTGATCCTTCCATCTCAATGTTCTCTCCTTCGACAGCTGAGTGGACAGCTGCCCTGGGAAGCTTCTATGCCCCCTTCAGGGTGGCCCCCAAGATACCCGTGTCTTGCAGTCCTGAGAAGACCTTGTTGGTTGGTGACCTAAGAAGCCTGGAGTGGACTGTGCTGTGAGAAGGGGAGATACGTGGCTTCCTGTGTGATCTGAGTTCTTCGGGGTCTAGGGTACAGCCCCGGGGAAAGGACAAACAGGGCTCCAGGCTAGAGATCTCAAGGGAGTCCTACACTCCGCACCAGAAGCATGTGCCAGAGGGAAGCAATGGCCACGCATGAGGAGTATGAAGAGCAAGCTGGGGCCTGGGGTGTTTGGGGAAGGAAAAATAAAATAAAACAGGACAGGACAAGGGCTAGGGCAGGAGAGCGACATTGGAGATGTGATGCCAAGGCTTGACAGACTGGCTGGCTTCAGACCACTGTGGCTCTTGATGATATGAACACAGGGAAGAGAACAGGACCATAGACCTGAGTATTGACCCCCAGGAGTCCAACCAAGTATCCAGGAGGCTCCTGTGGCTCTGAACAAAAGGCTCCCCGGAGAACACGTCTCCTCAAAGATAGCTAAGGTTTCAGCACAGGCAGGACTATGAAGAAGTATAGCTGCTAAGTCCATTCTCTTCTGGAATCTAGGTCCCCCACCCCTTCTGCCACCTCAGTGTCCCCTCCCTACTGACTGCTCAGCTGTCAGGCCTCAGCCAGCCTCCTAGTCACCAGCTCCACTTGCAGATCAGAACATGGAGCTCAAGTGATGCAGGGGCTGGAAGCCAAGGGCTCCCAGCATCCCCAGGAACTGCATCTGCGCTTCCTGTCCTGTCCACTACTATATGCAACAGTTGTTCATACCATACCAGCCTCACCAACATATAACAGCCCCACCCACAGCGGGCCCTGAACAGGCAACTCCTTTCTTGGGAAGCTTCTGCCCCATGCTGCCTGCCTAACCCACAGGGCCAAAGTTTACAGCCTCCGGAACTACAACCCTTTGCACAGAATCAGCCTGGAGCCGTGGACCCAGGCTGCCCTTCAAAAACCCTAACTTTCTCCTTTATAAACTTACTTGCTGCTGGCCTCTGCAGTCCTGACACCCACTGCATTCCCCGCAGGGCCCATTCAAGACTGCATAATGAGGACTCATGAGTACCTGGTTTAGACCTGGCCAACCCATGAGGTTGGCTGTGAGCCCATCCCCACTCTAATAAACTTGCCTAGACTTTGTGTCAGGGAAAATCAATTTGTGAAAGAAGCTCACACAGCCCCAGCTTCCATGAGAAGTCAACAGAGGGTCCTCAGGCCAGGATGGGGCAGATGACGTCATCTGTAACAGACAAATGTAGTGTGCTCTCTCAGCCTAGAAGCCAGAGAAATTCTGTTCACAACCATAATCACATCATTGCTCAATCATCATGGACTTAAACTCTATGCTGCACGTGGCAACAACAGAACCTTGGAAGTCAGAGGCGGGGGCTGCAGCCCAGGAAAGCTTAGCTGTGACAGGCAAGCCTTGGCTAATAGCCCTAAACTGGGCCCTTCTTTCAGAAGTGTCCCATCTCTGGGACCCCAGCGACCAGTGCGGGAAACACATCATGAAGTGCTAGCAGCCTGCCTAACTCCTCTGTCAGGCTGACTCCAGACATTCCTCCCCTGGACATAACTTCTTACCACCAAAACAAAGACCAGACACAGTGACTACCCCATACTGGCTCCAGCACCAGAACACAGCCAGGGCATCTGGGCCAAGAACCCCTGAACCTGGAAAGCTGACACCCCCAAACCAATGTTCCATGCAGACTCCATCCTTCCTCTGTCCCTTCTCTGTGAGCATGATCACTCCAGCATGAAGGAGCCCCAGTCCCCGATGGCTCAGAGGATCTTTTAATAAATATGATGTGGAACCAATCATATTTATTAAAATAGGCAGTGTGCTCCTATTGTCCCAACGCTTGGAAGCAAAAGCATGAAGAGGAGAAGCGCAAGGAAGCCATACTAGAACAAGTATGAGGTTGGTCAGGGGTGCGTGAGACCCTGTCTCAAAAGAAAGCGATGTCACAAAATGTGTGTACCTACCTTTGCCAGCGGATCAGAATTTGTCTGTCTTCCCAGTGAAGCTGAGACCCTGAGTTCTCAGCTAGATGATAATGTTAAACTGTCTCACAAAGAGTCACCCGAAAATGGCTTTGGGCACTTTGCCCACGAAGCCTTGGAGTACCACAAAGGGCTACAAGGCTCCCTGGTCCCAGTGCTCCCAGTTCTGAGCCACGTAGGGCGAACTAGGCTCCCTTGGAACCAGTGGCTCCCAGCTCTGAGTCAAATCTCAAAGGACTTGAAGCCTGTCCTTCCTCCTGACTGCCTCCAAAGAGACATCACCACACAACCAGAGTGAGGCAGAGCTGTCCATGTGGTTCCTTCACTCAGTGCTCACCGAGGCCCTTCTGACCCATTGAACCATTCCAGATATTCCCAGCATGGCTTCCTCCCCTAGTAGCCATATTCTTCAGCTATGTGGCATGAGACTAATCTCTGAGGAAATGCCAAGGGCCCTTAAGGTGTACAGATGAAAGACGAACACCCCCCAAAACACACCCCTGCCTGCCAGAATGACCACAGGATTCCAGCTGCAAGTTCAGAAAAACTAGACTTGTGTTGTCTAAAGCCTCTCGGACATGATGTGAGCGTGTTTGCTACCGGGGCACAACCCAACCTGTCTTGACTGACAAACCAGACGTTTCTCCTTCTGGAATGTTCCTGAAACATCTGTAGATCTACTTCTCTGTACTTCTTCCTGCACCAGGAAAACTTCCATATGCCTAGAACAGTGTCCCTATCCCCAGGGGGCTCCCACTCCATGGAGAAGGCTAACTATAGACAGATAGACCACATAATACAAAGTCTGTTGACAGATGACAACCGAGGACAGAAGAGAAAGGGGTATCTGGGGGTGAGTGGTCTTGGAAGACCCCCTCATGGTAGGTGTTGGAGATACTCAGTCATGTAACAGGAAATGAAGCATTGCGTGGTGCTGCCCTGAGCCTGGGACCTTGTCACTTTGAGCTCCAGGATCCCTCTGAAGTTCTGATAGAAGCCCTTGTTAATGCTCACAAATCGACCAGGGTTCAATCCCAGGGCACTTTACAGGCAACTGAAGAGGGTCATGGCTTCAGGTGAAGCCCCAACTGAATACACCAGGATACCTCCCCCGCCCCAGGAGGAAGCTCCCTCACCTGTCAGGAGTAAAGCCAGGGATTTAGTACTCCTCTAGCCACAGTACTACAAGCCCAATTGCTAGGGCCCAGGCCCAAGTTCTCCGCAACCATCCCCCAAGTGGGCACCAGAGTGATTTCACAGTTCTATTAGGACTGGCAAGGGGGGGGAGGGAAGGGAGCCTGTAACCAGAGATGAGCAGAGGCTGCAGTTGTTGAGAACCCAGATTTATCCTGTCCAGTCAGCTGATGGGTTTCAGTTACTGTCCTCAGAAGCAGCAGCAGCCAGCAGAGCAGCCAGAGCAGCCAGGCCATGCTGCGGCTGCAGGGATTGATCAGGAGGTGGGCTTCCTGGAGAAATGCATTTCCCACCCCCAGGATAAAAATAGCCAGGCAGAGATCTGGGAAGACAGCACCAGGCACAGATCTCTGTACGCTGTGACTCCATGGGACAGGCCTCTTCTGACTAGCAAGATAAGCCCAGCCCAGCACAGCCATGCGCAGCCCCAGGCTGGAGGAGTTGGCAACAGGTGTTGGGTGACATGGGGCTCAGCAGCCTCACCCACCCACCAACTGTGTATGGGGCGGGGGCTTAAACAGGTGCAGCCTTCAAGAGATCTATGGGTGGGAGCTACTGCCCACCACCCCACTGCTGCAGAAACTGTAATGCCAAGCCAGATCTCTCTGTGCTCCTCAAGGTCACTGAAAGCAGAAGCCCAATGTGGCCTGGACCCAGGCATCCGGCTGTCTAGCCACGACAAATGTCCTCTGGCTGTATCCAGGCCCTGTCGACCTGCCCATGGGCAAAGGAAAGCAGTGGCTTTTTTGGGAAGTCTGTGTTGGCCTTGGTAGAGGAGGGAGGGACAGTGTATTTGGTCACAGCTATTTAAAGACGGTGAGTGGACAGGTGCAAGGCTTGGGCAGGGCTGGGGGACTGAGCTGGGATTAGGGGAGAGGCTAGCACAGAAGACTTCCAGCCTGGGACAGAAAGCATGCCAGAGGCTCCTAGACACCCAACGTGGAGTCTAGGGTGGCCTTACCAAGACACCACAAGAAAAACAGAACCTCAGCACTTACTTGGAAAAGATTCCCAGGGTTAGGACCCAACAGAAACCCAGGCATCTGAAGTCCACAGACCCAGGCTGGCCTTGAGGTCCCAAAAAGTCCAGATCCATTTGTTCCCTAGAAGTGGGCCCTTACACCTGATGGCCCAAAGGAGTTCTAGCCTGTCCACAAAGACCTATTCAGTGCCACGTTGCTACAGAGGTGGCTCAGACACCTAGGGTCAGGTCTTGCCACCACCACACTAAACATGTGACTGGACAGTTTCCTCCAGTTGTCCAATCCTGATTTCTCTTCTTTGAGGTGAAGGTGGTGGTATGTGCACCTCCCTGACTGGGTCCTGGTGGGGACGGTGACCCCAGTGGCCCCTAAAACGATAGCAGCAAGATTGACATCTGACATCCCATGGAGATAGATGTAGCTTCTGCCTCTGTCTCAGGAACTGCAGACTTCCTGAGCGTAGGCCTCATGCTTCCCGGCCCCTGAAAACCTGAGGAGAAGCTGTGTGCTGCTTGCCCTCCCACTGAGCTTCACTCAAGGCTGATCTCCCTCACTCTGGGGCACCCTGGTAGGACCCTAAGAATGTGTGTGTTCTGGGAGACGTTAGCTCTCTCAAAGGTCAAACAGACATATCCTGAAAGTCCCTGAAAACACCAGCCAAGGACCAAGCCTAGCCTCTCACAAGACAATGAGGAAACCCCTCAGTGCCAGCTAGTTTTATGTCAACTTGACACAGCTAGACTCATTTTGGAAAAGGGAACATCAATTAAGAGGCCAGGTTCCCACCTCCTACTAGATTGGCCTGTGTGAGCAAACTTGTGATGTATTTTCTCGACTGATAATTGATGTGGGAGGACCCAGCTCACCTTGGACGGTGCCACCCCTGGAATGGTGGTCCCCGGACACAGTGAGAAAGTGGGCTGTGCAAGCCAGGAAGAGCAAGCCAGCAAGCAGCACCCATCTGTGGCTTCTGCATCAGTTCCTGCCTCCAGCTTCCTGCCTCCAAGCTCCTGTCCTGACTTTCCTGATGATGGACCACAAGTTATAAAGTGAAATAAATTCTTTCTTCAAGTTGCTTTTGGTCATGGTGTTTTATCACAGCAATCAAAACCCTAAGACAACCGCCTTCCTCCGATACCTGAGAGCTTGAGGGGCAGAGAAACAGACAGGGCTGCCTTTCAACAAGGTGCCCGAAGGGGTGAACAGGTGCTTCTCTAGGGAGTGGCACAATGTTTTGAGGGGAAAGCAAAGGTCCTCAGCCTCAGGGCTGTGGAAGCCTCAAGGGCAGAATGCATCTGTGAGCTCCCACAGTAGGAAGTGCCCCTCATGGCTTTGTCCTGGACTGATTCTTGGCAGTAATGCCAGAGGGAATCCACCTCGAGACTTTCTCCCAGCTTCAGCCTGGGTGATGAAAGGATCAGCCCCTCCCATCCCACAGGACTTCGACCTATGACCAGGACCCACCCATAGTTGCCAAGCACTTTGGCGTCTAGCATCTTGGCTCTCAGCCCCTCACAGATTTGTCATGTGGGGATGAGCAGAAATACTCCATGTAACAACTAGATCATTCACCTGTATTTACTGCTCCATGGTCTTTGGGCAACTGACTTCATAGTCAGCTACAGAGCGCCTAGTGGTGTTACACAGAATGTGGTCACACACAGCAGGGATGCCCTGCCCAGTGCTACTCAGTCATAGCTAGGCCCACCGGTATCTTCCAGTGATAAATCCTGGAGCAGGTGCATGTTGCCAGGGCATCTCCTGGGTCCACACTTGCCATTCTGGTGTCTTCAGGTTATGGAAGCGCATCCCAGGTGAGGTGGGCTAATCATATTTTCAGTGTGTGACAAAGTACCCAAAAGGAAGGACTTAAAAGGATTTTAGAGGGTTCCGGAGAGCCTTGTTTTTCTGGATTTGTGGGGTTTGGGGTTTTGATTTGATTTTTGTTGTTGTTGTTGTTGTTGTTTATTTGTTTTGTTTTTGAGACAGATATCTATGTAGTCCTGCCTGTCCTGGAACTCTCTATGTAGTTCAAGATGGCCTTGAACTCAGAGATTCACCTACGTCTGCTCCTGGGTGATGGAACCAAAGGCCTGCGTCGCCACACCCAGCCTGTTTCAAAGGTTCAAATCCACATTCAGCCTCCAAGCCTTCACCTGAGGTAAAACATAGCTTAAGGGTAGAGGTTTCCCACTCACAGTCTCCAGGAAGCAGAGAAAGCATCCTTGTCCCAGTAGCTTCCTCTTCTCCCGTTTTGTTCCATTTTGACACCCAGCTGGTGAGAAGGTGGCACCCACATTCATGGCAAATGTTGTCCACTTAGTCAGCCCCTCTGGAAACAGACGTGCCCAGAAGTGCGATCCACTAACTGCCTATGGGTGCTTCAATCCAGTCAATCAAGCTAGCAATCAAGATTAACCATCCTGCAGGAGATGTCTCGGTTGGTAGAATGTTTGCAACACCACCACAAAGACCTCCGTTTGATCTCCAGAACCCATGTAAAAAGCTCAGCATGGCGGTGTGCCCCTCTAATCTCTGCAGCAGGGCAGTAGAGACAGGCAGGTCCCTAGAGTTCCCTGACCAGCCCACTACCTAACTAGGGTCCCAGGTCCCAGTGACCCCATCTCAAAAAACAAGGTGGACAGCTGTCCTGTGGAACGACACCCAAGGCTCACTCTGGCTACTGTGTGCCCATACACACATGTGCATGTGCAACATGAATGCACACACACAAACACACATGTGCGCATGTGAGCACAAGAGAGAGGGGTAGAGAGAGAGAGAGAGAGAGAGAGAGAGAGAGAGAGAGACATGCACGCTCTGACAGAAGCTGTTATACCCGGCATTCCTGTGCTTTATTGGAAACAGGACCCAAGCTGGGGAGCAAGAAAGAGAGGAGGCTCTGTATCCTGGAGGTAGAGCCCTGAATCTGCGAAGGAGAAGAGCGGAAGGGCTGGTCCTGAGAGGCTTATGCAGGGGACAGCTCCCCCACTGAGGCAGAGAAGTGCCAGTTTCCCATCTGCGTGGAAAGCCATGGGGGGGGGGGGACAGCAGCCACCACTTGAGTGGCCCTGCGGATGTGCCCAGCTGTCCCCAGGAGCTACCAACTATTAACTCACTGCCATCCTCTGGCCATTCGTGATGCTGCCAGAATGCTGGGAGGGCCTGGAGCTGCCGGACTGACACTGACACTGACGTAAGGAGTGGTCACAGCCTTCCACAGCCGTCCCTGAAGCTGTGAGTCTAGTGCACTCATGGTTTTTACCTCTGGCTGTGCCCTGCCAGCTCCATCCCTCCCTTCCAGCTACTGTTGTTAAGCAAAGGCTGCCTAGAAGCAAGCCTTCACCTGAGGGAGGTAGCTCATTACCCAAGAGCAAAGGCTCAGCCCTTGGTCAGACTCCCAAAGGGAAGCCTGGGGTATCTGAAAGAAAGCAGGGAGTGCCAAGAGGAACGGAGGGGAGGGAGCAGCCCTAGGTAAGAGGCAGAAGAAGGAAACTGAGTGTCTCGGAGGTGGAGTCTGAGTTCGAGTGGAGACCAGGAAGGGCTGGTCCTGAGAGGCTCCTGCAGGGGACAGCTCTCCCACTGAGGCAAAGAAGTGCCAAATGTCTCTTGGCAGAGAAGACCAGGACTCAGCTGCAGCTCAGCGGTTGCAGTCTCAGCACCAACTGAGCCCAGGGTGACCGACAGGCTAGGCCGGCCTCCAGGTACTGCGCCAGCCCTGCAGCTCTGGCTCTGCAGTCAGCACAGCAAGGAATTCTCAGAACGAATGTTGGAGTGGGGGGCATCCGGTAGAGCCTACAGGACTCTGCAATTTATGAGGCACAAAGTGGCCCAGCAGGTGCACGGCGGACAGAGAAGTTACTTACCAGGAGTCTATGCTACAGAAGCTGCTGGAACCTCAGGACAGTGTCCTGGAGACTGCCAAGATGGTCACTGGCTTGCACAGCTCAGTTGGAATTATAGCCAAACACGATTACTGCCAGGGGTGGGACTCGTGGCCATGACCCTCAGGAACAAAGGTAGGCATACACCTGTGCACACCTGTGACCCAGAGGACCCATTTAGAGCATCACGGTATACATGGAAGCATATGTCCATGTCTATGCAGTCTGCCCCATAAGCACATGTCTATGCAGTCTGTCCCTTCCTGGTTGCTGCGACCACTGAAACTTGTTACTGGGACAAAAGCCTTACACCACCAGGAGGACAGATGGACATTGATTCCTAAGAAAATGTACAGTCTCCAGTACAGAGACTGAGGCATAACTTTGAGGGAGCTGCCGAAAGGATCCAAGAACCCAGGTTGGAACACAAGGCCGGAAGATACACACAGATAGGACCTGGGCCAGTTTTCCCTCCAAGAACAGAGGTGTATCCAATCAAGGAACACTCAGGGAGCCGACCTTCCCGCATGTGGGGGCTTTGAAGGAGGCCACACAGGTAGGAGAGGGACATACTGCGGCTCTCCCCCTTGGCACAGGTCTGGCCTGCTTTGTTTTGACAGAAGCCTGGTGTATCTGGCTGGCACAGAAGTTCCTTAGGCAGTTGTGGCCAGAGGGCCCTGAGCTTGGCAGAGGAGAGCCAAACATATCAGTAGTATCTGGAGAGGGCATGAGAGCATCAGGTTGTATGCACTGGTTAAGAGATCCTTTGGCTCTCTAGTGAGTGTCTCTGGGTCCCGGAGGACGGCCAGGTCCTCTTTTGGGATGAGGACATGGTTTCTTTCTGCCCTCTGTCCACAGCACAAACGACCGAGCTCTTTCCCTTAGGCTGTTGGGGTTACAGGGACTTTTGGCGATAGTGGCATTGGCATCCTTCCTTTGGAGGACACTGAACACACATCTCCGCTTCACGCATCTGAACAGAAGCTCGGGCCTCAACCCAGCCATGAGTGTGAGCGGCAGCATCCAAGCCTGCTGAGCACCCCTGGCGTCCCTGGGCATCTGGTCCCTGGCTCTTTTCTTGTCTACTTTGAATTCTGGCTTATTTGGGCTGTGTTCTCTGAAGAAGAAAAAAATGCCTGACCTAGAGCCAAATGAGCACAAAACAGGACAAACTGAAGAAGACTGTCAGTCAGCAGGCAGGGGTGTGGGGTCTTCCTGCCCAGGCCCCCACTAGGCCCAGTCAGGGTGGAAGCCTGGGAAAGAATGAGTGTCCTACTTATTCATGTGGACCTGCCGGGCCCTCGGACTCACGGCTACCCTAAGAGAAGGTCTTACCACTCCGCTATACGTGGGGACACCCAGCCAGCATACAGCTTCTACAGAAGCCTGCACTGCCCAGCCTCCCCTAGCAGAAGGAGAAGCCTGCTGCGGAGGTGACCCTCACCCACAGCTCCTTCATCCACTGGTGTTTGCTGATGACAGGAGTCTCGGCAGCCGTCTGCACGGAGCCACCGGCTAGGACGAGGCTAGGCTTGGCCTGGGAATCGCTTCGTCAGGAGGTTCTTGGACAACCTGCAAGCCTGTTGGAGTTTTCAGCCAACATAGTGAGCGTCTTGGGGTGAGGAAGGGAATGGGAGCTGGCCTGATGCACTGGGCCTCACACAGCCTGTGGAGAGGGATGGAGATGCTTAAAACTCTCACCATGTGCCAGAGAACCACAGGGGCACCTTCCCAAGACGCAGGGCAGGGCTCACGCCCTCTGTGGGCTCAGAGCAGGGTTGTGATGTCCACCCCCAAGCAAACTGCCCCCTTCGCCTCAGTGTCCTCCCCAAGCCCATCCGATACCAACATCACCTGTGTCTGTTATTTTTAGTTCTAAGAAGGGTCTCAGCTTTCCCCGACTTTGTCCTCTCTGGGGCCGTTGGATCAGTGTGTCGTCACCCTCCTGGATGAGGCCACTGGGGAAGGAACGGTCTCCTCAGTCCTTATTGCCAGAGAGCTCTAGGGCCAGAGGACCCAACAGGTCTACAAAGTCCTGGGGATACAGAGTAAAACCCCTGAGCCCTGACAGTCACCAAGGAAAAAGAAACAAGTACTGCTCAGTGAAGGAGACACAGGCTCAGCCTTCGAGCCACGGCCAGCTCTGACTAGAACATACATAACGGTATCTCCTATGGTCAAAATACACTCAGAAGTGGGGGGTCGGAGTTTGTTACAAGGAGGGGAATTCAGCAAGAACCAAGAACTAAAGGGTAAGACAGTCCATACGGTCCTTCTAGAATCAACCCTGGGCTCAGGTTTTCACTGTTCAGACACCAAACGGCCACAGGCAGCAGGGACAGAAAAAAGGTCACAGCCATTCCTTGTGGTGTTGGAAAAGGGGTTGCAGAGATGACAGTGATGACAGTCATGGTGGTGATGGTGATAATGGTGTTGATAATAGTCCCAATGTTGGTAAGGATGGAAGAATTGGAGAGTATGGCAAAGATGATGGTGCTGATGGTGGTGGTGGTGATGATGATGGTGATGGTGATAGTGATGATGGTGATAGTGATGATAGTGCTGATGGTGGTGACGGTGGGCATGATGATGGGGGTCAGGGCCGTAGTGTTGGAAAGTTACCTAAAGAGAATAAGTATCTCCCCTTTTTTCTGGTCTGTTTCCGGCCTGCTAAGTGAGGGCCAATGCCAAATCCCTTAAGGGTCTTCTCAGTCCCAGTGCTGCCAAGGTGACCTGGGGAGTCTCCTGAGTGTAAGGTGACAACACAACCCTCCAGGCTAGCAATGGTCGGTGACCACATGGGTGGGGAACACACAGGCAGCCCTTAGAACACTGTAAAGGCATGAGGGGGTCTAAGGATGACAAAGGCAGAGGAAACGCAGATATACCACCGTGTCCTCTTGTCTTAGTCAGGGTTTCTATTCCCAAACAAACATCGTGACCAAGAAGCAAGTTGGGAAGGAAAGGGTTTATTCAGTGTACACTTTCCACATTGCTGTCCATCACCAAAGGAAGTCAGGACTGGAACTCAAGCAGGTCAGGAAGCAGGAGCTGATGCAGAGGCCATGGGGGAGGGGGAGGTTCCTTACTGGCTTGCTTCCCCTGGCTTGCTCAGCCTGCTCTCTTGAAGAACCCAAGACTACCAGCCCAGGGATGGCACCACCCACAAGGGGCCCTCCCGCCTTGATCCCTAATTGAGAAAATGCCCCACAGCTGGATCTCATGGAGGCATTTCCTCACCTGAAGCTCCTTTCTCTGTGATAACTCCAGCCTGTGTCAAGTTGACACACAAAACCAGCCAGTACACCTCTCTTTCCATGATGTAGTCGCATGTTCTGAGTCGGGCCAGGAAATTCTAATCCAGTTGGAGGGCAAGGAACCTTCTTGCCCAGTGTTCCAAAAGTTGGTGTTTTCTCCCCGCTACCTCTCTGCCACTCTGGACCTAGGAGCCTATTCAAGCCCACGTGTCCAGTACCCTCCAGACCTTCCCAAGAGGGAAGCAACAGGCACTTCACATTCATGCCCTCTTCCCATGAGGCCGCTCCCACCCCTGAGACTGCTCGGCCCATCAAGCTGCCTTATCTTGTCTCACAGTCAGACCACCCACCGAAAAGCCCAGGCCAGGAGTCAGCAGACAAGATACAGCCCACCGTTCCCACCAAGCCCCCATTCCCATTAGATCCTGGCTCCTGCTGGCTGTGTCCTCCGCCTGACAACTCACACCTCTGGTATCAGGGGGGCAGTGTCCAGGGGACCTGAAGAGTCTGCTGATAAGAAAATCACAGCCTCCATCCAGAACCCGAGAGGTCTCTGATACGGTGACAGGCTGAGAGGCCTGGGATGCCATTACACAGGACACCTGGGGCTTGAGCAGTCCAGAGAAAAGAAACCACATGTGGAAAGACCTGAGGCAGAAGCACACTTAGCCACAGAGACCCCACCAGCAGCAAATCCCCCCAGTGGTGTTGGGGACTCAGCTCTGCCATCCCTGATAACAAGGAGCCTCCTATCAAGTAGGTGGCCAGACTTTAGACTCTGGGAACATCAGCTGAAGGACCCCATCCTCTCTACAAACAGACAGCCTGTGGCATCGGACAGCTCCAGGTGGTAAATGTGACAAATTCTCCACGTTCAGGGGGTCTGGTGGTTTCTAAATTTTAACTGTAAAACATTCCCATGGGAAAGTGCCTAAGAGGTGGGGACCCAGTGACCGCCATCATTGTCCATCTCTCCCAGCACAGGGTCTGTCCTGGATCAGGGTGGACCTCGGTATGTTTTCAGACAAGTCAACCTAACACTGCCCACACTTGGTCCCAGGGAGCAAGACTGTGGGTCCACACACATTCTTGCACAGCCTCAGAAGTCAGGAGGTCACAGAGCTAACAGGTCACTAGACAACCAGCTCCTGGGGGGGGGGTCCTGATCGGGAGTGGGGTACACAGCTCATAGCCAAGGCTCCTTGCAGGGAAGCAAGGAGTGGAAGGAAGTCTGACACCAGAGGAGAGGGGTGGCCAAAGGGTTCCCTGGGAGATGAAGGAGGGACCCGTGGGACTCTGAGTGTGGGAGCCTCCAGAGCCTTCCCATCTACCCAACTATCTTCTCCAAGGAAGGGTTAAGGAGCAGTGCAGTATACTGGAGACCCTGTGCCCTCTGCACCTCACAAGATCTGGGGATCTGAACCAGCCGAACATTTCCTGCTCATATACCATGACTTCCTGCTTAAGAGAGCTGAGCCTGACGGGCACCTCCTGCCAGACCTCTGTCTCCCAGGAAAGCTCCACACTCTGTACCACCCCCTGGTCCTATCTCAAACCCTGGAGACCCCACCCAGGCCAGGTGATCATCAGGGGAATAGGCTCTGCCTACCACACCTACTTAGAGGCCCTGGGGTTGCCTGTGTACCTGGCCTCATTTTGGGGGCTCTCACTAGGACACATTTGTGAATTAGATCCACATCTGGAAAGGTAAGGATGAATGGAGAGAAAACCTCAGAACCCCTCACAGCTTGTCAGATACCACGAGCCACGGCACATGAGCCGCCCAGAATCAAAGAAAAGATTCTGGCCCTGGAGCTGAAGAGTCCTTATCATGTAGCCAAGAAGCCCTAAGTGCTATGTCACTGGCCAGTTTTTAGTAGGACTGGGGCTTCTGAATGACAGCTCCAATCATAAGGAGACACCCACTTACACCACCAGCAGTAGACACATCAGCATACACACACACACACACAAGGATAGTGGTTCACAAGCTATGCACTGATGCCTTCAGTGGCATGTCTCAGGCTGCCCCCTGTTGGTGAAATGATGCACTGACACCAGGAACACCGGCTGCCGGCCTGGTCCAGGCTTTTGAGCGACCTGGTAAGGATCCACACTCTCTCCATTCCTAACTTAGTGGCACTGTGGGGCACTGCTGTGAGCCTGCTTGCTCTAACTAAACATCACTGCAAGTTCAGAGACCTGAACCCTCCTGAGACTATACTGTGTTAAGAATATTTCTTTCACACAACACTCCACAATAAATGAAATGCTCACGCTAATCTTCCTAAAATTTCCCTTTGTAAAACCATGGGACCAAAGGGGTCGGGCTGTCTGGCTACACTTCAGACCATGATCTGCGTGGTAGCCTGATGGAGCGCACCTGTAATCTCACACGGATCTGAGGCAGGAGGATGGTGAGCAAAGCCAGCCTGGGCAACCCAGTGAGCCCTTGTCTTAAGAGAGCCAGGTGTGGCGGCTCACGTTTGCGATCCAGCACCGCGGAGGCTGAGGTGGGACTGCAGGTTTGTAGACAGTCAAAGCTACAGAATGAGACCCTGTGTCAAGAACAAATAAAAGAAAACTAGGCTTCTGCCTGAGACCACCATGTCTGAGAGTCACATCTGGGGACCTAAACCATCAGAATGTGCAATCAGGACCACACCGCTGAACCAGTATACCTAGACTGTCCCACACAGTGTCCCCCAAGGGCCAGAGTGTACCATACAGGACATGCAGTGAAATTCTGTGGGGTTGTAACTGAAGGAGTTCTTGGAACAGTCTTCGAATGAGATTTTTAAAAAGGAGAGCCTGGTACTGGCAAACAGCTGTCCAGGGAGGGAGAGCCAGAAGGGTGAACCAGACCTTTGGTCTCTTCCCACCTCATGAGGATGAGGTCACCCCGCCCCATCCCCATCAGCCACCTCTGGATAACTCCTCGTGCCAGAACCTGCTCGAGCCAACATTAACTCATAATTCATCGTCTGGTTGTTACCACTGTAGACATAAATGAAGTGTGCCTCAACACTGATTTGGGGAGCAGGGCGTAGCTTAGTGGAAGATTGCCTGCCCAGAATGCATGGAGCCCCGGGTTCCATCCCAAGCATGAACTAAACCAGATGTGCTAACACATACAACCTGTAACAATCCCACTTCTTGAGATGTAGGGAAAGAAGGATCAGAAGTTCAAGGTTATCCTCACTACATAGTAAGTTTGAGGTCAGCCTGAGCTACATGAGACCTAGCTTCAAAAAAGAAAATGCCTGGGCCCTGGATAAATAAATAGTTCAGCACTTGAGAACACTTGTTGCTCTGGTAGAGGACCAAGGTTTAGTTTCCAGCACCCACATAGTGGCTCACAGCCATATCTTAATCTCATAATCTGATCAGGAGTTCAGATGCCTTCTGATCGCTGCAGGCGCCCTAAGGCATGCACACAATGCATGCACATACAGTCAGATACATTTATTTTTTGTTTTTTTTTATTTTGGGTTTTTTTTTTTTTTTGAGACCGGGTTTCTCTGTATAGCCCTGGCTGTCCTGGAACTCACTCTGTAGACCAGGCTGGCCTCGAACTCAGAAATTTGCCTGCCTCTGCCTCCCAGAGTGCTGGGATTACAGGCATGTGCCACCACTGCCTGGCTAAAATTTTTATATACATAAAATAATAAATATTTTTAAATTTTTGTCTAAAGAAAAGAAAAGGGTAGTCTGTGATTCCAGACAGCCAAAAAGAAAAAGAAAAAATGAGCTGCTAAAAAGATCTCTGTCATTTGTTGATCCTGATCCTCCCCCCTGGTGCTCCCCCTTGGGGATCCCCCCTGGTGCTCCCTCTATGTGGAGCTCCGACTTTCGGTCACCCCTGGTAACTGTATCTGGCACCAGGCTTGGGGCAGGCAGATGTGCACCCCCTTTTCTTTATTACTCTCACTGTAAAGCAGGCTGACTTTGTATAAAGAACGATTCTTCCTTCAACGTCCCCTAAATGCACTTGGAAGGAATAGCAGCAGTAAAGTCTATGCTGGATGTAAGCCGGCAGCTCAAGCCACACCACCAGGATGACCGTAGAATACTCGGAGTGGCAAGCGCCAGACGGGAAAGAAAGGTCTTGAGTTTCCCCCGGCTCAGGCTTTTTCCCTGGATGCTGGGACAAGAAATCCTTCCCTTCTTCCTGCTCTGCAGAGCCCTGGATGGGCTACACCGAACATGGCATAAGTTCTTCTCTCTGTTCAAGGCTGTTCCTCCTGCTCCTCAGCTCTCCCGCTTTAACACGGAGATCCTATCTCCTGCCTCAAGAACTCAACTGCTCCAAGATGAGGCATGTGAGGATGCTACTCCACATACTGCCTTCTGGGTCTGGGTGAGGCGGAAGGGTGCCTGGCTTGCTAGAGGCAGAGCTGGACTTGCCTGCTCATAGCTGGGACTCGGCCATGCTGGAAGAAGGAGCAGCAGCTATGGGCATCCTCCTCTGTATATCCATGTAAGTACGGATGCATGGGTGTGCCCTTGATATACATGTGATAGCAGCAGGAAACAGAAACCTGCTTCTGTCTATGTCAGCTGCCTGGTGCCAGCGTGAGATGCAGCCATCGGGAGGCAGGGATGGTCTACCACTTCTGGTGCTGTCCCTGTAGCTTCCGGTCTGTGTACAGTGACATTGAAGCTATAAGCTGAAGTAGACATTCATGTATGGAAGGTCTATGACTGTGAAGTTTCTATGACAATGTATATGTGACAGGCTGGCTATCAACCTTCACAGCCAGCCTTGGAGGAAGAGGACCACAAACAAGTGGAATTCATCTGCCCTGTGCTATCTGCCCAGAGGGGAGCCCTGCATCCCCTAAGGTCCCACAGCACACAGAGCCTAGCAGAAGCCAAGGCAGCTGCCACATGATAGGCAGGGCTGATCACCTGTCACATCCCCCAGGAACCCCAGTACTGTCTCCTAACTTACGTCTCAGGAGGACAGTGTCACCATAATCAGTGTTGTATCTCCTTGGACATTTCTGATTTCCATGCTGACCTAAGTCAACATGACTCCTCATGTGGTACTGGGTTTCCAATTTCACTCTACTGGCTCCTGATGGTCCTTCTGAACCAAAGGGGCTTCTGAGAGGCATCAGGAAGGCCAGTGCTTCCTCAAGTACTGAATACCAAAGAACTTTTGACCTTGGTCCCTCCCCTGAGGGGCTTAAAGACTAGGCAACATCCCTGATTGACCCCAGGCCCATCTTGATAGTGTCAATAATCCAGCCTTGGTGGCAGATAATAAACAGACCTCTCCACTCCTATAAATCCCAAGGTGCCCAAGGCAGGTCTCTAAGAAGAGAAGCAACAACAAATACAGGACAGAGTCACTTCCTGCTCCTCTCTGGGCAGAAAAATTGCAGCAATGGGTGGTGTAGTACTGCCCACCTGGGTATGACCCTCTGCAAGAGCAGCCCCTGGTATAGCTCAGGACTCTTTCCCTACCCACCTTCCTTCTTGCCCCACCCAAATGCAGCAAACAAGATCACTCCAGCCATGATTCATTTGCCCTCCTCAATTCATACTCAAAAAAATGAAGATATGTATGTACACATGCTGCTGCAGTCGCTTGGATTTAAGTGAACAAATATGATTAGTACACATAACCCACCCACCCCCAATTCTACCAGGGAATTCCTGCAGCTGATAAACACCTTTACTAAAGTGGCTGGATACAAAACTAACTCGAAAGGAAGAGAAAAATCAGTAGCCCACAATGACAAGTGGCCTGAAAAGGAACCAGGAAAACAAGATCCTCATGATAGTCATGAATAATATAAAATATTATTGGGTTACTCTAACTAAGCAAGTGACAGATTTGTGTGACAAAAACTTCAAGTCTGTGAAGAAAGAGATTGAAGAAGCTATCAAAAGATGGAAAGATCTCCCATGCTCATGAATTGGTAGGATTACCATAGTAAGAGTGGCCATTCTACTGAATCTACAGATGCAATGCAGTCTCTGCCAAAATTCTAATAACAATTCTTTACAGACCTTGAAAGGACAATACTTAACTTCATGTGGCAAAAACAAACAAAAACTGGGATACCTGAATCAATCCTGTACAGTAAAAGAAGGTCCAGAGGAGCCGGGCGTGGTGGCACACGCCTGTAGTCCCAGCACTCTGGGAGGCAGAGGCAGGCGGATTTCTGAATTCAAGGCCAGCCTGGTCTACAGAGTGAGTTCCAGGACAGCCAGGGCTACACAGAGAAACCCTGTCTTGGAAAAAGAAAACAAATCCAAAAAAGAAATAAACAAACAAACAATGTCCAGAGGCATCACAATTGTTGGGTTTCTGTCTAAGCTCCACCTCACAGTTGCCTGGCAAGTATGCCTGGCCTACTATAAAAGGGAATGCTCCGCCCCTCCTGTTTCTTATTCTCTCATTCTTTTGCTCTCTTGGGTTCTTCTCTCTCCCTCTCCTCTCCCCCCCCCTCTCTCCACGTGATCATGGCTGACCTCTACTTCTCTCTCTCTCTCTCTCTCTCTCTCTCTCTCTCTCTCTCTCTCTCTCTCTCTCCCCCTCTCTCTCTCTCTCTCTCTTTCTCTGCCTCTACTACTTAACTCCCTTAACTCCCCTCCCCCATGCCCTGAATAAACTCTATTCTATACTATGCAGATGTGTGTCTGGTCCCTCAGGGGGAAGGGATGCCTCGGCATGGGCCCACTGAGATACCCCTTTCCCCCACACCTCCGTATATCATATTCTCATACCTCTTTCTCTTTTTATGATGACAATCACAATCCCTCATTCAAGCCATACTACAGAGCTATAGCAATAAAAACCACATGGTATCGACATAAAAGCATTGGTTGGTCAATGGAATCAATGAACACCTGATTTTTTTTTAATAAAGAAGCCAGAAATACACAATGGAGATTTAAAAAAAAAAAAAAGCTGGACTTACTGGATATCTGCATGTAGAAGAATGCAAATAGATCCATATCTATCACCCTGCCCAAAACTCAACTCTTAAGCAGATCAAAGACCTCAACATAAAACGAGATATAATGAAACTAAAAGAAGAGAAAGTAGGAAACAGCCTTGCACACATTGGCACAGGAGACAACTTCCTGAACAGAGGATCAATAGCACAGGCACTAAGATCAAAAATCAATACATGGGACCTCATGAAACTGGAAAGCTTCTGTGAGGCAAAGGACACCGTCAACAGGACAAACCGGCAGCCTGCAGAATGGAAAAAGATTTCTCACCAATTCCACATCTGTCTCCGACAGAAGGCTAGTATCCAAAATGTATTAAGAACTCAAGAAAGTGGGTATTTAAAAACCAAATCCTCCAATTAAAAGGTGGGGTTCAGATCAAAACAGAGAATTCTCAAAAGAGGAACCTCAAATGGCTGAGAAACAATGCAATGTTCAGCATCCTTAGCCAGCAGGGAAATGCAAGTCAAAACGACTCTGAGATTCCATCTATACCCATCAGAATGGCTACAATCAAAGGCACAAGTGACAGCTCACACTGTTGATAATGTGAGGGTAAGGGGAACACTCCTCCGCTGCTGGTGGGAGTGCAAACTTGTACAGCTGCTTTGGAAATTAAAATGGCAGTTTCTCAGAAAACTGGAACTCGATCTGCCTCAAGACCCAGCTATACCACTCCTGCATATATACCCAAAGGATGACCCACCCTATGACAAGGACACTTGTCCAACCACGTTCATATCAGTCTTATTCATAATAGCCATAAACTAGAAACAACCTGGATGTCCCTCGACTGAATAATGGATAAATGAAATGTGGTTCATTTACACAATGGAGTATTACTCAGCTTTTAAAAACAATGGCATCATGAAATTTGCAGGCAAATGGATGGAACTTGAAAATATCATCCTGAGTGAGGTAACCCAGGCCCAGAAAAACAAACGTGGTGTGTACTCACTTTTAAGTGAACATTAGCTGTTAAGTAAAGGACAACCACGCTACAATCCACAGACACAGAGAAGCTAAGTAACAATGAGGGCTCGAGGAGTTGGGGGAGTGTGCATGGGTCTCCCTGGGAAGGGGAAACAGAATAGGTTTTGTAGGTGAAGGGGGGGAGGTGGGGGTGGAAACAAGAGGGATCAGGTTGGGGAAGGAAAGTTCTGGGAGAGATGTCTGGGATTGGAGGGGGCATTGGAGAGGCAACAAATAACCCTAGTGCTGTGAAACCCCCTGGAATCTATGAGGGTGATCCTAGTGACATTTGCTAGTAATGGGGACACTGAGTCAGAACTAGCCATCTTCTTTAATCAGGAAAGGCTTCCAGCCCTGGGACTGGGATACAACCCAGCCATAAATCCTTCCTTGTACAATCAGTCCTGCCTACGAGGCATGCTGGGGTAATGGTGGTGCAGAACTTGTGGGAGTGGCCAACCAATGACTAGCCAACTTGAGACCAACACCACAAGAGGGCTCCCACACCTGACAGTGCCTGGAAAGCCAGGAACCAGAGACTGGAC
This sequence comes from Apodemus sylvaticus, assembly GCF_947179515.1. Lineage (NCBI taxonomy): Eukaryota > Metazoa > Chordata > Mammalia > Rodentia > Muridae > Apodemus > Apodemus sylvaticus. Next base: position 163,568,517 of record NC_067476.1, on the reverse strand, counting down.
AGCCCAGAGACCCAGGAGAGAACCAAACAAGACTGGCAAAAAAAGAAAAGAAAGAAAGAAAGAAAGAAAGAAAGAAAGAAAGAAAGAAAGAAAGAAAGAAAGAAAGAAAGAAAGAAAGAAAGAAAGAAAGAAAGAAAGTCAATAAAATAAATCCTAATGATATTCTGTTATACTCATAGATCAGTGCCTAGCCCAACTGTCAACAGAGGGATGTCATCCAGTAACTGACAGGAACAGATGCAGAGACCCACACATTGCCAAACATTAGACAAGGCCAGGGGAACTCCACAGAAGAGAGAAAGAAGAATCTTAGTGACCAGAGGAGTTGAAGACACTACAAGAATCAACCCACAGAATCAACTAAGTGGGCCTCACAGAGGCTCACAGAGATTTAAGCAACAAACACGGACCTGATTGGTCTGAGCTGGGTCCTCTGCATATACATTATAGTAGTGTAGCTCGGTGTTCTTGCAGAATGCACAACAGTGGGGGTGGGGTGTCTCTTTTGCCTGCTTTTGGGACCCTTTTCCTCCTGCTGGGTTGCCTCCTCCAGCCTTGATGTGAGGGTTTGTGCCTGATCTTATTGTAACTTGTTATGCCATGTTTGGTGGATATCCCTGGGAAACCTGCTCTTATTGGGGGGGGGGGGGGCAAAAGAGATGTAGATCTGGGGTAGAAGGGAGGTAGAGGAGGAACTGGGGGGTGGAGGGAGGGAAAACTGCAGTATGTATAAGAAAAGAAAGGGAGGTAGAGAGGGAGAAGGGAGGAAGAGAGAGGGAGAAGGAGAAGGAGAAGGGAAGTAAGGAAGAGAGGGAGGGAGAGAGGGAGGAGGGAGGGGACGGAGTGAAGGAAGGAGGGAGGAAAAACATGGCCCATTTGTCTCCTCCACGCTCAGTGCTCGATGTTACCGTGCTGCCCTAGTGAAACCTGCTCTCTCACTTTCCATGAGGCTAAAAGCCCACCGGACTTAGGGCCTAAAGCCTAGAGGATGGCCAGCTGCAGGGGCCGGCAACAAACCCGACTACCCAAACCCTGCAGGACCCACCTCTCAATGAACTGTTCAGTATGACCACTAGGGGGTGCCCATCGCACACAGACCCAGCAGGACCACAGGAAGGGCCTCTCAGAGGAAACAGGACCCAGAGTGCACTGTCTTGCTGAGCTACCAGATAGGGGGTAGCAAGAGTGACCCTGCCTGAGGGGTGAAATGAGAACACCCGAGCTCCGTCCTGCACTGTCCCCACCCAACCAACCCAGGTGATTCACCTTGCTTCGGGGTGTCCATCAAGAGCATGCTCCAAGAGGAAGCCTCCAGAACTTAAGAGAGTCCTGGAGACCTACTAGGTGCGAATGTGGCCAGAGCTGCCCCTCTGTGTAGAGTCCCCCAGGCTAACCATGGAGTAGGGCCCAGCACCTCCCCTCCCTACAGAGAGAAGGGGTGAGGACAGAAAGTCTGTAGAACAATTCAGACCTAAAGGGCCAGGACAGCCAAGCCCCATCCGAATCAGAACAGGGTCTTCCTCTGCACAGCAACCTAGACCATCTGTGCAAGGCCTGTGGGGAGGCCAGGATGGTTTTCATAAAGAAAGCACAGCCCAGATTCTAGCCTGGAAGGAGCACAAGGGAAGCCAGCAAAAGAGCCCCTCGGGCCTTAACCTATTCCCATCCTCAGGAGGACAAGAAGGGACCCTCTCCAGATAGTGGCTGGGCTAAAGTGACAGTGCTTGGGGTCAGGACAGGCAGGGAGGGCTTCTGGAGAAGACCATGTCTGACACAGATCTCCCCACCCACTCCAGAGGCTACAGTTTCCTGGGGACCTAGCCTGCTTCCCAAGGAGGGCAGCTCTGACAGGTGGGTGCCAACGTGGCCCATCCTGACACTCTATGCTGAGGGCTACTCGCCAGCATGTCTGACCCTTGATATCTGCCAGGGACCCCAAAGGCCCTAGGAACTCCAGGTACCTCTAATGCTCAGGGACTGGAAAGAACTCCTGCCAGTCAGTATACATACATCCATATACATCTGGATATGCAGAGTGGACTCAGATTTCTGGAAGATGCTACTGTTGGACATTAATTATCAGACTTTCATAATAATGTGTTCCAGGAAGTTCCACTACTATATTTAGCCTGCTGGTTTTCCATGCCAGCCGACATCTCCCGGAACCTCCTTTAGAGGAAGGAAGTGAGCCCAAGCCCCTGGTACTCTGCCTGTGCACAAAGGCCAGGGCCAGGGTTCCTAGAAAGAGCCCTCACTCTGGAGATCCAAGGCCTCAGCTTCCCTGCCTGTGAAGCTGATATTAACAGGCCCACACTCACTCACCCTCTCACCCCAGCTTTACCAGCAAGTGATCTCAGCAAGCTCCTGGTCTACAAGATGGGAATACCGCCCCAGGGCATCTTAGCTCCCCAACTTTACAGCATGCACACACACATACACAAACACAAACATGCATACACACATGCTGTCCATACTCACTCTTAAACATCTGCAGCCTGGTCCTCAGAATCTCAGAACTAAAGCAAGGCTGCACAGACAGACATCTTGACATCCTAAGATGCCGGAGTGCCCACTCAGACATTCAGGAGCCAGCAGGAGGTTTGGGCTCCCACCCAACATAACCTCAGATAGGTCATCTGCTTTCGCTGGGCCCTGGTTTCCATTCTGAGGGTCCCCAGCAAAGGCAGGTGACCTTGCGATGAGTGTGTTGTCTGATGGGGTTGCGGTCCTTCAGTTTTATTGTGCGTGTCTGACTCTGGGGCCACTGAACAAGCTGCAGAGCTGGTCTGAGGCCTCTCTAAGTTCTTTATCTGTAAAATAGGGACAATAGCAATCCTCCTTCTGGGTAGAGTAATTGCTCTCCAGATATCCTGGAATGTGTTCACAATTCACCTTAGGCAACGGGATTTCAAAAGCATGACTGTTGGGGCATGGAGGGGGCGGGGACAGATAATATTGAATCAGCCAATGGCAGGGGCCGCAGGATGTAAGTGGGGAGAAGCGCCTTGCAGGCCCTATCCAGCCTTCACAGGACCCACCTGTGGGAAGTGCCTAAGCTAGGCTTGGAGACTAGGTATCATGAAGGTGTGGCTCAAGGTTGGGCATAAGGGCAAGTAGGAAGATTGAGCTGTCTTAGAAACAAGCTTCCGGGCTGGTGAGATGGCTCAGCAGTTAAGAGTGTTGACTCCTCTTCTGAAGATCCTGAGTTCAAATCCCAGCAACTACATGGTGGCTTACAACCATCCCTAATGAGATCTGACTCCCTCTTCTGGAGCGTCTGAAGGCAGCTACAGTGAACTTACATATAATAAATAAATAAATAGATATTTTAGAAAGAAAGAAAGAAAGAAAGAAAGAAAGAAAGAAAGAAAGAAAGAAAGAAAGAAAGAAAGAAAGAAAGAAAGAAAGAAAGGAAGGAAGGAAGGAAGGAAGAGCTTTCCCAATATAGGCCAGGCAGGTCTGGAACCTATGACCCTCCTGCTCCAGCCACCTGAGTTAAGGGATGACTGTCGTGTAGGCACCACTTCAGGCAGGAGGTTAAATGTCTGTGAGCCCCAGGGACCAGGCGTTCTCTAGAGCAGTGGTTCTGAACCCTCCTAAGGCTGACTGTGAAGCCCCAGGGACCAGGCGTTCTCTAGAGCAGTGGTTGGTTCCCAACCCTCCTAAGGCTGAGACCCTTTAAGACAATTCCTCATGTTGCTGTGACCCCCCCAAGCATAAACTTATTTCCATTGCTACTTCATAGCTGTAATTTTGCTACTGTTATGAACTGTAATCCAAATATGTGTGTTTTCTAATAGTCTGACACCACCCCTATGAAAGGGTATTTAACCCTCCAAAGGAGTTGCTACTCACGGTTGAGAACTGCTGCAGAGAGGCTCCCTCACATGCACACCATTTACTTAATTAGCACGAGGGTGAAAATAACCACCAGAGCATAGCCTCCCTAAGGGGACCTCAGGGCTGCTGGCCTGACTCTCTTCTATGAGCACAGATTTTCCCCTACCTGCTTTGACCCACCCAAGCAAAGTTCTCGAGGTTGTGGTGCTCCACAACCCCAGGACTCGGCTTTCCTAGAAGGGAGCAAGGAGAAGGGGAGAAAACCAGGCACAAGTGGTTCCCTTGGCAGAGGAGGGGCTACAAGGCAGGCACAGGACTGGGAGGGACAAGAGGAGGGGCCAAGGGCAAGTGTTAGTAACAGACACAGCTATGAAGGGTGGGGACATTAGTCAAGGGATGAGCAACCTGGGTGAGTTATACCTGGAAGCTCAGCCGCTCACTCTGCGACTGGGGATCCAGGGTAACCTATGAAGTGCAACCTCGGCTGAAGCCCAGTGCAGCCTGGGATCTGAGGATCCTATGACTGATGGATGCCATTGCTGCTGCATGCTCCCTACAGTTGCTTGCTGGCCTGGGAGGACTTGCCCTGCCCCAAGGCTTATCCTTTTATGGCAGAATATAAGGCACTCTGTAGATCACAATCCATCTCACCAAAATCCTTCACTCAGCCTGGTCTGGAAAGGCTGCCTCGAGGACACTGAGCCAAGATCTGCCCTAATGTCGGCAGAAAAAAAGTATTTCTGAAGCCAGGCTGCAAAGCCAGCTTGCTCAGATCTGGGGGCAATTCCCCACAGCATGAGTGGCCACTGCCTCCCGGGGAACTGTGTCTAGCAGGCCATACCTCGGCAGGAATCTACATCCAGGCTGTACTTCCCACCCTGTGAAATGAGATTCCTGTGTGCCAGGGGCAGCCTCAGCTGCTTACTCTCCAATCCTGGGACTCAGTTTCCCCTGAAGTATCAAATGGATGGTAAGGGGTAGGGGGTCCATGCGGTAGCTCAGAGCCAGTCCAGGCCGTCCTTTGTGGAAGACCTACCTGGCTCAGCGACAGGGAAGGGTAGGGACCATGGGAACTCCACGGAGCCAGCTGGGGTGCTGGGCCGTCACCCTGACTTTATGGCTGAGTGATCAGTGAGTCACCACCTGTTCCAGGCTGTACCATGCACCACCTCTCAGGGAGGACCCTCGCCCTCCTGCTCCAACCCAGCCATGCCCAATTGCCAAGACAAGCCCTCCATTTCATCTGCATTTGGGGTGCTGCAAAGGTCAGAGCCATCTGTGCCGGGAAACGCCTTCTCACTGCCGTGGCCCAGGCTCAAAGTCCGCGGCCGCCTGTTTGCTGTGCCAGGGCATTTTCCTGGGAGGTGTCAGTTCCGGCAGAAAGGGACGAAGCCTGCAGGCAACAATGGGTAGAAACCAAGTCCGGAACCTAAAAAGACCCAGCTGAGATCGATCCACAGAACGGGCAAAGGGGCTCTCAGTCTACGGGGAGTGGGGTAGCTGATGTTAACAGGCTTCACCCATGCAACTGGTGGAAAACACACTTGGCCCTGCTTCCTCACCAACCCTGCATCCTTCAGCATCTCGGGAAGGGACCTGACAGCCTTTACTAGACAGCACAAGCTGCTGCTGTCCACAGAAAGCCTACTTGTGGAAATCTATCAACACTCCCAAGGGCATACAAGTGTGCAGACCACAGCACAGTTCCCTGGGTCAAAAAACAAATAAAAACCTTAATGTACCTGGACACCCACCTCTGAAACCAGAGCCACAGTCCCTCACAAAATCCTGGGATGTCCAATAACCTGAAAGGTTACATGTTTCTCTATGGAAGCTGCATTGGGCACAATCGGAAGATGAGGGCAACTGGGTCCTCCTCAGGGGCAGTCCTAGATAAAAAGAAAAAGATGGGACTTGGGGGTCAGTGAAGATGAGGTTCAGAGCTGTCCCAAGAGGGTGCCCATGGTGAGTATGAGCCAAAAAGTAGGGGACCAGTGTCGACAGGACTTGTGTCCCAGAAAGATATCCCTTGGCCAGAGGACCCCTTTGCCTCAAATAGAGCTAGAAACATGGCTATAGGGAAGGGAGGAGTTAATCCTATCTTGGACTCCTTCCATCTGGATCCTACTGGGCAAGAAAGGTGGCCAGGCAGGGCCTGGATGTCTAACTGAGACCAGAGGATTATCAGTGGGAACCATTCTATAGGGTTTTCCGAAAGCAGAAGCAGTTATCAGGCTACAGGCAAAGCCAACAGAGGAAAGACTCACCCTTCCACTCTCTACAACCAAGTCTCTCCTCCCTGCAGGTCCCCTGTAAATCCCCTCCAGGATCATTTACACAGAACAAGCTTCCCTTCCTGAATGGATGGAACGAACCCTACCACCACCACCTGTCACTTTTCGGTCCCTGAGAGGAGGACAAAGGGATAGAGGCCTTCAGCGGGAACCAGACTTCAGAGGAGACAGACAAACTGACAGACTTGGCACATCTTCCACCCGGGACACCAGCCAGCCCTGCCCTGAACAGGAGCCCTGCCCTCAACAGATTGTGTGACATGGCCTGATGAAGCAAAGGCCCAGAGAGACATGGAGTCCTGCTCAAGTCCTGCAACCAGTGTGAGCCATGTGGTCCAGACTGCAGAGGTCCAGATGTGAAGCCTCATCCAGAGAGATTTGCCTTTTCAGTGAGGTATCTGAGCAGAGGTTGGGTCAAAGAGGTCCCATGAGGAAGAGCAGGCAGTAGGGAATGGTGAGGCTTTCCAGAGCACAGAGTCACCTCTCAGGTTGCTACAGTCATGGCTTACTGGCTGCAGGGGATTTGTTTGTTTATTTGTTTGTTTTGTCTTGTTGTGTTTCACACAGCTGAAACTAGCTTTGACTTTTCCAAGAAGCCAAGGATGATCTCAAACTCCTGGTCCTTCTGCTGCCGCTTCCCAAGTCACAGATGTGTCTCACAGTTCTTGGTTTTGATATTTTTATTTTCTCATAAACCTTTCCAGTTTTTAAAGCAAAGTGGAGCATCTGTCATGGCTGCCTGTGTGCAAACTAGCCTCAGCAACAGGATGGAGGCATCCCCAGGCGAGGTATCAGGAATGGGTGGCTCCTCTGCCTCACAAAGACCCCTACAGTCTGAAAAAGCAAACTCTGTCCCTCCCCCCACAGCCCTCCCCATCACGAGCACCTGTGTTTACCTCCTTGCGCCTCCACACATCTGCACCTCCCATGAGACTCAGGAGGTGCTACTTCTGTGTGCTCACTGGGTGTCGCCTGTCTCACACACACACATACACACACACACTCACACACGCACACTCTCACACACACACACACACACACACACACACACAAGCATCGAAAGACTCCACCCTGGGCCCTAACAGAGAGACAGTGGTCCCCACTGAACACGCTGGGTGCCAGGCATTCCTCTCAGCACCCAGAGCCACCAGCTAGAGAAGCCAGGCCACCCGGGGCCTCTTTCTGCTTGAGACCTAACTGACAGCTGGTGTCAGCGCTGGCGCCACCATGTCAGTGGGATGGGCCAGTTCTTCAGCTAGCAAGATGCCAAAAGCTCCCTTATCTCTCCTCCAAAGGAAGCTGCCCCAGGCAGGGGCTCCAGGCCTACAGGAGGCGGGAGGCCCAGGTTTTCTAGTAAGATACATCTACAGAAAACTGTTTTTGTAGATTCCAGCTGCAGCTATAGCTGCTGATGAGACATTCCTCCACGGGAAAATGGCAACTTCCAGACAGTGTTCAGAGGCAGGCACAGCCTGGGGCAGACTCTAATGGTAGCTGGGCAAGGCAGCCATCATGGAGAACAGTGAGGGAGAAATAACAAGCCTGCCAGCCCTGAAGGGGGAATCAGAGAAGTAGGGACAGCCCCAGTCCATCGGGGTGACTGCTTAGTGAGTCCTGGATATGGTGGATACATGAACTGGGGCTTCTCTGAGGACACGAATGCCCCATTGTCTTGCCTGACAAGGAGCTTGGTGGCCAGGAGGGGCAAATCCATGAATGACTGCCTTCCCACCTCACCACCTGGGCACCAGCATGTTTCTGGCGTGAACTTCCTGTTTCTACACAGGGCTACACAAACGTCATAGAGTGATCAGTATGAGTGGTAAGGAGCACAGCAGGACTCACCTCCAGCATAGGCGCACAACTCACGAGCATCGCTGACCCCCAGGTCCGGAGCAGCCCTGTTGTGCCATCCAATGGCCCTTGCACCTTCTCTCAGGAATCATGGACTTGTCACAGACTCCAGAGACAAAGGCATGGGGCTGGGTCTATACCCACATATCTCACAGCCTCTCCAAGATGATATCCAGTTTCCTACTCAACACCTCTCTGCAGTTCCCCCACCCCAGTAAGGCTGTACAGGGGCATATCTGCCCACTGCACTACTGGGGGGCAGAAGCTCTAGGCCAGGCTCCAGCCGTCACTCTGGGCCTTCCCTGGTTCCAGGCATCTTCCTCATAGATCTGGGGCTCCCTGCTCCCTGTAATTGATCTTTGATATATGCAGTTTTATTTGGTCCTCAGCCTGACAACCCCTGGGCCTGTGGACTAGGCATGCCTACATAGAGACCTCAATATCAATGCACCTGTAGACCCACCAAGCCCCTGCTCACCAGGAAAGCCCGACCTCTGCTCCCCTCAGCAGGGCCCCAGAACACTCAAAGTTCTTTCATAGTCTCAAAAGCCTTTCTGGACACTGTATTAGGAATGCAGTAGATCCTGATGGTCCACCTGGAGGGAGGCCAGGACATCAGTGACTATGTTCTGCCCAATCATCTTAACCACTCTGGGCCTGAGAGATGGCCAACCAAACTGGAGCTCAGAAATAGACATCAATGGGCTATGTGCAGCCAGTGTGGGGTCCTGGGGTAGAGAAGGAGGCATCTGTCACTTTCCAAACTGACAAATACACACACATGTCTTGTATATGGGCATACACGTGGGTAGGTGTACACACAAGTATGTGTGTGCATGTGAATGTGCAGGTGGCTGCAGACATGCATTCATGTGAGCATGAGCATGTGTGTGGGCATATGAATGTCCATGCACAAGCAGCTCACATAAGTGAACATACATTCTCATGAAGGAATGCGTGTGTTCACACATGACTGTAAATGTGAGAGCAAGTATGTGTGCATTTACACAGGCGCTCACACACAGGCTCAGCTCTGGATCCTCCCTCCCTACACCTGTGCTCAGCTCTTGAAAGCTGCCTGTGCCTCTGCATGATGGAGCTCAGACAGAAAGTGAAGCCACGAGAGGGCTTGGGACACTTCTCACTGAGTGTCAAGGACAATATGCTTCCCTCTCTGTCCAGGCAGGCAGGCCAGTCTGCATGGCAAGCCCTGGTTCAATCACACACACACTCTCTCAATATGTGCTTTGTGTGGCTTTTACAATGTCTCCAGTCAATCCATATAAGAACACTCCTTCCCCTCATCTCTCTTACCAAGGTGTCTACACACTGTTTATTTTAAAAGAAATAATATATACATACATTAATATATACTTCAGTCATGTGTGTACACACACACATGTTCCCTCATGAGCATACACACTCACCTATGTGTGCTGCTTGTATATGGACATTCGACATGCCCACACATATGCCCAGGCTCACATGAATGCATGTCTGTAGACACACACACATTCTCAACATACACACTCATATTCACTCAAATACATACTCATACATGCACACTCACACACTCAAACACTCACACACACACACTCTCTCATACACACACACTCACAACACATGCTCAGTCACACACACTCACACATTTTCACACACATACTCTCAGTCACACACACACACTCTCTCTCTCACACACACACACACACACACATATACTCTCACACAAATTCTCAATCAAACACCATCTCACACACACTCACACACACATTCTCAATAACACACACTCTCACACACACTCTCACTCACCCACACACTCTCTTACATACTCTCATACACACACGCACACTCATATACACATTCTCACTCACACATTTCCTTAGTCACACACTCTCTCTCACACACACACACTCACACTCATACACACATTCTCAGTCACACACACTCATACACACAGTCTCACACACATTCTCACACATACATTCTCTCTGTCTCTCTGTGTCTCTCTCTGTGTCTCTCTCTCTCTGTGTCTCTGTCTCTGTCTGTCTGTCTGTCTGTCTCTGTCTCTCTCTCTCTCACACACACACACACAGTTAAAATGAGAATAAAAGGCAGGCATCAGTCCCTCAGCCAATCAATCACCCTTCTTCTATCTAGACTACTCGGCGCTTCGGAAACCTTTTAACTTCCTCGGGTTCACATCCCAAATCTCCACCAACAGGAGTTGGTTGATGGCTTCTGACACTTCCGGAGTCAGTACACTAAACAGACACAACCAAAATACGATAAACTCCTGCTGCCGGCCCTGAGGACTGTGGTTTTGAGGGACAGGAGTCGGTGGGCTGTCCTCCTCCACAGAGCTGGAATAAAGTAGCGAGGCTCCCAACAGACACCGTGGAACCTCCTCAAAGCACACAGAAGTTCTGTCTTGGCCCAGTACAACTCAGTTGGAAGCCTGAGCCCCTCTGTGTGCAATTCTTCAGGAATAGAGTAGGAGGTGATCAGAGAGCTGTAGCTTCCTCCGCTCCTTCACAGATGAGTTTAAAAGCAGAGAAGAGAGGGCAGAGTGAGAGGGGAGGGAGGGGACAGAAAGAAATTTTTACAGATAAAAGAAAGCTGAAGTACCCTGCGTACTATATAGCACCATTCTGAGCTCTTACCCGTTGCCTGGCTGCACTCAATCTGTCCCCCTTCTCCCCTCCCCCAAGCCCGACCAGCTCCAGGGCTATCCAAAGTAAACCTGCCCAGAAGACTTAGTAAGGTCAGAAGTAGAAGAGACAGCTTGAGACCTTTCCACGAGGAACAACCTGACAACTCACATTTTCTGCCTTGCCACAGCCTGGTCATGCCCAACCCAGCCCTGCATAGGCCTGCGCGGGCTCACTAATGACCCCAGACACTTGAAAGTAAAAGTGAGAGAGTCAAAACCATTTACATTATAAGTGATCACCAACTCACATGGGGACTCAAGGGTACTCACGAGCCCTCTCCGCATCCCTGGGATAGTCTCTGAGCACCTGGAGAAACCTGTCTCACTGTGGGGAGACGGAGGATCCTTGATAACTGTGGGGGACAGAGGATGCTCACTTGGGTAGTCCAGTTGGCATGTGGGCTCAAGGTGCTGACACACCACAGTTCACCTAGGTAGTGAACATGCCCACATGCCAGTGAAAGAGACTATATGCCCAGCAATAAGTCCCCACTAACATGTCCTCCACCCAGGGCCCACACTAACCCTGTTTTACTTCAAGACCTGGTCCTGAGCTGACCTGGGAGTAGAGGCTGGAAAGCATCCCCAAGTAGGCAAATCAATTACCGTGCTGTACTTCACCTAAATTCTGTCCAAATTCTGCTCTGAGAATTCTGCTTCAGAGTCTCTGGGTCACTGTCCTGCCATGTTCTGCATTATGCAGTTTACCCAGAGCCGCAGGCAGCTCCAGAGGAAGCTTCTGAGTACACAGCAACCAAAAACAGCTCTCCATCTCCCTGTGGCCTCTCCTGTCTTCGCTCCTATGGTCTAAGACTGTCCAGATGGCATATTATGGAAGACACTTCTTCACCGACCCTGGCACCTGGTAGGAAATGGGTGTTTTAAATGACACTATACACAACTCCCCTTTCCTGGGTACCTGGGCAGAATAGACTCTCAGAAAGTGTCGGTCCCTTTCTGGGTCATCCTAATGCTGACCAGGAGATTCAGCCATAAGAATCCTCAGCTTCCCCTGTGGACCTCAGCAAAGCTCTACAGACAAGATAGCAAAGCTGCCCCTTCACTCGGGGTTACCTTGAGGGTTAAGGTGAGGCCAGCTGGATTCCCAAGCATCAGAATCTCTCAGTTGTGCCAAACCTTGTTTCCAGCCCAACCCACCAATAGTTCACTCACTGGCATCACACCAATCCCCTCCTAGTGCCCGGATGCAGGATGATTGGAGGTGGAACCTGTTGTCCCCTCCCCTACACCGCCACTCAGCCTTAGGGTGTCCTGCCTATATGCACAGAACATTTGTCTTTTGGGTGAATGTCTGCTTGTACTCACATGGGATGCAGTCTGGCAAATTATTGGTAGTTTATGTTTGCTGTTTGGTTTTTGGCACAGTCTCAAGTGTGGCTGTCTTTGTTCAGGCTGGCTTTGAACTCCTGGTCTTCCTGCTTCTATTTCCAAAGTGCTAGGGTTGTAGGAGTTTGGTATTTTAGATGGGTTCCACAATCCCTCAGCCTCCATAGCACTTTCCATTTTTAAAAAATATTATTTATTTATTTTTATTTATATAAGTACACTGTAGCTGTGTCTTCAGACACACTCCTGAAGAGGGCATTGGATCCTATGACAGATGGTTTTGAGCCACCATGTGGTTGTTGGGAATTGAACTCAGGACCTCTGGAAGAGCAGACAGTGCTCTTAACTACTGAGCCATCTCTCTAGCCCCCCACTTTTCATTTTTAATCTTTCACAGCCCAGCTAGAACCTACCTCACAGACACCAAACCCCCTCCCACTTTATTTGTCTATCTATGTATCTATGTATGTATCTATGTATCTATGTATGTATCTATGTATCTATCTATCTATGTATCTATGTATCTATGTATCTATGTATCTATGTATCTATCTATCTATCTATCTATCTATCTATCTATCTATCTGTGTTTTTCAAGCAAGTAGCCCTAGCTTTCCTGGACTGGCCTCAAAGTCAGAGATCTGCCTGCCTTTCCCTCCTGAGTGTGAGGATTAAATGGGTGCACCACGACCACTGCCACCTCCACCGCCACCGCCACCACCGCCGCCACCGCCACCACCACCACCACCACCACCCTGCTTCCCTCTTACTTTTTAATCTCAGGGCAAGCCTAGATTCACCTGACAGGGCACCATCAGTGTCAGGCTGGTTGATAACTCACTTCTTCCCAGCCTGGACACCAGATATCCTGGTGAGGTCACTCGCCATGAGCAAATTCTCAACTGAGAGCCGTGAGTCCAGCATCCTTGTCCGTTCTTGCTCTAACCAGAGACTCCTGCCCTCATTTGTCCTCTCCAGTGAGGTGACAGGTCTACCCATCCTCTGTTCCCTCTGTCCCTGGACAGCAAGTCTCAAAGCCATCCTGTCCTACAATGGGATGTTTGCTACTTCTTCAGTCAGATGGACATCCATCCAAACACAAGCTCACCTCGAGGTGGTCTAGAGGTCTGGTGCAGTAGCTTGCCATGCCGAAGGCTGAGCGATGTCAGGAAAGGCTTTGAAAGCAGCTCCAGTTATACACAGGGCCCAGGGCCCCTGAACTCTGCCTTCAGTCCTGTACCCTTCTTTTTCCCAGCTGGCTCGTGCTCCACCAGGTCATCCACAGTGCAAGCTGCTTTCTGCTTGCAGGAGTTGATGAACACTGCCACTGGCAACGGAACCCTCCCACACAGCCCGTGGGTGCTGAGGGCTCCAGGCTCCTTAGACAGACTGGGAGCCTACTCAGCCCGGTGGATTTAGAACCTGTGGAGTTGGCAATCCGTGGCTATGGAGCAGAGCAGGGACCAACTTCTGCCTGGTTGTACCCCTGAGACCAGTCACTTCTAGCCCCAGTGTTCTCATCGGGAAAGGGCCATGAAAACTGCCCATCTCACTAAAATGCTGAAGGAGTTTAAAAAAAGGCAAGTCCCCGTGTGAAGACAGCACGTGAGATCACTATGACGCCTTGATGGTCATAGTGACAAAGGCAACTGTGGGCTTGGAGAGACCCAGACAGAGGGACACTGCAAGTGACACATTGCTCTGAAGATTCCATTACAGTCTTAGGCACAGACAGATGGCGCTGGCCTGAGAGATGGGGATCCAACACTGCTTAAGCACCCCTGCAAGACGAATACCTGCTGTGTACCCAGACCTAGCACCCCAGGCTCCCCTACTTCTCCCAGGTATAATCATACACCTCTCAGTCCTCCCTCATTTCAGCCAGTTTGCAGGCCTTGAAGGAGCCCTAGAATCCTGCTCTGTGGATCCAGAGGGATGGCAAGTTCCTGAGACAATCTGAGGCCTAGAGGGGTCAACAATGAGCCACACTGCTCCACCAAGGACACAAAGAAAGCAGGGCAAGAAGCTGAAGAAAGTAGCAGGAAAGTAAACTCGCTTTCCCCACCCTAAGAAGTTGGCAGCAGTACTTACTGAAGGTATAGCCCTGCATACTGGAGACCTCCCTGGACCCCCGGGGCTTCCATAGAAGGCAAAGGAGGCCCCCGGGCCTTTTCACAGCAATCTGAGCTCTCATAGAGAAAGGCAAGAGTAATGGGGTGCCTGTGGGTGGACCTGGGGGGAGCCAGTCCAGTCCCAACTCTGCACCCTGCTTTCAGGGGTTACCCCCAGGTTGGACTAAGGCCACCTCTGTCTGCACTCAAAGCCCAGTGACCACAAGCAGTGCACCAGTGTAGAGGCAAGGTGTGTGTAAGAGGGGCTCCACCTGGAGGCAATCCTTAAAAGGTCCCCTGTCCCAGGCTGTTCTCACTGCAGAGGGCAAATGTCCCTGTAAGAGCAAATACAGCCAAAGTGTGATGCAGACCCCAGACGCCTAAAGACAGGCCAGGGTCCCTCTAGGGAGTCAGTCTAGAGGCCCTGACGCCCTCTTATCCCCCTGAACAATAGGATTGTTTTCTTTTCCTTCGATAAATGTGTCTGCATTAACAGTTCCCAAGCTCTGCAGTGGGGAGGGGGTGGCTGTTAGGCAAGTGACAGCTGGAAATAAAACCCAGATCCTGTCAGGCTGGCAGGAGGTCCCTCTCCCAGTCCTCCAATTTGGCCACTTGGGGCTCTCATGGTCACAATGCCCCACCCTCTTAATCCAGGGATCATGGATTAAACTCAGTTCTGATTTGTCACAGGGTAACATACATGCCAGCCCCTCATCTCTCTAAGAGAATACAGGATCCTTATCTCAAAGAGCTGTCCTTTCTCCTTACCTGGCTCAGTCAGGTCTGCCTGTTAGGCCAGGGAAGCCCAAAAGGCTGGCTGAGGAGTCACCATAGCTAGTCAAGGCAGAAGCGCCCACCTGCCTGCCTGCCCTACTGTTTGGCCCTTGGCGCTCTGGTGCCAGGCCCTGCTCATCCACCCACCTGGCCAGCATTCGCCAGCCTCTACGGGAGCCTGCTGAGGGCCTGCCACAGGCACACCCCAAGGCAGTTGCTCGGATGCCTAGTCCCACCAATCCCTCCCTGAAGCCACTGTGAGAGGCAAGTGCTATTACCACACAAAGAAAAAGGGCTAGCCAATGCTATAAAGTCTTGCCACAGCAAAGCTGAGTCCCCTGCAGAGTCCAGATGCTTCTTGTCCGTGCTCTACCCTGCTTCCCTCAAAGCTGACTTTGGGACTCATCGTCTGCTGAAAGCCTGATAGGAACACATAACAATCGTCAGTGTAATGCGCGAAATGAGGCACGGGAATAATGTGGACCCTGAGGAGTCCACCCTCATAGGAGTTCCGTGAACAGTGAAGAGAGGAAACTCTCTTCTGGTCGGGAAAAAGCAACAGAGAAAGTCCTGTGGATAGAGAAACAACCACAGGGCTGGTGGTTCAGGCGTTGGTTCCCTCCTGGAACTGGTAAGCAGGATCATGGCATCAGAGTTGACCTAGAGTGGGGGGTGGGGGGGTGGGGGGTAAGAATAAGATCAAGCTAGAAAGACCTAGGGTTTGTGGTTTGATCTGACACTCCTCCTTCTTTGCCTCAAGCAGAAGGGTCCCGTTAAAGGGTCAGATATTGTTACAGCCAGTGACCCACCACTGTGAGGCAACCTGATCTGGGCAAAGGACACCCTGCAGCCACTTCTGCCCCTACCCTCTGAACAGATGAGCCTCCTTCCTGTCTGTGGGACCAAGCCTCCAAGGAGCCTGAGATGGGTGGATCTCCTCCCCTTTCACAAAATCTACACAGACCAGCAGTCCCACCTTAATTCTTCACTTGTCTGAATCAGCATGTTGAGTTACTAGTTGTGTGGCTTTGGGTAAGTTAGTTTTGTTCCTCTGTGTGTAAACAGGAATAACTTCATCTGCCTCATTAAGACTGAGGTAACAGGGCTGGAGAGACAGCTCAGCAGTTAAGAGCACTAACTGCTTATCTGAAGGTCCTGAGTTCAAGTCCCAGCAACCACATGGTGGCTGACCACCATCCATAATGAGATCTGATACCCTCTTCTGATGTGTCTGAAGACAACTACAGTTTACTTATGTATAACAATAAATAAATCTTAAAAAAAAAAGACAGGTAACAATAAAATATGTTCATAGAACAAAACCAGCACCTGTGGGTCTTTCCACATGGGCTTCACTGAGTTTATCCCACACAAAATGTCCAAGTCCTTCTAGGTCCACCCCTCCAGGACCCTAGATCTACTACTGATTCTCTGGGGAGAAGAGGATTCAGTCCCCAGCAAGTGAGTCTCCCCACTTTTCATCCTGGACTTGGTGGACTGCAGGGGGAAATCTTCCCAATTCATTTAAACATAATCAGGAGGAGGCTGCAGTGCTGTGCTGCCCACTGGCCAGTGCCAACAGCACACAGCAGTCTCCCAAGATGGGCACCTGGATGTCCTTTCTGCACCAGGGCACTTTGCAAAAAGGAGGACCTGCACAGGGAAAGCCTGAAGAGTTCTAATGAGAAGGGATGCCAAGAGTGGAGACCGGAGTATTGCGCATCCCACAGAAAGGAGAACCATGAAGTCAGTGCTGGGAGCATCACCCGAGAGCCCTGACCCAGTCCCCACCTCAAGGAGGGAGGAAAAGGAGAGGCCGGGCGAATGCAGTGGGAGGTAGTTTGAAGCAGGAAGCACTGTCAAGCTACCCTTCCCAGAACTCCTCCAAGCCGGCTTCTGCTCTGCACCCCCAGGGCTCAGATTCCGGAGCTTGTTGTCAGGACAGTCTGTACCATCCCCAGGCCCAGGATACCCCCTTCACTTCCACTCATGACTCACAACTAGATCTCCACATGCTGAAGACAGCACCGGACGGACCCCAGTGTGCAGACAATGCTCAGCTCCTTTCTGACTAACTAATCCCGCGCTGAGCAGCAGAAACACTGGACATTGACTCCAAGCTTAGCCCGTGTGTTTCCCTTATCGGGAGCTCTCCTGCCTCGCCCACATATCAGTCTGCACACCCCTGGACCAGCGAGAGCAAGTGAGAAACATTCACTGCAATCTTCGAGCCTTCAACCCTCCTGGGCTACTGCACCGTCTGGGCGCTCTCCATCTGGAACTCCCGGTAAGCAGGAGGACAGAAGTCACAACGAAACTGAACTAGGTACTCTAGCACCAGTCTCCTAGGAGTTTCCAGTGCCCGAAAGAGACTCTTGCCAAGTTCCTCAGCCTGTGAAAGCTGTGGTACTTGGAGTCTACCAGTCTTCTATTGAAGCTTTAGGAACTACATCACTCCATTCAGAGTTTGCTGGAGTCCCTCCAGAGTAGTCCTGCTTGTTCAAAAACTCAGTAGACGGTGGGGTTCCTGTGGACTTCGAGTCATTGCTTATGAACAAAACACCAAGTAAGAGAATAGTGCCCCCAAGCCCTGCGGTTCCCATCAAAGCTAGATCCCCACGTAGGTTCGGGAGTATAGGGTGGATCAAGCGCGGGCCAACATGGCTCCAGCACCTTGTGTCCCTAGGCTCAGTAGGGCCTCAGCCACAGGACACTAAACCAGCTTTGGGCCGGAGCTCGGAATAGACGTGGGGCTAGGACTGGCACCCGTGACCGTAGCAACAGAGTTCGAGACGGTTCAGAGCTGCTGCCGTCCCAGGACTGCGGCGCTCAGCCTCCTCCCACTCCCTGCGTTTGTTCGGGCTCAGCTGAGGGTTTGCCGGTGCGCTGTGGTCTCAGAGCCCGACCGCTGAGCCTGTTCGGGTCACGTGGCACTGCGGCCGGAGCCCGGGCGCTGACCCTGAGCGGAGGGAGGGACCGACTCGAAGAGGGAAGGGGCGGCTCGGCGGGGGCGGGGCAGCCCAAGTTCCCGGGATTCCCTACAGAGAGGCTCCATGAAGACCCAGTCTACCACCCACCGGTCACCGCCCCTAGGCCAGCACCGCACCTTCCTGTGAGGGCTTTGGCTGGCGATCTCTGCAAAGCAAGGACCTCATTCCTGGGGTCCTGCGCCTCATCTAAACTCATTTCACCCAGAGGATTCCGGGACCTGCGCCGGTGAAGCGACTTGGAGTGTGCAAACTGAGCAGCAGCACCTGCCCGAGGCGAGTGCAGTAACTGATGGAGGGGCCCCAGTGATCCTGTCCTAGACGCCTGTCTTTCTTCTCTGCCGGTCAAGCTCGCGCGGGGGGAAAATGTACCAAAGCTTGGCGCTGGCCCAGAGTCCCGGCCAGGGCACCTACGCCGACTCTGGATCCTTTCTGCACTCTTCCGGAGCCGGCTCCCCGGTGTTCGTGGCACCCACTCGCGTGCCCTCCATGCTGCCGTACCTGCCTTCGTGTGAGCCGGGCTCGCAGCCTCCCGCGCTCGCCGCGCACTCTAGCTGGACGCAAGCAGTTGCTGCTGATTCCTCAGCCTTCGGCTCCGGAAGCCCGCACCCGCCAGCCGCACACCCACCAGGAGCCACCACCTTCCCGTTCGCTCACAGCCCCCCGGGATCGGGCAGCGGCGGCAGCGCCGGGGTCCGGGACGGCGGCGCCTTCCAGGGCGCGCTGCTGGCTCGCGAACAGTACCCGACCCCGCTCGGGAGGCCCATGGGTGCCTCGTACCCTACAACCTACCCAGCATACATGAGTCCCGACGTAGCCCCTTCGTGGACCTCCGGACCCTTCGACAGCAGCATCCTGCAAGGTCTGCAAGGTCTCCCTGGTGGCCTCCCTGGTCGTAGGACATCCTTCGGTGAGTACCCGGCTGGGGCTGCACGGTGAACCTGGCTCTAAAACTAAGAGGCAGCAATAAACCCGCGCACTACGAAATGCGAAAATCCGAAATGCACTCTTCTGCAGTCAGGGCTCTTCCGCCTAGTCTGACCACGCAGATTCCCAACTAGAATTGGTAGGACAGAGGAACCTTCATGAAACACAATATGATGGGAAAACGCTCGATACAGAATTCTTTTTTCAGCACAATAGCAAGAAAATAATATATTTCTGCTTTTCACCCGACCAAACCCTAAAAAGCATTCTAGGTTATGTCGATTTGAAACCTACATTTAAAAGTTTTCATGGGAAGCTTTGGAAATTATTTTTGGTTTTAAGACAGGGTGTCATTACGTAGACCAACCTAGTTCCAAATTTGATGGCAATCCCCCTGCTTCAGCCTTCTAAAGTGCTGAGTTTACAGGCAGGCGCGGGGCTGAAAATGAATTTTATAAAGTTCAAAATAGTGATTATTTGATCAAGTCACGACAGTCATGTCGTTCTGTAACATTGGCATTCCATCTTGAGCGTTCCCTACCTCACAGGAGCATAGATTAGATTCCAGGTTGTTGAGCAGGGAATCATTTGTCTAGGTTTCTGAGTATTTTTGAGGAACAGACCCAGCAGGGGGCCTAGCTCTGTTGCAGCCTCGGGGCCTTATCTAGGCCATCCCTCCAAGAACTTGGAAGCTTGGGCCCCTGATTCACAGCCCCAGACTATTCTTAAGCTACTAACACATTTAGAAGGACAAGGGCAGCCCCTGTGCCGGATCCCCACCTCCAGACAGCAGATGACTGATTGATCCCTCCCTGCCCTGAGCCAATGTCTCACTGCTCGAATACAGTGTGTGACTGGCTAGAACTGTTTGCATATGAGTGGTCCCTAATGTCCCACTAATGTCTCTTCTGAGGGAGAACAGTGGGTGATCCCACAACAAAGGCCCTTGTAGAATCTCAAATCTGTCTCCCAATCCTCTGACCTTGACGCCTGTTCTCTTTTACACGGAGATCCTCGAGTGGGATGGGGTGGGGGGATAAGGCTCTGCCATCCATGTCCTTCTGCCTGCTTCCAAAACATATTAAAAATACAAAGGCTGGTGTGGAACCTAGTTAAGAAAGGGGCCATCTCAGGTATCTGCTTTAGAGTGTGGCTCATTTACACTCCAGCCTTATTAAAGCAGCCCTACCTAACAAGTTTCACTGAAAATAAAATATGATTAAGTATATAAATAAATACATTGCTTTTTAAATGAGTAAGTTTAAGACACAGGAGGTCAAGCACAGCAGACACCCTCAGGCATCCTGGTGGGGCAGAGGCCCCAGTCCACAAGCTTCTTGTCCCCACAGTACCTGACTTCTTGGAGGAGTTCCCTGGTGAGGGCCGGGAGTGTGTCAACTGTGGAGCCCTGTCTACACCACTCTGGCGCAGAGACGGCACCGGACACTATCTATGCAATGCCTGCGGCCTCTATCACAAAATGAACGGGGTCAACCGACCGCTAGTGAGGCCCCAGAAGCGTCTGGTGAGTGTGGCAGGGAGGGGCCAGGGCCACAAAGGGGATAAAAGGACTAGCTGGTTCCTACAAACTCAGCGGTGTCTGGGTTCCTGAAGAATGGGTTAAGGATTGAAGCACAGGCACTGTAGGCTGCCCAAGGCTCCTGGTTGGACCAGGCCAACTCATTTCCTCCTGGAGTTTGAAAATATCCAGGGAACCATCAGGATCCAGGCAAGGAGTCCTGATAGGGCCCTGGCTCAGGTCTCACAACCCACTGCAACATTGTAACCTTACAGCCCATTGCAGGTTACTTGGTACTTGGCATACAAGATCATTTTCGCCAGCGGTGGTGGCGGCACATGCTGCCACCCAGCACTCTGGGAAGCAGAGGCAGGCGGATTTCTGAGTTCGAGGCCAGCCTGGTCTACAGAGTGAGTTCCAGGACAGCCAGGGCTACACAGAGAAACCCTGTCTCAAAAAAACCAAAAACAAAAACAAAACAAAACACACACACAAAAAAAAAAAAAAACAAAAAAAAAAAAACAAAAGAAAAGAAAAAAGAGAAAAAAACAAAATCAAAAAAAAAAAAGATAAGTTTCAAAGCCACTTGCTACACAGTCACAGAATATCTCAGAATCAGTTTTGAGAATGAGTCTGCTCAGGATACATTATAATAACAAATACATCCCCTGGATACAGTCTCTGTGGGACCCTAAATGCTTAATCTTGCAGTGGGACTGTGTTGGTGGTACCTAGCCTGAGTATTAGAGGCCTCAGGGTGATCCAGCACAGATAAAGCTGAGGTACTTCCATGGTGGCGCTGTGTGCCTGAATGAGAGGGTCTTTGGATATGTGTCCTTGGGAAACACTTTCTGCCTGTGCTTCGAGGGTCTCTAAGAAACCAGGCTTCTGCCCTTTGCTTCGCTTGCTGGCTAAATCTTGTCTTCACTTTTGGTTCTTCTCAGTGCATAGCAGCACAGGTGTTGGAGATGTCAGGACTCAGGCTTGGGTCACCAGAAGTTACTGAGGCAGGCTGGAGAGATGGCTCAGTGGTTAAGAGCACCGGCTGCTCTTCCAAAGGTCCTGAGTTCAAATACCAGCAACCACATGATGGCTCACAACCATCCATAATGAGACAGCTACAATGTACTTACATAAATAAATCTTTTAAAAAAGAAGAAGAAGAAGTTACTGAGGCAGGAAGTATCTTAGCTCTGTCATCTCACAGGCCAACCTTCAAGTTCAAGTTATAAATATGTGTTTAGGTTGGAGTTGGCAGCTATGGAGGCTCATGGGTCTCAGACCTGGACAGGACTAGTCCTGAGTACCAGGTCCTCCTGTCTAAAGGTGTGAACCCCCACCACCACCACGAGTGTGAAATCTCTGCCTGGGAGTAGGCTTCTTACCCTCCAAGCTTCAGAAGGCCCCACGCCCATAACAGGCAGTGCCTGAGGACCGGGCCCAGTCTGTCGGGTATGTTGAAGGTAGTTCTGAGTCACAAACTTGGGGCTGTATATGCTCAGTGTTGAGGCCCTGAGAGATGGGAACAACCTGCTAAGCTCCAGGAGGCAGGTAGGATGCAAGAAGGGGCCTTAGGGAAGCAAGGCTTCCCTTCCTCTGAGCTGGGGTTTGGGATCTGCAGGCCCATTCTGCCCAATAATTTGCATCTTGCCATCTGAGGGGCCACCCCAGAGGCTACTGTGCCCTCCATGAGCTGCCCACCCTGGTCTCTGTGACATTCACTATCGAGGAAACCATAGAGACACAGCCCAGTCATGGAGGACTGCATCGCAGGCCTCAGAGTGCAGTCTCCCCAGGCAGCAGACCTGTCCCATCCCTTGCTTGACTCTGCCCACTCTCCTCTGTGCCAGGCTCTGCACTGGACACTCAGACACAGTGATAAACAAAGAAGAATCAGGCAAGAATCCTTGTCTGCTCTGGGGTAGAGTAATGGGGGTCCCTGGCCCCAAACCCACTCTTGTCACCACTCATACCCCCATCTCAGTTTTCTGTCAGCAGACAAGGGATAAAGTTAGACTGAATCTGCTATATCTGCTACAGGAGAGGGTTCCCTTGGAACCTTTCAAGTCTTGGCCTATCCCCAAGGCTCCAGTCGGCTCTCTCAGCCAATTTTGGGTAACTAGGTTCTGGACAAGGAAGCCACTCTGCAACACTTTGTATTGCAGCTTGCATTTTCAAACGGCTTCCCTGAATACATGACTTGCCCTCCAAGGTGGGCTCCAGTCACCTTCCCTGTGTGTCCACCTTGGCAGGACTACCTTTGCGCTCCAAGGCTGCTGTGTTTGGAGGACCCCAGTGTGTGGAGCCTGACACTTAATGTTGCTCTCCTTCAGGTGAACAGCCATTGAAGATGAACTTCTCTTGAAAAAAAAAAAAAAAGAAGAAGAAGTGCATGCAGGAGAGGCTGCCGGTTGACCAGGCTGCTGGCATAGACAGGGAGGAAAGGCAGATGGAGGATGGGGGGTGGGGGAGGGGGAGGGGGCATTGGGGTGTGGCAGATGGAGATATGCCCCAAGTGCTCAACAGAGAGAGAAGGTTCTGTCCACCTGGCTCCTCATTTTGCTGTGGTCCCTTGACATGTCTGAAACTTCCGTTTCCCTTCTGGGCAATGACTTCACAGTTGTGAAGTTTGAGGGAAAGGCAAGTACTCAGTTGGTTATGTTTTCCTACAATTTTAATTTTATAAAAGTAAAAGATATTCACCATAAAAGATCCCACCATGGTTTCCAGGCTTCTCTCTTGCACTTCTGGTGTGTGAAGATACGGTGTGTGCACCTTTCTTCCTATGTATGGTCTGCACATAGGCTACATACTTTTACCTCTGACCTGCCATGTCTCAGAAGGTTCCCATAGTTCCTAGCTGGTTCATGGAAGAAGAGAGGCCAGAGGCCAGGGCTCCCCTGAGTCTAAAGGTCCAGCAGGAACTGGCAACTGCAAAGTGCCAGGCACCTAGTTAAGTGTGATTCCCAGATAAAGACAGATATCTTACTAGTCATGTTCCAAGTACTGCTGAGGACAATCTTGTGGTCAGTGTTATAGAATTGTAGTTGAATTTTCAACCCTGAACCATAAGGGGACAGATGGGGATGAGGGTCAGATGTACTGTCCAAAGAGTACTGTCCAAAGTGGGGACAGAATAGTACTGTCTGGTGACAGTAGTGTCACAGCAAGGCTGGGCTGTGGAATTCAGGAAGGGCTTAGGGTCCAGGTGTTTAGATGGAGTTTTCAATAATAGGAACAAGATCCCATCACATACTGAACTATGAGCAGTGCAGGAAAGGTTCAGATCTCAGGCAGCTCAGGAGACATTGAGCTTGGTGAAGACAGTTGCACCCTCCGGGAGGATTCCCCAAATGCAGCACAGGAGGCTCATTCCTTGCTCCCCTACCAACTTTATTTAAAAAAAAAGATTTAATTTATCTATCTATCTATCTATTTATTTATTTATTTAATGTATATAAGTACACTGTAGCTGTACTGATGGTTGTGAGCCATCATGTGGTTGCTGGGAATTTTGAATTCAGGACCTCTGCTCGCTCTGATCAGCCTGCTTGCTCCGGCCCAAAGATTAATTTATTACTATATCTAAGTATACTGTAGCTGTCTCCAGATATACCAGAACCATCTTTTATGGATGGTTGTGAGCCACCACGTGGTTGCTGGGATTTGAACTCAAGACCTTCTGAAAAGCAGTCAGTGCTCTTAACCGCTGAGCCATCTCTCCAGCCCCATCCACAAACTTCATTATTTAGGCTCAGATTCCTGTGCCCAGCTTCCTTTCTAGCTCAGGACCCAAGTTCCCCAAACGCAAGGAAGTCTGGGGTCTCTGGTGGGATTTAAGAGTGTGAGATCAGGGGTCTCCAGGCACTGAGCACAGCAGGGGTGACACATAACAGATAGGAACCTGCACCCTCTACTTAATCCTCTGTGGGTACTGGGGATGCTGTGGGGTGTGGGGGGTGTTGTCAATGTGTGTTCTGAGCTCTTGGGAGACAGGTGTACAGGCGACCAGACAGCAGAATCCTGAGAGTTAACCTGTCCAGGCCTGACTTCCTGAGGACTCTGTGGCATTCAGGGTACTAATCCCCCACAGAGGTGCTGGATTAGGTCAACCTGGTTGTTGATCAACAATCAATAGCTGTATTTCTTCTACATTAGGCCTTCCTGGGCTCAGAACCCCACAACTAGACCCTGAAAGGTCTGTTACATCCCAGGGATGGGAAATGCCCAGAGGTAAAAGGATTAGTCCTGGGACCAGAAAGCCAAAGAGTCAAAGCTTTGTGGAGCAAAGGACATGATGCCTTGACAGACAGGCCCACGCAGGCCTCAAGCCTTCAGCACCCAAGCATCGCACTCATCCATGACCTGGCGGCTGGTAACTGCTGAGTCTAGCTTCCTTCCATCCAGTTAGTTGGCACTGATTGCACCAGAGTTCCCCCCTCAAGTCTGAGTTCCCTAATTTCTAGGCTCACCCCAGCTCACTTGTCCCCACAGTCCTCATCCCGTCGATCCGGCCTCTGCTGCTCCAACTGTCACACTGCCACCACCACCCTCTGGAGGCGCAACGCTGAAGGCGAACCAGTGTGCAATGCCTGTGGCCTCTACATGAAGCTCCATGGGGTGAGTGGCCAGGCATAGCTACCTCTACCAAGAATCACGCGGTTCCCCTCCTCCCCAGAGAGACAGGATGGCCTTTGGCTCCTGGCTTGAGCATGCTCTGGGAGTGTTACACATGTGCTGACTGTCTGCATACCCACTCCTCTGGGAGACCAAGCTGTTGCCTCCTCGTCTACTGTACAGACCTGCCCTGTACAGTAGGAGCTCCCCAGGGCTTTTCAGCCTAGGAGGGATGCTGGATGCCCAAATCTTGCCCTCTCTGCACTCTACCCCTGCCTCCCAACTCTCAGGCAGATGAAATAGCACCTAAGGGAAGCTGACTCAACAGGCCTGTGCCTGCAGGTCAGCCAGCATCTAAGAGGGGAATGGCTCTCCAGGGTAGTTCAGGAAGGTGACTGTGCAAAGGCCCAGGGGTGAGCAGAGACAGGAAGCAGTCGCCTACCCTTGCTGTCCCTGCCAGGTGCCAAGGCCACTGGCGATGAAAAAGGAGAGTATCCAGACGAGAAAACGGAAGCCGAAGAACCCTGCCAAAATCAAGGGCTCCTCAGGTAAGCAGGAAGCCAGGAGGGGCCACTCTCAGGGTTCCAAGTCTCATTCTAACCCAGTCTCTGATGGGCATCCTTAGCCTTGCTGGGGGAAGGGCACACGGACAGATGGGGGGTGGATGAAGCTACACCTGATCCTGCAGCATTCAGTAATGTGTGGCTTTAAGAAGTCTCTGAATCTTGGGAGTCAGAGGCAGGTGAATTTCTGAGTTTGAGGCCAGCCTGATCTACAGAGTGAGTTCCAGGACAGCCAGGGGTACACAGAAAAACCCTGTCTTGAAAAAAAAAAAAAGGAAGAAGAAGAAGTCTCTGAATCTTTCTGGAGAAGGACAGGAGAATTGACGGCTTGGCTTGGTGGGAAATATGATCAGATATGGCACCTTCTGTAAACATGCCCCCCTTTCCCTCGCAGGATCCACAGCAAACACCACAGCCTCTTCTCCCACTCTCCTCAACACAGAGAGCTCAGCCACCACTTTGAAGGATGCCAGTCTGGCATCTACAGTGTGTGCTGGGCCCACCATCACCTCCCAGGTAAGGAGGATGAGTCAGGGGAGTGCAAGAGATAGGTCCTCACATGTCTCTGGAAAACCTTGACTCTTCATCAACTCCAATCCCATCAGAGTCCCCAAGACCCCTCCCAGAGCTTCACTGTGCACACGGCCCTCAGACACCAATATGGTGGCCTCTTCCCAGGAGCTGTGTGTGGCATGGTCCAGGGGCCTGCGGGACTTACTAGTCCTGCTCTTCAGGGGACTCTTGTGCTCATTCTAGGCTCATGGGCTCTTGAGCAAATCACCCTGTGCCATGTGTCCCAGTCCCAGAGAGGTGGTAGGCTCCTCCAAACTCTGTTCCATCCCCTGCAGGCCTCCAGCCCAGCAGACGAATCCCTGGCCTCCAGCCATTTGGAGTTCAAGTTCGAACCTGAAGACTTTGCCTTCACCTCCTCGACCCTGAGCCCCCAGGCTGGTCTCAATGGGGTCCTACGTCAGGAGGCCTGGTGTGCTCTGGCCTTGGCCTAGGTGCTTGGGGAAACTGTCACCACAGAACATCCCAGGAACAGAAGTTAATTCCTGAACCTGCAGCCCCAGAGATCCCTCACCACTGTGCTGGGGAAATTTTCTGTGCTGTTTGCCTGGAGAAAGAAGCAGGCTGGTGGATGAAGGGTTGGAGCCTCAGCTGGGGTAGTAATGGACTCTCCAGACCCCTCACAGACCTCTCTGCAGCCAAGATGACTGGAGATACCCACCAATTACTTGAATTTAGTTCTTGACATCGATGGTCAAAATTTACAGTTTTGTAGCAGCTGGCAAAGGTTCACAGCATCCCACAGTAAAATCTGATCCAAGTGAAACAAACACAGTCCAGGCAGGCAATAAGAAACAGGGCCTCTGGGCCCTTGAGGTCTTCATTTCCCGTGTTTGACTCTGTACAGCTGAGAGAGTGCTCTCTTGCTTACGGACGCATGACTGCCAGAGACCAGTGTACAGGTTGAGCACCATACCAGGACACCACCCCAAGGTGGACACATCCCTCCAGCCTGTCATCACAGACTTCTGTATTTATTTGTTTGTTTCCAGATTGGGCAGTAGAGGGCCTTGTTCTGGCAATCTGTGTGCTAAGGCATTTGCTAGTGGGCAGACCCACACAGAGACACTGTTGGAATTGGGTGATGTATGACCTGTGGCCTGGCTCAGCCAACATCTCAACAGTTGGACACACAGCATGAAGCATCCTCTTCATGCCAGGTCACGTCAGCAGGTGGTGACTCTGCCCAGGGCCTGAAGGTCAGTTCTAAGGCCCTGGTGCGGGAAGGTGACAGGCGGTGGAAGGCAGAGGTGTTCTGTAGGCCACACTCCCATAGGTCTTAGCCCATTGGCTGCTTCCTGGACTTTTCAGGCTTCCACTCCCTGGTGAGGAAACCAAGAAGCAAGGGAGTCAAGGGGTCATCCAACCATAAAGGCCACCCCTAACCTGTCTCCCGTGTGGACCCTCAATCCTTCCATCCAGTTCAGCTTGAGGGAGAGGCAGTGGGTCCTGGTTAGAAGGGGATCAAGAGGCAGTAGCCTGCAGCATTTGCAGGCATCACAGGGGCAAAGGCAAGACATGCTCCTGTAACTAGCTACAAGTAGGCATACCGCACCACCCGTGTATCTGTGGAAGGCAAAGGCCTCGGTGTCTGTTATCACATCCCAGATACTGGAGTAAGGAGAGGGAGGGAACTAGAGACTGGACACAGGCAGCATGGTGTAAGTCATCTCCAAGCACCCACACTCCAAGTGTGCATAGATGTAGACCAGACCACAGCAGCTGCATGAGGCTGTGCACAAGGTCTAAGCTCCGTGTCCTCACCTGCAGTGCTGTTCCTAGGCGCTCCGTTTGTCCTAGCTTCAGTTTCCCCTGCTGTGATGAGAGAGGTGTCTGTGATCATATCCGTAACTCATGAACCTTTGAAATGATACAAGGCACTCACCAACCTAGGGAAGCTTCCTGGACACAGTCACAGTGCAAGGCACAAGACAGACAGGTGACACTCCCTTGGATGGAGAGGAAGGGAATTCAGGAGAGAGGGGTATGAAGATGTGAGATCCCTTCCATGTCGATTTCTCTGCCTTCCTCCCTTCCTCCCTTCCTCCCTCCCTTCCTCCCTTCCTCCCTTCCTCCCTTCCTCCCTTCCTCCCTTCCTCCCTTCCTCCCTTCCTTCCTTCCTTCCTTCCTTCCTTCCTTCCTTCCTTCCTTTCTTTTGTTTGCTTTGTTTTGCTCTGTTTTTTTTGAGACAGAGTATTACTATGTAGCTATGGCTGTCCTGGAACTCACTCTGTAGACCAGGCTGGCCTCGAACTCACAGAGACCTGCCTGCCTCTGCCTCCTGAGTGCTGGGATTAAAAGCATGAGCCACCATGCCTGGCTTCCTTTTGCTTTTTCATTTTTTGATTTATTTGCTTCATCCATATGAGTGCTTCGCCTGCACATATGTGCGTGTGCATGTGTGTGTGTGTGTGTGTGTGTGTGTGTGTGTGTGTGTGTATCACATGCATGCCTGGTGCCTTGGGATCCCTGGTGCTGGAGTTGCAGGTGGTTGGGAACCATCTTGTGAGTGCTGAGAACTGAATGGATCATCTGAAGAGGCAGTGAGTGCTCCTAACCGCTGAGCCATTTCTCCAGCTCCCTAATTCTGTTTCTTAAGTAAGGAGCCGACTGAGGTGAAGGCCGTAGGTATGTATGTCACTAGGCATGGTTACTGCTGCTAAATTTGAGCATCCTCCTCTTCAGGAGGAAGCCAGTGAACCAAGTCCTTAATATAGCTACCAAGAACCCTGCCACTGCCCTTCCTCCTGTCTCCCATCCTCATCCTGCCCCCTGGTCATAAACCATCAGACAAGCTGTAGGACCAGACCAATTGAGGAACTTATCTGAACAGCAGGATGGAAATGAAGGCCTTTCTGCTGCCTGTAGTACATTCCGTCTCCAACCCTGAAGCAGACCCTGAAGCAGAAGGGGCCATGATACCCCCAAGTCTGTCCCTTCTTGTCCAAAATATTTTCTGGGCCTCCATGATTTGTCCTGGGCAGCCCAAGGAAAGAAGGAAGGTGAGGCACAGAGGTGGGGAGACCAGGGTCCTGACCATTGGAGTTTCTTGCCAGAACTGATGGGCAGAGCCCAGCAGACAGGCACTCCTCCTCCAGGTTGGTACCACACACTCCTCTATTCTGGCGTCTTGCTGCAGCTTGTGTTGGTGTGTCCTCTGCGGGGGGTGAAACCAGTTCCTAGATGCTTTATGGCAGAGCACAGCCACCAGACCCTGAGAGCTGTCCTACACCAAGAAGCCAAATGCTGATTGTACTGCCTCAGCATTGAACTGGGACCTAAGCTTGCAGGGGTACGGCCCAAAGGCTGAGAGTTTCTTAGTCTAAAAAGGTTAGTCTGTCAGAAAGTGGAACAAATTCTCCCAGGCATTCATCGGAAAGCCTGGGGTCTCAGGGAGGAGGCATGTAGAGGGCAGTAGCTTCCTGTTTGACCAAGTAAGGGCATCTCTTAGAACAGACGCCTCACTACAGTCCTCAGCATGGTGCCGATCTCATCAAAAGACTAAAGGAGGCCCTCCCCAATGTCCTTTGTCACAGCCCGGTGGACAGTTCTAGGGGCTCAGGCAGCATTCTCTAAGGTAAGGTAAGCAGCCTGGGTGGACAGGTGTGAGCTGCTGCTCTGTGGTCCCAGGTTCCCTGTGTTTTGTCAGACATGGGCCTACAGTTGAGGGGCCCTCAGAGCCCCTCTGGTGCCTCTAAAAATAGGCCTGAGAAAGCAGTAGAGGAAAGGCTGCAGCCCTCTGAGGAACCCAGCTGTGGTAGGGACACCAGTTTACAGGGAGACTCAAAAGTGTAGGCCGCACCTCCAGTTCTACCCTGGTGTAGCTTAGAGCGTGTCACATCTCACATTACCCTATGTTAATGCCAAACAGCTGACCAGACCAGGCCTATCCTGCATGGATGACCCAGTGATCCAAGGAACCGAGCCCCTGCTGTGTCCCCCTCATTCTCTGTCCCCAGGAGGAAAAGAGGCCAGAGAGACTTAGTTTCCTGTAGCCGCTGGGCTTTGGGCAGGGCGGCTGTGATGCCTGAATTTCCTATACAAACACTTGGGTAGGGCCGACCCTGGCCTCAAAGGGGAGGGGGGCTGACTAAGCCTTTCAGGAGTAGCCCCCTCCCCTCTGGGCCCCAAACGCCGCCAAGACGTTGACATGGACGGCTCCAGCCGTCTTATTTATTATCTGATAAAGCAAGCTCGGCACCACTGGTGGACAGCGTCTGGCCGCTCTGAGCTGACCAGCATGGGGGAGGAGGAAGGCGGTACTGACGGAGGCGGGGCCCAGCCTCACCCTAGGACAAGCCTCCACCCTGGACTCCGGGACAGGCCATGTCTTCTCCTCCCCCACCACTGGCCATCTGGAAAGGATCTCCCTGCCTGTCATACACACCTGAGCCTGTGCCCACTTCTGCAAAACCCTGCTGCTTCTGGTTCCCAAATCTTCTAGCTCAGCCCTTCCTCCCTATGTGCCCGGCACCCAATTACTGTTGCTGTCTGTCCTCCACACCCTGTGTTTGGCCCAGAGTTCAGACTTTCCATGATGCAGGTTCAATCCTGCTTCTTTCCCTCCAAGCACTACTCCTTCAAGATTCAACTCTGCAGTCATGACTAGGCCCCAGGAACCCCGGCCTCCCCATTCCAGGGCCACACAGTTGGCTAGGCCCCAGGAACAACCCCTCCATTCCAGGGCTCCCCTCTGCAAGCAGCTGCATCTACTCTCAGGTACAGGGGACACTTGCCAGGACCCAAATACATCTAGACCTTCCCTTCATCCCCGCCTGACTCTAATGCCCTTCCTGACTCTTGTGTGTCTAACCAGTAACATGGGCACTAAGAGGCCTCTTCCTCCTCCTTCTCTCCTCCTCCAGTACTTTTGGGAAGAATTAAGTTCTTCTTCTTCTTTTTTTTTTATATTTATTTATTTATTTATTTGGTTTTTTTCAAGACACAGTTTCTCTGTATATCCCTGGCTATCCTGGAACTCACTCTGTAGACCAGGCTGGCCTCAAACTCAGAAATCCACCTGCCTCTGCCTCCCAGAGTACTAGGATTACAGGTGTAAGCCACCTCTACCCGGCATTGGGAAAAATTAAGAAAGTAGGATCGATAAAGTCCTGCCACCATACTTGGAGGTCAAGTGCCCCAGCCAGCTCCAGAGACCTCTTGTAGACAAATTATTGTAATCATACATATACATCTGTGTGTATTTGTGGGCCTGAGCATTGCAATGTGAGGTGATAAATTCTCCTTTTGCTGTGGACAAGATCCTGTGGGACTACCTCCCACTAGGAAATGCTGTGTTTGGGTTTCCAACAGACTGATCCATCACCTGTCATCCCAGGGCTGTCCTTGGGCATGGGGAAACATGGTAGATATCCAAAAAGAGGGAATCTGATAATTACTAGAGGGACCGTGTGTAGCTGAACCCTTAAAAATCAGATTTTCAAAACTGGGTACACCCCTTTAGTCCCGGCACTAGAGGCAGAGACTCTGTGAGTTCGAGGCCAGGCTGGTCTACAGAGAGAAACTGTTTGAAAAATCAAAACAAACAAAAAATTTCAAAACAAAAAACAAAAAAATGATTATTACTGAGTTGTAATATTTTGTTTGGTTTTTTTTTCTTTTATTCTTTCACACATTACATCCTGACTGCAACTCCCCTCCCTCTGCCCCTCCCAGTTCCTACCCCCACTTCCCCTCTCCCCCAGATCCTCTCTTCCTTTGTTTCCCTTTGGAAAAAGAGAGCAGGCCTCCCAGGGATATCCACCAAACATGGCATAACAAGTTACAATAAGATCAGGCACAAACCCTCATATCAAGGCTGGAGAATGCAACCCAGCAGGAGGAAAAGGGTCCCAAGAGCAGGCAAAAGAGTCAGAGACACGCCCCACTCCCACTGTTAGGAGTAACCACAAAAGCACCACTGAGCCACACAACTATAATGTATATGCAGAGGACCAGCTCAGACCTATAAGGGTCCGTGATTGTTGCTTCTGTCTCTGTGAGCCTTTTTGAGCTCTGCTTGGTTGTGGGCTGTGTTCTTGTGGAGTCCTCAACTCCTCTGACTCCTACAGTCCTTCCTTCCCCTTTTCTATGGGGTTCTCCTGGCTCTGCCTAATGTCTGCCTGGCTTGTCTGTAGATCTCTGCATCTGCTCCCTTCAGTTGCTGGGTGACACCCCTAAAACCAGGGTTTCTAAGAGTTCTTAGTAACACAAAGGTATGTGTAAGCATTTCAACAAGAAGATAAGCCAGATTTCAACCCAAGTATGACCACCACAATAAATAGGTAATTATTCTCTGTGTGTACGTGTATTGTACATGTGGTATAAATACAGGTATATCTTTCCTCCATCTCTCTTTATCTACTGTTTGTCTGGCTGGTTGGTTGGTTGGTTGGTTCGTTGGTTGGTTGATTAAGTTCTCACTCTGTAGCCCTAGCTGGCCTGGAACTCACTCTGTAGACCAGAGTGGCCTCAAACTCACAGAAATCCTCTGCCTCTGAGGTGCTAGGATTAAAGGTGTGCACCACCACACATGTGGTACTCTCCCTTGTTTGTTTAATGATTCTTTCCATATTCTTTTTAGATTTATTTATTTATTGTATGTGAGTACTTTGTAGCTGTAGTTCAGACACACCAGAAGAGGGCATCAGATCCCATTACAGATGGTTGAGAGCCACCATGAGGTTGCTGGGAACTGAACTTAGGTCCTCTGGTAGAGCAGTCGGTGCTCTTACCGCTGAGTCATCTCTCCAGCCCTCTCCTTGTTGTTTGTTTGTTTTTTGTTTGTTTGTTTGGGTTTTTTTTTATACAGGCTCTCTCTGCTGGCAGCACTTGCCAGTGGACTCTAAGGACCCCCCTCCCACAGCGCTAGTCAATGGGCTCTAAGGACCCACCCCATGCTTTACGTGGGTTGGAAATCCAAACTAAGGGCCTCATGATCCTGCAGCAGGTTTTATCTACTGAGCTTTTTCTCTATCCCCAGTGCATGATTATTCTTTTCTTTTTTTTTTTTAGTTTTTCGAGACAAGGTTTCTCTGTGTAGCCCTGGATGTCCTGGAACTCACTCTGTAGCCAGGCTGGCGTCAAACTCAGAAATCTGCCTGCCTCTGCCTCCCAAGTTCTGGGATTAAAGGCATGCGCCACTACTACCCGGCCTATGCTTATTCTTAATATGTAGAGAAATAGATGTCAACAAACTAGTTCCTGGGACAAATACAACTTAATCTAAAATGTATTTTTCTAAACTTTCTTCAAGTCAACTTGATAACAAGGAAGAAATCAGCAAAGGTGACCTTGCTGATTGGAGCAGTGGTGAGGTAGGCTTCTGGACAAATGAGACACAGCCACTGGTATCCCAGCCAGACCCCCGCAGTCCCTCCCCACGGAGGATCCAGCAAGGACAGATGGAGGTCACTGTGTCCTCTGCTTGCTTATAGGTCCCAAGCAGGCCATCAAGGTGACTATACTGTCCTCTTGGAGAAGTGGCATCTTCCCCTCACTTGCCTGGTCACATCTAATCTCAGGGCTGAATTTACAACCCAGCTCTCCAAAGAGACCCACCGGACAAACTATTCAATGTAACAATCTATGAGTCCCCAGAGCCTTTTGAGACCTGTTGCCACAAGTATGTCCTTGAAAGAGGATTTGTCTTGATGGAGTTGTGAATGTTTCCGGCAGGGAAACATCAGGGAAAAGACTGAGAGTGGTTACTGTGGAGTACACACAGACTCGGAGGCCTCCCATCACATGCCTGATTCCACAGAGGGCTCTGGGGAAAGTGTCTGCAGAGGCTGTTGCCTAGCCTATGCCAGCGTGTCTCTGTCATACTGGGATTTAGATCTAGGATCCAAGAGGTCTTCTGCCAGTCCAGTGGGAGGCAACTGGGAAGAGGCCATTCCTTCTGCCAGGCACTTCTTGGGGGTGAATCTACAGGCCTGAGAAGCACTAGAGGACACTCCGGAGGCTGAATCCACCGGGGTTCTCTCTGGGTGAAAAAGAAAGAGATGGAGAAAGGCAGAGAGATGTAGAGGTAGGGGGTAAAACAGAGATTGAGGGGAAGGGGAACTGCGGTTAGAGATAGAAACAGTCAAGAGAAATAGGGGAAAGATCGAGACAGACAGACCAAAAGAGAAATAGAAAGAAAGCAACAAGAAGAAAAGCAGAGAGCTGGAGAGATGGCTCAGCGGTTAAGAGTACTGACTGTTCTTCCAAAGGTCCTGAGTTCAATTCCCAGCAACCACGTGGTGACTCACAACCACCTGTAATGAGAACTGACACCCTCTTCTGGAGTGTATGAAGACAACTACAGTGTACTTACATATAATAAATAAATAAATCTTAAAAAGAAAGGAAGGAAGGAAGGAAGGAAGGAAGGAAGGAAGAAAAGCAGAGAAAGACCCCAACCATCTGGCCCTGGCTCTGTGATCTGCCAACCACAACCAGGTAGTCCAATTCTTAGAGGAGTTAGATGCCCATCAGCTTGGGCCTGGCCCCCACTGAGGCTCGAGAACACAGGAGGGAGACAGCAGGTCCCACCCAAGCCTCAGGTGCACAGACTTTCCTAAATTCTGCACCCCAAGGCCAAACTTTTAAGCACAGAAAACTGTTCATACTGTAACCTCCTAAAGCCAGCAACATCTGCTAGGAATGAGCCAACCACAGATGGGCCACTGTATTTCCACGTGGCTCCACGAGGAGCCTGACTCTCACCCTCCTCCAGAGCTTCACAAGGATTTAAGAGATCTTAGCCCAGAAGGTTAATATCTCCAGCCTAGCAGAAATACACCCTATGCCACCCTAGAGAAAAGACCATGCCCTGGTCCAAGGTCAGAACCGCACACTGCTGCAAACAGGGCTCTCTAGAGAACCCGGACAAGCCCACAGCCACATCCTGAAGGGCTGACGGTTCACCTTGTTCATTTCACAATTGAGCCAGGAAGCTAGATACTAAAATAAATTTTCCATCTCTTCCCAGCAAGTCCAGAGACTCTCAAAAGTCCTACCTGGCAGTAGGAGCTGGGAAGACCCAGAGGACAGCAGCAGGCACATGCCACAAGCAGCAGCTGGAGCCAGGACAGAGAGGGAGACATGAGCCCTGCCAGGCATATGCAGACCACTTGGACTTAGCAGAGTGCAGCAGATTTGGGATGGTTTGGGGGCTCCCTTGGGGTGGGGTTCAGGGGCCAGCAGGAATCTTTGGCAGTTCTCGGCAGCTCTGTGCCTAGGAATCCCTGTCTGCAGAGGTGTTGGTGACAGACGTGGGCTTACTCACAATTAGAGCAGCGGCAGCCCGCAGGAGGCCTGGCAATGCCCTAACTGCCTCCCTGCTGTCTTCTTCAGATCCTTCAACATCCTGCAAGAGCCATGCTTTGTTCCCGGACAAATCCCAGATCAAACCCACAGCAGCAGCCCGCTGCCTCCTCTTCTTGCCTTCTCACACTGCCTCGGGCCCAGCAGCCCCTTAGTCATGGCCCCACCACCACTGCTAACAGCAAGTAGATGAAGAGGGGAACTCTCTTGGGACAGCGTGGCCCCTCAGCCCGTGTGTCACTCTCAGATCCTAGGACATACCTCACGAGCTATATGGTGCCCTTGTTGGCTCCTACTGCTAGACTCAGCCCCTGTCAACCGCTCACTGACCCTCCTCAGACCCTAATATAAGCCCTCCCCCCACCCTCCCAGTGAGAGGCTCCTGACATCTCCCCCAAATGCTGTCTCAAGGCTGACCATAAAATGGGGATTTGATAACCCCCTGCCCTGGTGTGTTCTATGGCCTGTGTGGGAGTGGACAGAAGTGGCCCTTCCTTGGTCACTCTGTCCTGCTGAGGGGACTGGGCCCTGTACTTCCTCCAGAGCCGCTCACACCGCACCACTGACCGACGCAATTAGAAGCACCGTCACTCGGACAATGGGTTCCAAAAATACCCCAAAGGCAGGCAGGACTTGCCTGTGACATCTGTAAGTTCTGTCCTGCGGAAGTTATAAATACGAAATAATGTTAATTCGGAGTCATTTGTCATTTGGGGACAGCCCTGTCCTTTGTGGGACGAGGGATGTTTTTCCAGATTTATAATTTATTGCTCTTTATAGTTAAATGCAGCTACAGGCAAAAAGAGGAAAAGGAAAAAAGCTGTGTTTCCCCTGGAGCTGCCAGGGTGGGAGCTAGGCTGGCTGGGCAGGACCACCTCTACCCTAGCCAGCAGCTGTGGGAGGTAGTGCCACGCCCCTCCGGCCGACACCCCCCACACAGACAGCAGAACCACCTCTACCCTGGCCAGCAGCTGTGGGAGGCAGTGCCATGCCCCTCCAGTCGACAACCCCTCACACAGACAGTAGGACCACCAGGAGGCACCCTGGGCCCTTAGGGTCTTCTGATATCCCCAAGCAGCTAGTTAGCCATTAGGCCTACCTCTATCCAAAGAGGGAGCCTCGTTCCTCTCTTGGCCCTAGCCCCCTCTGGACACCAGGTCCAGGCCACCCTCAGAGTGGCAATGGCAACATCTTTCACACACCCCAATACCATCTAACATCTGCCCTCATCCTTCTGCACATCTGTAACTCCCAGGGTTTCAGGTCATAAGGGAGGTTCATGTTCCCTCAGCCTGGGAGGCTGTGCCCACAGCTGCCTCACAGACCTTAGGTCTTCTATTTTCTCATCCTTAGATACTGTGGCCAGGCTCCATGTCCTGGTCTTTCAGGGAACCTCTGGACGACCCTTTTTCTTCACCCCTCTGGGCTGGAGAGAGAGCCTGCCATGGTCTATGTGGCCTTCTGCCTTTCCAGAGTGTATCTTGCTCTTAGCCATTTGTTATTGGTATTACGGCTTTTCAGCAGGTCTCCTCAAGGCTCAAGTGCAGGAAAAAGGGACTCATGTGTTCCTTTGTACAAAGGGACCCCAGGAACTATCTGTACAAGCCTAGCATACAGAAGATGCTCCACAGAGCACTGTTTTGGAGCCTTACTACCTGGTCCCCTGACCCCCAGAACATCCCAGGTACTATGCACCTGTGAAGGCAGCTCTTGCTGTCTTATACTGGGTAGTTAGCATGAGGACCAGGAAACAGTGAAGCTGCTTGGTTACCACTGCACTGACCCAATCTAAGAGTCTGAGAGTAGCAGGCCTGTGGGCTCCACTAGTCACAGGCAAAGGTGAAAGGTCATAGATCCTCCAAAGAATAAGAGCACCAATAAAGAGCTCCCTGACCCTCACAACTGAAAGTCTTCTCTTAGCTGGGGTGTCTCGGCCACAAGAGCTTCCACAGCTGGCATGCCTTGTCTTCACTCAAAGATGCCTCTGCCTGCCCTTACAGCCCCCCACTGCCTCCTTCCCTGTCTCCAAGTCCAAGCTCAAAAGGTGAAGCTAGGCTCCCTTGACCCTGTCTGACCTCTCCGAGGAGGAAACCTTAACCTGGAGACGATACTATGGCCTATGACCGTTAACTTCCAGTTCTGCTCTAAACCCCTGACACAAGAATCGGAACCCAGGAGCTGGGCTCAGGAATACAAGTGAAGGTCAATCGCGAGTGATTTGAGTTGGATAAGGTTGAAATGCTGCCGAGGCCCTGGTGCTGGCAAGGGTTCTCTGCCTGTGATTACCACAGAACTCCAAGAAGGTCCTGAATCTCCCTGAACCTCAGAAGGGCCTGGGAGAAGAGTGGAAAGGGTTTGAGGACTGTAGGTATTGGGATAGAGTAAAGGACCACAGCAGATTCCGAACCTCGAATGTGCTGGGTTCTGACAAAGTGGACCAAAAATTATCTACTCCTAGACTCCTAGTGGATAGTCTATGGCCTTAATAAATCCAAGAACTGGTGTGCTCATGATAACCTTATGGAGAGGGTAAGGAGATAGTGACCGACCAAACAAGCAGATCCCACCACAGGGTCACCTCAGAGCCTCAGGGACTGAGCATCTCACATGAGGTACTGGGGAGCTCAGGACTCAGAGACATTGGCATGGCAGCAAGAACTCAGAACCAACCTAGGAGCTAGCTTCTGCCCAGGAAAAAGACTGTTGAGAGTATATCTGTATTCTCCAGGGACCATAGTGTCTTCCCTCCCTACCCAGAATGCTCCCTCTCTATAGACAGTGCAAAGTCTTTGTTACAGGAAGTAAATGAACAAGTAAGCTAGACTCAAAGCTCACTTAGGGGTTACTAGGTCTCCATTAGGGTAACCTATCCTCTAACCCTATCTTGATAGTGATGAGTCCCTTTCTGCAGAGTCAGCAGACGGTAGCCATTCCCACCTTCAGGATGGAGATCTGACTGGGTGGGACAAGGAGCGTGGCCATGGTAGAGAGGCTGCTCGTTGTATATCCTGTTTCAACCTCAACCTCGGGACTGTGCTCTAGAAGCCAGCCTGGCCCACAAAGCCTGGCATCCAGCCACGCATGCCTTCGACACAAACTTAGGTACCCAGTCCTACTGGCAGGTTGGAGGACAACACGGGGCATGAGGTACATACAGGATGTAGAACACATGGTGGACGACAGTTCAAAGCCACAAGAGACCGCCCTGGACTCACTCAGTGCCTGGCCTGGGAGTGAATCACAGAACCACCTAAGAAGACCACGCAGGCTGAACCCTCCTAGAAAGCTGCCCTTCCCCTAGCACAAGGAAGTAGGACGCTGCACCTCATAGCAATAGCGCCCACGGATGCTGGTTCTCCCCAGTCCATGAATTTTGTCCACCCAGCCTGAGAAATGTTCATCAGACATGCCCCTGGCCCTACCTGGAAACCAAGCCCTAGCCTCCTGGATAGGGAAGTCAGGCCCGGTGACCTTGGGGACAACTGCTATAGGTGGGGTGCCTGGGGATCGCAGTACAAAGGTCCCAGAGGAAAAAGTAAGAGCCATAAACCAAAGGGCAGGATTCTGCTGCATGTGAGGCAGATTCAGGCCATGGTTGGTGCCCAGGTCAGGGGCCCCTGTGCCAAGAGCTGCCCAGCTTCCCAGTCCCATGAGAAAGGTAAACCATCTGTAGGGCCCTGCTGCCTTGGAGTCCTTCCATTCATTCCCAAGCAGTTCTCTGGGTGACTGTGTACCAGTATGGGGTAACTCCCAGGGTCTCCATGAATTAGATGTGCCTCAGAGCTCTGTTGCTGAAGCCTCGTCACAGTGAAGACTTCTGGGTAGCTTCCCAGCCTCTGAAGGTGGAGCTTCAGTATATTTAAGAAATGAAGCCGGGTATGGTGGCGCACGCCTGTAATCCCAGCACTTGGAAGGCAGAGGCAGGAGGATTTCTGAGTTTGAGGCCAGCCTGGTCTACAGAGTGAGTTCCAGGACAGCGAAAGAAAGAAAAGAGAGAGAGAGAGGGGTGGGGAGGAAGGAAGGAAGGAAGGAAGGAAGGAAGGAAGGAAGGAAGAAAGAAAGAAAGAAAGAAAGAAAGAAAGAAAGAAAGAAAGAAAGAAAGAAAGAAAGAAAGAAAGAAAGAAAGAAATGAGGTCAGG
Source organism: Apodemus sylvaticus (assembly GCF_947179515.1). Lineage (NCBI taxonomy): Eukaryota > Metazoa > Chordata > Mammalia > Rodentia > Muridae > Apodemus > Apodemus sylvaticus. The sequence continues at coordinate 163,528,956 of NC_067476.1, read as the reverse complement.
GGCTAGAGTTGATGGCTCAGCAGTTAAGAGCACTGACTGCTCTTCCTGAGATTCTGAGTTCAATTCTCAGCAACCACATGGTGGTTCACAACCATCTGTAATGGGATCTGATGTCCTCTACTGAAGTGTCTGAAGAGAGCAATAGTGTACTCACATACATTAAATAAATAAATAAATCTTAAAAAAAGAAAGAAAAGAAAAGAAAAGAAAAGAAACGAGGCCAGGCATAGTGTCATGTGCCTTAAATATCAGAACTCAGGAAGCAGAGGCAGGCAGATCTCTGAGTTCGATGACAGCCTGGTCTACAGAGCAAGTTTCAACACAGCCAGGGCTACACAGAGAAACCCTGTCAGAGAGAGAGAGAAAGAGAGAGGGGGAGGGAGGAAGGGAGGGAGAGAGGGGGTGAGAAGGAGAAAAGGAAGGAAGAAGGAGGAGGAGGAAAAGAGTGGATGGAAGGGAGGAAGACAAGCCACTAAAATGGGCTGACATCAGAATAGTGTGCCGAAATGCTTCACAAATTCACCTAGCATCCAGAACTTTCTGAGCCCTGCCTCTAGCTGAAAAGTCCTCAGGTGACAATCACACAAGTACACACGGGTATGGACCTGTGCCCTGGAGCTTCCCTTCCATAGAACAGTACCAGGGAAACGTTTACAAACACACACACACATTCACACATGCACTCACTCACACATTCACACTTTCATGCACACACACTCACTCACACATATACTCATGTACACACTCATGCACACTCACACACATGTGGGGGTAAAGATGGAAAGCCTGGGTCTGTGGCTTGAAAGACACAGCGAAGGTGAGAGGCGACAAGCATGGAGCCTGCAAACCTCTGGGGTGACCCTCCCTAGCTCGAGCATTTCTGTAACTGTGGGATCCCACAAAGATCCAAGAGGAGCAGCAGAAACCCTGTAAAGAGAAGGTTCCCAGAGCAAGCAGGGCTCTGTAGATATGTGCAGCAGCTGCTTGTCCAGCCTCCTGGACGCAGAGTCTCACTGGGTGTCCCTACAAGATCTGAGGGCTGGACTGGTCCCAACACCAGGGGCTCCTACACTGGGCACTACCCAGTGTCACTCCTGTTTCTCCCTGATGAATCTCTTGCATTTACCTCACAAAGCACCCCCTCATAAGTCTGTATAAGCTGAAACAAGCCTGTGGGAATCTAAGACACCGACTTCTCCCAGGCCAGTTCTTCCTAACCAATTTTTCCCTATACAAGATCTTCTGTGTAACTTGGGTGATCCTGCAGCCTCGGTCTATGGAGCATTGGAATTACCCATTAATTGTAACACTCCAGCATTTGTTACTTTTGTATCACACTATGACCACACTACTTGAAACAATGTAAGAAAGGAAAGGGTTTTTTTGACTTGTAGTTTCACCAGGTTATATTTAGGTATCATAGTGGGAAAGGCATAGCTGAATTCATGGTGGCAGAAGTGTGTGACAGGTTCCTTACAGAAATCAGAGGGCCTGGCCAGGCCAGATCCTGAGATGAGTTTAGCCTTCAAAGTTCCACTTTTAAAAGTTCCACATCGCCGGGCGGGCGGTGGTGGTGCACGCCTGTAATCCCAGCACTCTGGGAGGCAGAGACAGGTGGATTTCTGAGTTTGAGGCCAGCCTGGTCTACAGAGTGAGTTCCAGGACAGCCAGAACTATACAGGGAAACCCTGTCTCAAAAAAACCAAATCCAAAACACCAAAAAAAAAAAAAAAAAAAAAAAAAAAAAAAAAAAGTTTCATATCCCTCTTAAACAGCATCCCTAGTTGGGGAACAGCGATCTCCCAAAACACATGTTAGAATCCAAACCCCTAGAACTCCTATATGACCTCAGAAAACAGGGTCGTTGCAGTTGCAGGAAGGAAAGTCAAGGTCATGGCAGACCGGGAATGGTCCTGGTTCGATGTGGCAGAAATCTGTAAGAAGGGAAGTTAAACACAGACTGTCAGGGAGAACACTATGTCAAGGAGAGACAGAGTTGAGAGTAATGCACCCACACCCCTGAGAGGATACAGAAATTCAGAGCAGACACCTCAGTCTTAGGAGGAGCCAAAGACATAAACATATATCCACATATACATACGCATGCATCAAGAAAAAGGAAGAAATAATCTTTCAGTATGTTTTTAACCCAGTGCATCCAAAACATCTCAGCCTGCTGTCTCCCAGGAAGTAAGAAATGACATAATTTAGCATCTCTGGCTCATTCAGGTCTGTGCAACCACACTGAACCACCATAGAGCAGGACCAGCCATCCCATGACAGACAGCCGCACATGCTGTGTGAGAACAGAACCCAGATGAAATAGGTCTTTCTCAGTCCTCATGTTTGGGCCAAAACTAAGATCAAGGTAAGCTGAGCCACACCGAGAACAGTTACAAACGGCACGCCCTGGAAAGCTGGGTTCCTAGGTCTATCCCTGTGAGAATGAGGGAGCTGGTCCAGCTAGAAGAACAGGGTGTGGGTCAGGCAGCAGAGTGAGTAGAGACTGTGCTGGGAAGCAGAGAAGGGGCTGGGGTGGGGGAGGGGAGGAGCGAGCGGCAGCGCTCAGTTCTCTCCTTGAAACTCAGGTGCAGGAGACAGGGCCTTCTTCTCACCTCAGAGCCCTGGACAGCAGACCCCATTGTTACCATTCCTCCACTGACAATGAAGGGTGGCATGAGCATGTGGGGAGATGAGGCCTCCGCAGCAATCCCCACCCACCTCAGTGATGGATAGGGTGGGTTTTCCATGAGGCCTTCCAGCCAGCACCCCAAAATGCTTTGGCCACCCAGGCAGGGTGAGGGTCGTGCCAGGCTGTGCTGCCAGGCTGAGCTGTCTGCTGATGGCCCTGGCCAGCAGCCGAGAAGAGAGACTCATATTTTCCTATGAGGAAGCTGGCCTGGCAGCTGGGAGGCCATGCTGATAAGGGAGCCTGGGCCCCTTCTTGTGCCTGTTCTCTAGTTAGGAGCTGGGGAGCACACGCAGAGAGGAAACCACAGCTGGGATCCAGCAGCTTAAGAGTATAAACTTCACCCTGCTCCCTCTGCCTCTGTACCCCTGCCACCTGCTGGGCTAAGCAGGCATGCTGGGCATCATCAAGGCATACGGGGTGCATGCAAGTACTCAAAGGACGGGTATATATGACAGGAATGGAGAAGGGAAGGAGGGAGGGAGGGAGGGAGGGAGGGAGGGAGGGGAAAAAGGGAAGGAGGGAGGGAGAAAGGGTGGAAGGGTGAAAGAAGGAAGGAGGAAAAGAAGGAAGGAAGGAAGAAGGGAGGGAGGGAGGGAGGGAGGGAGGGATGGCGAGGGATGGGAGGAAGGGGAGAGAAGGAGGAAGGGAGGGAAAGCTAGGCTCTACGCTGAGGGAAGGACCTGCCCAGTCCTCACATATAGCTGAAAAATTCTATAGTGAGTAGCCCACAGACTGCCTCGCCCACTGGCCAGAACAGCACAATGGAAGACATAAGTCCCAGGTCTTAACCACACCCGACTTGAGTCCTTCAAACAGCAGGGTGCCCAGAGTGTAACCAGGAACTAGGACCCAAGCCAGATCCACCAGTTCAAACCCCAGCTTTCCTTGGCAATGCTGTGTAGCAAGTCACCAATCCTTTCAGTGCCTCTGCTCCATAAAACAGCTCTGAGAAGGCCAGGGCACTTCAAGTCAAGAAACTTGAGAGACAGTTGTGGGGGGAAAAGGGGTTCCTCGGCCCAGGTAACTTCTGCAAAAAACAAATGCCACAGGCAGAGCAGGAGGACCTGGAGGACGTGAGCACCAGCCCTGCAGAAACCACGCAGCCCAGACAGAGCTGTGTTCTGAGCACCATGGTTAAGGAGGGCTGCACAGATGAGATTCCCAGGATGAAAGCCCTGGAGATGGAGGCCTCTGGTGGTGGTGCAGAGGGTTGGGATGGACCTACAGCCCAGGAATCTTCTTAGAAGTTAAGGGGTTTTTGTTGTTGTTGTTATTTGTTGTGTAGTGTTGCAGCTCAAACCCAGTGCCTGTGACTCATCAGAACAATGCCACAGAACTATACCCAAGCCCCTTCTGATTCTAGTTTTAAATGTAGGATGTGCTCTGGGTCCCCAGATAATTGTGTGTTAGAGGAGAAAGCAAGCAAACTGACCCAGGACACGGACCTGCTGGGAGGAATTTAGGAGTGAGCATAATGCAAAGGGCCCAGACCCACACACAATGTTCACGCCTGAGCTGCCTCCAGGATGACCTCTGTCTGCTGGCTCCATTGGCCCTGGGTAGTGTATGTAGCTGCCGCAAGCATGATCGTGTACTAGGGGGACCTCAGGAGGCTTGGCACTGCCTGTACAGGAGGATGAGAAAGCTCTCAGGCACACAGGATACCCTCCAGCCAGTCAACAGGACCAGCTGCAAATGGCCAGGGATGACCACCAGGCTTCTGTCCCACACAGCCAAGAAACAATAGCTTCTGAAGGCTGGAAAGCAGACACTGCACCTCCAGAAGTTTCTCTGACACCCCCTAAGCCAAACTAACTTTCACACGTGCTGAGCAACTGCCCCCTGCAACTTGCAAACACAAAAACTCCCAGCCCCCTCTTCTTGCCCTATGGATGGTAGCTGGGCAGTGAGCGCTGACCACCAAACAGCATGAAGGGACCCCATTCCTGCTTTCTACACACCCCACTGGGCTTCACTGCACCAAGACTTATACAAGCAGCTCCTAGCCACTGGACCAGTAGTGTCCCCAACACACATACACACACATACACACACACACACACACACACACACACACACACACACACACACACGGGTTGGGGGGAGGGGGAGAGAGAGAGAGAGAGAAACAATATGCGGTGTGCTGAGCATCTCAGGCTCCCAGGCATAGTCCCAGAATCTTGGGTCCTCACACAGGGGATTGAAACACATACAGTACTCAGCAGCAGCAGGCTGCTCCTGGCTTGCAGGCATGCCAGGTAAGCTGAAGGTCGTCCATTCTGGAGGGAGGGAATTCATGTGAGGTGAGAGATGCAAAAGTGGACGGGATAAGCTGAGAAGCTGGCCAGGCCTGTGTCTCATAACATCACCCTGTCAGCACCCATACCAGAAATGGTCTGCTCTACTCAGGATGGCCAGGGACAAGAGCTGCCCTTCCAGATGTTGGGCCACTTGGGGGTGGGGGGGCTAACAGCTATTGCTGGGAGCTCTTTAAAGAATTCTGCATTCCCCATTGTGAATTCTCCACAAAATAGTAAACGCTTTGCTGACTGCATTTGTTTCTGAGAGGTCCTCACAAGGTCAGCAGAACTTTCATCTGTGGCCATAAGACAGACCCAAGTGTGGGCAGGGCCTTGCTCAGGCAGAGCCATACTGTCCACAAAGGTATCAACCAGGGAGGGTCATTCTGCTTCTTCGAGTTCATGGACACTTGAAGTAACACTCCATTTGCCACCTCAGTCTCAGTGGGACTCCCAGCATGGGCACACTCACATTTGATTAGGCTCCACAATAACTTCATCTTTCCTTGATTCTATCTGCAGAGACCCTGTTTCCAAATAAGGTCACATTCCTGGGTGCCAGGGGCAAGGACTTTCCCAGGTCTTGGGTGCCAGTCACCCTCTGGGCATGCAGTGCAGCTGTGAGAGAGGCAGGCCTTCCATGCTGGAGCTCATGCTATAGGGGAAAGACAGGAAGTGCTTAAGAGGTGAAAGACAAAAGCAAGCAGAACTGGAAAGACAAGAGACAGCTGGGGAAGTTGAGGCAGGGAACTGAGGGTTGGATGAGGAGTTGTTGGTATCCAGAACATATTGACTCTTTTCTCCCAGGCAAGTAGGAACCACAGAGGCTTTGGAAGAGGCAAGAGATGTGATCCCCCTAGAGACATAATGATACTATATCTGAATGGACTTCAGGGAGGCAAGAAACCACAAGGAGATATGGTCACCCCTTGTTGGGGTGACCAGGGCTACCTGAAGACCTAGAGGATTCCCAGCCTGCATCCCCAGGAACCTGGCATCATGCTCAGAGCACAGCTGGTGCCTAGCTGGAGAAGCATAGGGCTGTAAGCATGAATAAGTGGGACCTTCAGCTGTGGACACACAAGCCCAGCTTTTCAGAGGGTTCCTCCAAGCCAGAGCCAGAGCCCCGTGGAACAGCAGCCAGGGTTCTTCCCTGTATTCACCTTACTCACCCCTGCCTTCCTCCCTCCCTCCTCTGCTCCCTCCCTCCCTCCCTCCCTTCCTTCCTTCCTCTGGAGAACAAGTGACCCACAGACTATATGCTGCTGGTCTGTTAGTGCATGTCTAGGCCTTCCTAGGCAGCCACTCACACTGCTGCCCTGTCACCAGGCCAGAGGCTCCATTATTCCAGATGCTTTGGGCAGAGCCCAGCGGCTTTCAGACCCTCCATATCTTCCTCTATAAAAGAAAAAGCAGTTGCTCCCAAGGCAGAAAACCCAGAGGGACCACACAAGAAGACGAGTATCCCCTTATCAGCATGTGTGTGCCAGGTTAACAATTGGTATTCGTCAGTGTGTATAACCATCTCTGAGATGGAGTGGGTAACTGCGGAAGCATCTCCTTCCTTCTGAGCCCTCAGTAGACCTGCAGATGGAAATCCTGATATCAGCCCCAGAGAGTAGAAGTGATCCTCACAGAGGCTCCATTCTAGCCCCAAGCTGTCCCACTGTGCCCTAGCCACAGTGGTGCTACCTCCCCAACCAGAAGCACCAAGGCCTTTCTACAGAGGCCCCACCATCCTCTGTGTCACTCTCCCAGCTCCCCATGACCCTCCACGAAGCATGTCCAGGGTAAGGAAGCCTCCCTGAGCAGGCCAGTGTCCCATCCCTCCTCATTCCTCCATTTCTATGTCTCCCCAGGGGATGAGGAAGATGGCAACGGCAGCCCTACCAATGATACTATATAACAACTGTTAGATTCCTAATAGGCAATGATACTATATAACAACTGTTAGATTCCTAATAGGCAATGATAGTATATAACAACTGTTAGATTCCTGATAGGCAACCCTGGCTGAGCAGCCCTCCCCACCCCACCCCCGCAGCCCAGCAGCCCCACAGGAACATGGGCCTTGCCCCTTTTCAAAGAACATGAACGTATTTCAAAAGAATATCATAGGGCTGGAAAGATGGCTCAGTGGTTGAGAGCACAGCACTGCTCTTCTAAAGGTCCTGAGTTCAAATCCCAGCAACCACATGGCTCACAACCATCCATAACAAGATCTGACACCTTCTTCTGGTGAGTCTGAAGACAGCTACAGTGTACTTACATATAATAAATAAGTAAATATTTAAAAAAAAAAAAAAAGGATGTCACAGCTGGGTGAGGTGCCACACACCTTTAATTCCAGCACTTGGGAGACAGAGGTGGTTGTATCTTTGCAAGTTTGAAGCCAACATGGTCTACAGAGCAAGTTCCAGGACAGCCAGGGATTCACAGAGAAACCCTGTCCAAAAATAAAAGGATGTCATGGTGGGCTGCCAGCACTAACGCCAGTTGTGGGCTCTGAGACCAGGCAGCTGGCCAGACACTCAGTAGCTCACTGGCACTTACACACTCACAACCTGTACCCTGCATGCCCTTCACTGGGTGGCACAGACATAACCAGCTCAAGTCCTCCCTCCTGCCTGTCCTCTGAGCAGCTTTGGACACCACATAGCCAGGCCTGGCCAAGACTCCCTCAGAGGCCCAGAGCTCACCCCGATGGCCCTGCCCACCCGGACAGGAGGGAGGTGGGGTTTCTTTCCTGTCCCCTGTCTCTCCTAAGAGCTCTTGCTCCAGCCTTTGATCTTCCATAAGCTCTGTGGCTTCTGCTCCCTGTCCACCATGACATTGACAATTGTTTATTAGTTCTGAAATAGCTGAAATCATGTCAAACATTCCGCATGTTAGAAAAATGTTTATGAAGTGTTATCATCGTTTATGTAACCGTGCGTGTTGGGAAAGAAGCGTAGATGCTGCAGACCACACAGGCCAAGCCCAGCCTGGCCATGCCCGAGGAGGGACTGTATTCTGGAGGGTGCCCAGATTCCCCAGCTCTGGGAGCAGATGCTGAGACCAGGGCATTTCTAGGTCCTGCAAAAACCCCAGCACCTGGTCCAAGAGTATGGGATACTCTCCTCTCCCTCGGGGCACCACAGCTTCATGGTTCCAAAGTCTCACTGTGCTCAGTCAATGTCTAGCTCCTCTGGGCTTTGGAGGGCCCTGGCAGTGCCACCTCTGTTTGAGGTGGATGTTTGGCTTTCCTGCCAGTCCTAGAGAGGATGCTGAGGGCAAGTGAGGGCCTATGCTGTGCCCCATGTCACTAGATGGATTCCACGGAAGACCTCACGGCCAATCAGATGGGCATGGCATCTGTCTTGCCCAGCCCCTACAGAAAGCTAGATCCTGACCCTTGCTGTCACCTCGAAAGAGTTTTTCTTCATGAATGCTAAAGGAGCACATGGGCCAAGTGTGCTGTTCCTAAAGAGTGAGTAGGAGCGGCCAGCACGTGCAAAGGCCCTGGGGAGAGGACAGAACAGAAAAATCAGAGTGAAGACAAGGCACAGAGAGTCATCAGACAGCAGGGGACACTAGGGCTGTAGGAACAGTGGTGGACAGGGGATCCCAGGGTACAACTGGCAGCATAGAAAGCCTGGCCTGAGACACAGGTGCTGAGAAGCACAGATGGAGCACTGTAAAGTCTCAGAATGCTAACTTCACCATCTGTTTTCTGGCCTTTACATTGGGACAAACACCCGCAGGAATGGCTAAGAACTGACAGGAAGTATCAGGTGGCAGGAAGGCAGCCAGTGCTCTCATGCTCTCTGGCAGGAAGGTGGAAGACGTCATTGTCAAAAAGCACTGTTCCAGGGACACCCTGCCTGTGGCTACAGATTTACTCTCTAAAGAAAACGCATACCCTCAAAAGTCCTGTGCACAAACATCTATGCAAACTCTACTCATAATGGCCGGAAAGATACAACCTGTACACCTACCACCAGTCAGGTGACACCCCACAGCTTATCCTCACAGGGGCTCACCAATAGGCAAGCAGATATGCGACTGCTCACTGACAAGAAGGAATACTACTCAGCCATAAACAGAAACAACTCTCTGAGCATCCTGATCAGAAAGCAAGGAGAAGAAACTACAAGAGGATACAGTTTTCTATGAGGTCCAAGGAGATCCAGATTAGCTGTGCAGTGGCCACCTCTATGGACCGTACTTTACCGCTCTTGTACCTGATCATTCCAGATCAGGTATGACACTCTATAAAGCATTTACCATACCAGTCATCAGGCAAAGATTGCTATTTGTCAACAGGAGGCTCCTGCTCGAAACACCAGAAGAACTGAAAACAGGTAACCACTCAACTCTCATACCTAACGTTCACCCAACCAAAGTGGAGATGACCCTCACACCCTTGGAGAGAGAAGTAGACGGTCACAGCGCTTCACACGGCCAAGCATGAGCCCAGAAACATGGTGCCAAGGAAAAGAAGCCAAACCACAGTAGCTCATGCTGCACAATTTCAGTCACGTGAAGTACCAGGTGTAGGAGGGAGAGGGGAACAACCACTGAAAGAGCACCAGTCTCTGGTATGATGGAGTGTTTGCAAACAGCCAGAGGTGGTGCCAGAACTTGAGAATGCAGTAAATGACACTGACTGTTCTTCTTGAGGTCCTGAGTTCAATTCCCAGCACTCAAAGGGATGCTCCAAAACCAATGGAACTAGACTCATGCGACCCGATGCCCTCTTCCAGTGTGTGACAGAAGTGCAGCCCAAACACCCACATACATAAAACACAGGACCAGGTGACTTGCAAGTTTTGGCAATGCCTGACCCTCATGTGCCCACACCCTGGGCTCCTTGTGACCCAGAGAGAGCTGAGAACAGACTTCATGGGCTCCTCCTTGCTCCTCTATAGACTCCACATAGAGCAAAGACACAGGGCTCCAGTGACTGCAGGCAGCCAGCAGTTCCCAGAGCAGAAAGACCCCTCTCTCCCAGGACAGGGTACCAAGAGCTCTGAGCAGGCCCTCATGGCAGGGCTGAGGCTGTGGTGCCCTGCTAGGGCTCTGCTCATACACAATGCCTCCCAAGACAAATTTGTTCCTTTCTAGCAGGGTCACTCAAGCTAATCCTGATGATAAAACCTTAGGATAAAATAAACGTTCCTCAGACAAGGAGCATATGGCAAATAGACCTTCCCACTGGAAGGAGGAAAACACAAACCCCCAAACTCCCTCCCCCCAGCCCCCCCCTCCCAGTATTCACTCTGATCTGGGAGAACCAGGTTTTTAAGGTGTTCTGCTCCTGTGGTGTACTCTCCTGACCAAGGATGTCCTATTACTTGTCCACGCCGTCCCCATTATCACAATATTCCTATGCAACCCACACCTCTGCTTTCCAGACATTCCCAGGAGAACATTCCCTTGGGAGTCTGAGCTTCACCAAGAGGGTCATCAGAGGGGAGGCCACACCCCACATCCCATCCAGGGCGCTGAGACCCAAGGGCAAAGACAACTTCTCCCTTCCCATATCTCCATTGTTTAATTGTTTTTTAGGCCATAAAATTCTGACTTTAATATTTTCAACTCTTGTTTCTCATAAAACAACATTAGTATTTCTCTAAAGACACGCAGACCATTAATGTATCTTTATGATGTGCTCAGGATCCTTGGTGCCTGGACCATGGCCTGCTGACACCAGACCCTTGCCACGCAGCATTAGTTACAACATCTGGGTCTGATGCCGTCTCCGCGTGCACGGCAGGGCAGGGCAGTTTTACTATCTGTGACGTGCCAGCAGACAGCTCGGCCGGGTCCTAGGATCTGCTCGCTCGTCACTAACACCTCCTTGTCCCCTCCAACTGCCCTCCTCCAAAGTCACAGATCAAGTTATCCTGACCGACAGCCATTTACAGTTCCCATCACAAGCTCATTAAGTTCCTCCAACTCCAGGAAGCTGAGGCCGCTCTAGGCAGACACACAAGCCTGGGAGCCATGCCATCAGAGCCCCAGGCCAGAGGACAAATAAGCAGAAAAACAAGTCTGAGCTTCCCAGAGTTGAGTCCACAAGGAGGCCCAGAAAGGCTACCTACCATATTACCTGCTGCCTGTGGTAACCCTCAACCCCTTCTCCTCTGTTAGATAACATAAAGATGGCCCGGCCCCAACTAGTCAGGAACAAAAGAAGCTGCTAGGGAAGGAGTCTGCCTAGCCCCAGGATGTTCTTCTGGTGACCCCCAGACTGTCCAGGGGCATCTTCCTCTACTGCCTTGCCAGCAACTGAAATTACAGAGGCCAAATGGACTGAACCATTTATGGTTTGCCCCAACCCCTGAGCTCCAGACAAGAAAGGTCAGCCCAGCATAGTGGGATCTCTGGAAATAGAGCAAAAAAGATAGGACAGAGGGGTCAGACTGGATAGAGCTGGCGGGTATTGCCAGAGCTAAGACTTGGGTCAGACATAGCCAAGCATAGTTAGTTGCACATGCCTTTAATCCCAGCATTTGGGAGGCAGAAGCAGGCGGATTTCTGAGTTTGAGGCCAGCCTGGTCTACAGAGTGAGTTCCAGGACAGCCAGGGCTACACAGAGAAACCCTGTCTCAAAAAACAAAAAAATAAATAAATAAATAAAAATAAAAGGCCGGGCAGTGGTGGCGCATGCCTGTAATCCCAGCACTCTGGGAGGCAGAGGCAGGCGGATTTCTGAGTTCGAGGCCAGCCTGGTCTACAGAGTGAGTTCCAGGACAGCCAGGGCTACACAGAGAAAACCTGTCTCAAAAAAAAAAAATTCCAAAAAAACAATAAATAAATAAATAAATAAATAAATAAATAAATAAATAAATAAATAAAATAAAATAAAATAAAAGACTTGGGCTTCCAAAACCTTAGCAACCAAGAAAAATGCTAGCCATTTAAACATGTTTACTTCTTTTTATTTGTTTTTGGTTTTTGAAACAGTGTCACACCACACAAACTGGACTCAGACTTACTGTGTATCAGAGACTAGCCTTAAATTCCTTATCCACCTGCCTCCACCTACCAGGTGCTGGATTATAAGCATATGTTCACACTTTTATTTCAATTGAATATTTTTAGATAAGTATGGGTTCACAAATTTTTTCACCATTCCAGGGGTCTCTAGGCAGACTCCTAAAGACTGCTGACAGTTCTCCACCATACAGTTAAGCCACCGAGGAGTCTGATTATCCCCTGGGCTGGGAGCTAGAGAGAGAGTTCAGTGGCTAAGAGATAGTAGTTAAAAACATACCACGGGGGCTGGAGAGATGGCTCAGTGGTCAAGAGCACTGACTGCTCTTCCAGAGGTCCTGAATTCAATTCCCAGCAACCACATGGTGGCTCACAACCATCTGTAATCCTATCCGATGCCCTCTTCTGGTGTGCCTGAAGACGGCTATAGTGTACACATACATAAATAAATAAATCTTAAAGATATTAAGACCACATACTTGGACTCTGCACCCAGCACCCATGTCAGACAGCTCGCAACCACCCGTGAGCCCAACGGCAGGAAAACCAGACACCACTTGCACTCGCATACACATACCTACACAAATATACACATAATTTAAAAAATATATTTTTAAAAGATCCTTTTATTTGAGAGGGCTGGGTATGTGGCTCAGTGATAGAGCCCTTGCCTAACATGCTGGAGGCTCTCAGTTCATTGCCAAAGTACCACAAGAAATAAAACTTTAGCCTCTTGATGCTTCCTCAAAAATTAAGCCTTGAGCCAGAATGACACATCACGTCCACACCTGTGTTTGTACCAAGACATCTGAAAACAAACATTTACCCAAAAAATATTTATCCCTGCCCCCAAGTTGCCTGGTGGCACATACCTGCCGCCTCAGACCCCAGAATGCAGAGACAAGAGCTCAGTGACAGCCTGAGCTGTTCCCTTGTCCTCTGATGTCCATAAAAACCTCTTCTTTTTTTCTTCTGGGATAAGATCTCACTTCGTTACCCTGGCTGGCCTACAATGCTCTATGTAGACTACACCAGGTTGGCCTCAAACTCACAGAGCTCTGCCTGCCTCTGCCTCCCAAATTCTGGGATTAAAGATATGTACTGCCAGGCCTAGTCATGACAACCCTTCTGACAGCAACAAGTGATAATGAAGTGAGACTATTATGCCACCCACAAGCAGTGTCTTTAGCCTTGAGACAGAGGGCAATCCCGCTGAGCACAAAAAAAGACCAGCATATTTAGATGAAATGCCCAGAGCAGGTAGATCCAGGAATAGGCAAGGTCTAGGTAGCTGTGAGGGAAAGGTGACTGCGGTTAGACCTAAGGCTTTCTTTCATGTGAGGAGAATTTGGAATCAGATAGCAGCCAGCATGGTTGTGCAGACTTTGGGGCCATAGGAAACATCTCTGAATGTCGCGCTAGAGGGGCTGTCATACTAGCAGAGAAGGATCTGGAAAGAAGCTCATCCCAAGCAGAGGGAACCCTGGGAGGAGACACGAGAAACAATAAAAGGAGACTTTGGTCTCACACAGCTTCAGTGCTTGGCAAAGAGTACCATCCTTACAAAGCCTGTGTTATCAAAAAGTAACCATAAAAAGGGGTGCTAACATAGAGGCATGCGGAGGGCAGATGAGAGAGAGATGCCTCTCCCTTCCAGTGGCCTCCCCAGCGATGTGAGTCCCATGCTGGATATGTAGCCAGCTGCTATGAGAAAGTCCCTGCCCCTTCCCCCTCCCACACAGGCCACCAGAAGCCTGTCTGCAGGAGGACAGAGACAGAGGCCCTAAACTTTCTTTCACAGAAAGAAACCCTGCCTCTGCAGGACCCCTCCTCTGGGGCCATATTAATAGGTGACACATTTATCTGGGGTCTAGGGCTACAGTGCTGGGCTGGCTTGGTACTAGCAGCCCACCCAACCTCTTATCTATTAGTCCAGTAACACAAACATCAGTGGCCCCGAGGCTTTTAAAGGTGTGCTTAACCGGCAGCTGTCTTTGAAGCCTTATCTTCAGCCCTCCCTGCTCAGGGATAAAAGCCCAGGACCGCCTTACCTCTGGGCTGGGCTTTCTGCCCCCAACTGGCTCTGGAAGGTAGGCTGGGGGCTGTGAGAGCTTTGGGGGTAGCCTTGGTGTCTCAAGCATTGGCAGGGGCCAGAGGATCCTGCTGGGGCCAGGGCTCACCTACGTTCTTTGAAACTTGGACCACCTGCCCACTCTGACTTAGTCTCCAGCTACAGAACAAGACCCAGAGCTGCCCAGACCCGATGCTATGCTGCCTTGCCTGCTGACCTCAGCCTCCAAAGAGGGTCACAGATGAGTGAGTATACTGGAGCTTACTCGGAATTCTCCACATGCTGTTCTAACCAGCAAAAGTTTCCTAAAGGGCCAGAGAGATGACTCTGTTGTTAAGAGCACTTGGCTGCTCTTCCAGAGGACCTGGGTTCAATCCCCAGCACCCACATGGCAGCCCACAAGTGTCTATAGCTCCAGATCCAGGGGATCCAACAGCCTCACACAGACATACTTGCAGGCAAACAACAATGCACAGGAAATGAAAAGGAAAAAAAAAGTTTCCTGAACATGAAGATACAAGCAGTATCAGTGGTCATTCAGTGTCCGAAGCCAGAAATAAAATCTTGTAGGACATTGATGATTTTGAGTGACCCAGGACGTGGCTTCATTGGTAGTGTGTTGCCTTGCACACCCTGTATACAACTCCTAGCACAAGAGGAGGTAAGAAGAACAGGAGGGAGTGGGGGGCAAGAGCAATAAAGAGGAGGGGAAGTTTGACATCCAACCCAATGGAGGAGAGCAGTGGCCAGGGAGGGTGTATCTCAGCAGTTGCTTAACGTGTACAAAGTTCTGGGTTCAATACCCAGAACCACAAAAAAAAAATAAAATAAAAATAAAAAAAGATAGTTTTGAGCTGGAGAGATGGCTCAGTGGTTAAGAGCACTGACTGCTTGCTCTTCCAGAGGTCCCGAGTTCAATTCCCAGCAGCCACATGGTGGCTCACAACCATCTGTAATGGAATCTGATGCCCTCTTTTGTTGTGTCTGAAGATAGCTACAGTATACTCACATAAATGAAATAAATAAATCTTTAAATAAAATAAAAGAAAGTTTTATTTGCAAGTTTTTACAGTTCATTTACTTAATGCATATGGCTGTTTTGACTGCATGTGCACTTGTGTGCCTGGTAATCACAGGGGCCAAGGGACTAGAGTTCTATGTGGTTGTGAGCCACCATGTGAGGGCCGGGGATTAAACCCAGGTACTCTGAAAAGACACCCTAACTCCTAACTGCTGAGCCACTTCTCCAGACCATAAGTTTTAATTTAAAAAAAAATGGGGGGCTAGAGAGATGGCCCAGCAATTAAGAGCTCTGACTGCTCTTCCAGAGATCCTGAGTTCAAATCCCAGCAACCACATGGTGGCTCACAACCATATATAATGGGATCTGACTCCCTCTACTGGTGTGTCTGGAGAGAGCAATGGTATACTCATATACATAAAATAAATTAATCTTTTCCTTTGTGTTGAGGGAAGAAAGGATTTATTTAGTTTGTACTTCCAGGTCACAGTCCATCCTTGAGGGAAGTCAGAGCAAGAACTTGAAATGAAAAAACATAAAAGAATGTTGCTTGCTCTCTCATTCACACTGTCTTATATAGCCCAAGACCGCCTTCCCAGTTGACAGTGCCACCTACAGTAATCTGAGTTTCGTATATCAATTATCAAGACAATCCCCCATAGGCTAATCTGATCTAGGCAATCTCTCAATTGGGGCTCCCTTCTCAGTTGGCTCTAGGCTCTGTCATTGACAATTCAAACTATCGAGGACTGTGTACATGAACAGGACACACATGGGGGGGGGTAAGTGGGGGTTATGCATGCCCACACCCCCCCCCCACAGCATGTGCACTCTAGTCAGACCTTGTGCTCTGTCAGGACCGTGGCTCTGCCCCAACACTGTCCAACATTGTACCCTACAACTAGCCATCCCCTGAAACATGGGTAGATGGATGGATGAGTGGATAGGTTCGTGAATAGATGTGAGGTGTCTAGAGCTTGCTTAGATCTTGAGTGGACATGGAAGAGGTCCTAAGGCCACATGCTGCTACTTTCTAGAGGAAGCACCGTGGAGTCTCCAGAGGATGACTTCTCTGGCTCCACCTTGCCCTGGATATGGAAAAGGGACTAGGAGTAAGAGGCTGTGGGTTGGGGGTTCCTACATACCCTTTCCAATGCAAAAGACTCCTGAGACATTGTAAATCACATATTTTCTCAGAGCAGCAAGCAAAGCCTTCAAGTCCCAAGGCAATGAGGAGAGCTTGACATCCTAGACCAGCACACTTCCAAGGATGCTTCTGGCAGGCCTCACCTCACAGCATCTTCCAGCTCCACAGGTTTCAGGCTTTGCTCAAGGTCACCCAGGAAGGGTCTGGCAAGGCTTCCACTAACCTGGGTGCTAGGAGAAGATCAGTGTTTCTTGTAGGTACAGAGGGTCTCCTGTTGGTAACTGAGCAAGTCATGCTGGCTGGTCTTATGTCAATTTGACACACAAACTAGAGTTATCCGGAGGAGATTTTTTTTTTTTTTTTTTTTTGGTTTTTGGTTTTTTTGGAGACAGGTTTTTTCTGTGTAGCCCTGGCTGTCCTGGAACTTCTTACTCTGTAGACCAGGCTGGCCTCGAACTCAGAAATCCACCTGCCTCTGCCTCCAAGAGTGCTGGGATTACAGGCGTGAGCCACCACTGCCTCTGTGGGCAGTGGTGGCACACGCCTGTAATCCCAGCACTTGGGAGGCAGAGGCTGGGCAATTTCTTGAGTTCAAGGCCAGACTGATCCATAGAGAAAATGCCTACAGAAAATCTAGCTGTAAGGCATTTTTTAATTATTTATTGATTGAGGAGGGCCCAACCCACTGTGGCTGGTGCTGTCTCTGGCCTGGTAATCCTAGGTTCTATAAGAAAGCAGGCAGAGCAAGCCAGGGGAAGCAAGCCAATAAGCAGTACCCTCCTTGGCCTCTGCATCAGTTCCTGCCTCCAGGGTCCTGCCCTGTAATCAGGTCCTGAAATGTAATCCGCCTGCCTCTGCCTCCTAGAGTGCTGGGATTACAGGCGTGCACCACCACCGCCCGGAGACACTGAGTTTCTGATCCTCCTGCCTCTACCCTTTAAGAGGTGAGATTAGAGACATGATCCACCATGCAGTTTACAAGGTGCTGAGAATCAAACCTAGGGTTTCGAGCACGCTAGACAAGTGTTCTTCCAACTGAGCTGCATCCCTTAGACTATTTTTTTTAAACTAACTATTTAGAGCCCAATTTTATTAGTTGGTATGGTGGTGCACACCTGTAGTCATGGCTACTTAGGATCACTTGATTCCAGGAGTTTAAGACCAACTCAGAGCTAGGCAGTGGTGGTGCATGCCTTTAATCCCAGCACTTGAGAGGCAGAGGCAGGCCGATTTCTGAGTTCAAGGCCAGTCTGGTCTACAAAGTGAGTTCCAGGACAGCCAGGGCTACATAGAGAAACTGTCTTGAAAACAAACAAAAAGACCAACTCAGACCACATAGCAGTGCTCCTTCTCAACAAAGGAGGGGGTAGGGAGAAAAGGGGGGGGGCAAGGCAAGGAGGAAGACCAATTTAGGCCTGGTGCACACCTGTAATCTCAGTGGAAAAGTTCAGGACTAGCCGAAGTTACATAGTAACACCCAGTCTCAAATTTAAAAAATAAAAATATTTCTTTTGAGACATGGTCTTCTCTAACCCAGGCTGGCCTCAAACTCATGGAGGCTTGCATCACTGTACTTGGTTTTAAGTAGTGCTGGGCGTTAAGCCAGGACTTCATGGACAAAGGATACACAAGCACTCTACCAACTGAACTTTATACGCCCAGCCCCTCCATTATTTTAAGAGCTGGGAATGTAGCTTAGTGGTGGACCAGTGTAGGGAAATCCCCCTGCCAAGGTCAAAGCCTGACATTACTGGACAGCCCTGAGCTCCGTGCAAAATGTCGGGCTCACTTAGTCCTCTCCTCCGGCTTCCTCTTCCCTGGGGGATCCGGGACACCACCTGAGGAATGTCGTGCAGGCCGGCACCTGGGATTCCTGGAATGCTTCCCCATGCTAATGAGGCATCTCAGGACCTTAGCTTTCACTCAATGACCTTTGACCATGCTGAATATTCTCACCCTCTTTCCCAAAACTATATAACTCTCTTCTCACCCCAAATAAAGTCTGTGGGTACACACCCACCCCAATAAAGAAATATGCACAAGTTAAGATGGTCTTGGAGAGCTGTCTCAGGAGAAGGCCTTTGTCTGAAAGAACTGTAACATTTAAGAAACCAGGAAAAGACCTCCCTTCCCCTCCCCTTCCTCCTTTCTCACCCTTACCCCACCCACCCTACCTCTACCCCACCTACCACCACTGCCATCCCCCTACCCCACCCCCTACTTCCCACCCTCTACCCCTAACACCACCATTCCCCATCCCAACCCTCCCCCACAGCCCTCCACCCCACACCATCCCCCACCCCCACATTCACTTCCAACCAGACCAGGATCCTGGCTGATCCAGAATCCACTTTATCCTTCTAGCCCAGTGTGCTGCATCAGGACACCCTGAGAGGAAGAAAACAGAGGACTCAGAACCACAGACCAGGGTGTGTAAGGCCCTGGGTTCTATCCCCAACAGGATTAAAAAAAAAAATCAGCTATTAAAGTACAGTTGTAGCCGGGCGGTGGTGGCGCACGCCTGTAATCCCAGCACTCTGGGAGGCAGAGGCAGGCAGATTTCTGAGTTCGAGGCCAGCCTGGTCTACAGAGTGAGTTCCAGGACAGCCAGGGCTACACAGAGAAACCCTGTCTCGACAAAACCAAATCCAGAAAACGAAAAACAAAAAAAAAGTACAGTTGTATTAAACTGAGCCGATGGTATTTAGTGTACAGGATGAATATGCCTAGATGAGTCCTTTCACACACAACCAAAACCAAGAAACTGACAGTCCCATCACCCAAGAAGCTGGTTCCTGGGCTGCTTGTCAGAAGAAATCCTGTTCTCTTCTACCCAGTCTGCACTCACTCATATGGAGTAGAGGCATGGACATCAGAATCCTGCCTCTGGGTCGGCAAGGTGTTTTCCATTTCAGAGCTTGGCTCCTTTGTTTATTCCCTGGACAGCCCAGTTGGGATTGGTTATAAATACAGCTGCTGGGACATCAGCCAGGCTGCTGGGCTGTAGAGCCAGTGTGTGTGGACCTCTGAGAAAGCAGTTACTGACTGGTTAGCGCCACTTCCCTGTCTACCCAGCCTGTCCCACACAGGGTGTCACAGCTCAGTGCCTACTGAGGCAGATCCTGTCAAAAGCTTCAGCTGCAACCTCACCTGGGGTTCCTGATGAGCTGCCTACAAAGCATACTGTGAAGACAAGTCCCTGGCCCAGAGAGATTGTGACCCAAGTCACAAAAGAGCTAGGGTTCAGGTGGCTGGGGCAGGACCTGGGGACCAAGGAAACAGGACAGAATTGCAGGGTCCAAACTTCAGCTTTGGTCCAGAGATAAGCATACACTGCTGCTGGTATGGAGTATGTGACTCTCCCTCCCCATAGAGAACCCACCAGACCTGTACATACAACCCCCAGGCATGTACACACACAACCTCCAAGCATGTATATACACCCCCAGGCACACACACGTGCAGTCTCAAGACCTGCACATACAGCCTCCAGACATGCAATGCAATCTCTAGGCATGCACACATAGCCCCCAGGAATGTATGTGCAGTCCCCCTAAATATGTACACAAAGCTTCCAAATACACACATACAGCCTGTAGCCTGTAGACCCTGATACACACACACACACACACACACACACACACACCAGAAAAAAAAACCATACATATATCACCTGTCGAACAGTCACAAGCTGACGAACAACCAGCCACTTTCTTTTTTTCTTTGATTTGGTTTTTTCGAGACAGAGTTTCTCTGTGTAGCCCTGGCTGTCCTGGAACGCACTCTGTAGACCAGGCTGGCCTCGAACTCAGAGATCCGCCTGCCTCTGCCTCCCAGAGTGCTGGGATTACAGGCGTGCACCACCACTGCCCGGCTACCAGCCACTTTCAAATGCCAAGACTTGTGCACCAGATCTGGCTTAGCCAGAGACTGCTTCACATTACATCTTAGGCTAGGGCTTACAGATGACAAAGGTGTACCTCTCGTGGTCCTGGATGAAGAAAGTCCAAAAGCAGATCTGATGACAACCTTCTCTCTGTGTTATCTGGGGGGAGGGGAGGTGTCGCATGGAGCTCTCTGCTCTCTCTGTAAGAGCTGGTGCTATTCATGGGTCTTTGCCCTTTATGTCCTGATTGCCACCCAAGTTCCCAAGTACTACAGACTCGGTGTTAAGAAATCAACATATGGAGTGGGGGCAGGGGCACTTCAGACGTTAGCCAAAAGAAAAGAAGCAAAGCATCTGTCCACTTGCACACAAGTCGTCTTTCTCCAGACATCAGGCTGAGCCCACATGGAACATGCCTGCTCCCTCCTGTGGAGCCCGTGCAAACATACACACACATGCTGAGCTGGCAGTTACTTCTCACAAAGGTCCAGCCAGAAGGTAAGGAACATGTGTCTCCAGTGCTCTATGGCCTAAAACTTTCCCCTTCCTGGAGCCTAGACAGATGTCCTGGAGCTAGAGACAGTCCATTCTCACCCTGAGCTCTCAGGGCCAGATGTCAGCAGCAGGAAGTCTTCTATCCTTCAAGACCCAAGACTTCTTCCTCTCCTAGTCAACGAGGTTGCTCTGATGGACCCCCACTACCTACCTTTTGTGGTTCCATGTATGAGGCACCCCCCTGCTTCTGAGCAGCATCAGACAAGCTGGAGTAAGGGATGTTGAAAGGCACTTGCGAAGGGGGCAGGACTGTGGACATCCGCAGCCTCAGAGGACTCTGTTTCCAGAAGGAATGAAGCCATGATGTCACTGTCCAGAAGGAAAAAGGCGTGACATCACAGAGCCTGGCCTGTCTAGCACCTT
Organism: Apodemus sylvaticus; assembly: GCF_947179515.1. Lineage (NCBI taxonomy): Eukaryota > Metazoa > Chordata > Mammalia > Rodentia > Muridae > Apodemus > Apodemus sylvaticus. The sequence continues at coordinate 163,507,940 of NC_067476.1, read as the reverse complement.
GAGCCAAGCTACCTCATACCAAGCCAGCCCCTGCCCCATGTGTCATGCCAGGGTTCTACCTGTCTGGGGCATCCTGAAACCCAGAGATGCCCGTCCACTGTGACACCCACAATCCAAGGTAGCCTCTGACCACCTCTACCATGAGCAGAAGCCAGCTCTCTGTCTCAGGGAGGCCACAATGGGTACTGCACAGCCCAAGACCCAGTAAGGTCTTTGAATAGTAGTCTCCAGAGGCTCACATCCTGGGTTTTTTATCTACAAGGCACAGACAAAGTCAGGATAATTGAACTGTATCTATCCAGTGTCATTCTGGCCACAGACCAGAAAACCAAAGTTAGACAGGAAAACTTCACCTGCCCAAGGTCAGCCCAAGGCAAGTTGGATGTAGGGTCCTCTAAACATCTGACCCTTGAGTGGCAAGGTCAACAGCATCTCCCCTTCCTTCATAAAGGCCCCCGCACCCTGGCTGTGCTCTGGGCTAGCCTGTGCTTCTGTCCAGAGCCGCACAGGATGCTCCTAGAGATGATCAAGCTGAGGCACCCCTGCAGCTCGGATTATGGGGAAACAATTTAGCTCTATGCACATGGCCAGCCGGTTCTTCCACTCCCAGAGATGGCCAGACCAGTCTGGCGGCTTTAGGCAGTCCCTGCCTCCTTGCAGCTCCCGGCTGGGAGAATCGGAAACCTGTCAGTCGGGTTTGGTCAAAATTCTGTCTTGCAAGTTCATACTGCTTGCTCCTATCTCTCCCAGGTGGGGATCGCTGAGGACTGAGGCCCCCGGAGGTCCAAGGCTGGCCAAGTGGCCATGTGAGTACACGGTTACAGCAGGCAGGGCCCTTCCTGGAGCTGGGTGGACTGGAGTCGTTGGGGTGCTCACCATGGGGGCTAGAGACCCAGCTCAGTCTTCAGAGCAGGAGGCCGGAGACAGGAAGCAGAAGGCCTGGGAGGCGGGAGGCGGGAGGCAGGGACAGGCAGGCTGGCCTGCCTTCACATGTGTGTGGTATGGAGGACTACCTGATGCCTGGTCCTGGGGACCAAGCAAGGAGCAGGAAGGTTCAAGGATTTCCTGGGCAACGATTTGGGTGCAGCAAAAGCAAAGCCTGTTGTGACAATGTAGCCCCGATCTCTGCAGGGGGTTCCAGGGCTGAGAAATAGACTGGTGGCCAGCACTGTGTCCTGGACCACTCACTCTCCCTTTCCATGTGGGTCCGGAGACTTTGAAGCCATGGAAATGAAGGAAGCACAAGGCCAGGTCCACCCACCCATAGCTCAGAGCTTGCCCGGAGACATTGTCAGGCCCTAAGGTTGAGGCAGTGGCTGGGAGACTGTAGGATCAATCACCAGCCTATTCCGTCCCCTGCCCCCAGGCCTGGGGCCCCCCCGGAGTCAGGTTGCAGGGCCCTCTGTTACCTGACCTGTTACCTAAGCTGCCTTATTCTTTCACTTGTGCCCAGGCAGGCAGTGTGCACACAAGCATGGGATGTGCAAATGTCCGTGCCCACCTACCTGTGTGCACACAGCCATCCCTAACCCCACGTAAGGGGCGTGTGTGGCAGGGGATGGGCTGTGATTGTGCAAAGGCATTTACTTTGGGCATGGACTCAGATGTGGGTTTCTCAAACTGAAAAGTATTGCTCTGCCTGTGGTGGCTGCCTGTCTATCAGGGCCTATGTGTCAGAGAGATCCAAAGACACCAAGAAAACCTTTCTCCATAAAGCCCACCACCTGACTGACCAAAGCCTGTCTATGTCTAGGCCATATCTCGAGTGAGACAACGATTGTAGAATTCTGATCTCAAGTCTCTATCTAATAGGAGGGGCCATGGGTGACCCTGATGAGATGAGGGAACACATGGGGCACTGTTCCCGGCCCCGCCCTCTGGAACACACATGGAAGCTCCTGCTATAGACTAGGCTCCTCCTGTCTCCCTGGTCACCACTACCAGATTTACAAATGGGGAAACTGAGGCACTGCCAGACAAGTAGCTTGTCTGAAGCCACTGTGGGATGCTTTGTCCATCACAGCAGTGCCCCACACAGAGAATGAGAAGAGATGGACCAGCTAGACTCTGATTCAAATCCAGCTTCTGCCTTCTTGCCTCTGGTCTGCCCCAAGCCTTGAAGGTTGACTCTATAGCAAGAGATGCTCAGTACTTCCTCCAAGGCCAAGTGGGCTCCAGCCACATTCTTGTGGTGTTACTTGGCCCTGCCAATGTAGGCCAGATAATAGCTTGGCTTCCTTGGCTAAATGATGGGCCAGAAAATCCCTAGCGAGATACAGGTACAGAGTGCAACAGCAACTGCTGCTGTTACCGCTATGGTAGTAGGTGCTGATTTTTGTGGCGAGGTGGGTATCGGATTAATAATAGACCAACAGCCCATCCTTAAAGATATAGAACCAGGGTCTGCTGAAGAGACCTCTTCCCTTGAGAGCCTGATAAAAGACAGGGGCCAGGCATTAAGGACGCCAGACAGGGTGGCTGTCATTGTTCTCCTCTGACTTAGCACTTCTCAGAGGGAGCAAAGCCAGCTGCTATTACCTACCAGTGACATGACCAGGTAGCAGGAGGAATCCAGGGGCTCCAGGTGCCCCAGAGAATAACACCCAGATATGGCCACTGACCTATCACTTGGGCTTTGCCATGGGGCCAGATGGCACCAATCTTATGGGGTAGCTACAGCTGGGGCCATGAACCTTTATCTATAGGGGATGAATGGCACCTTCTCTGGGAATGGTCACTAAGACCCATGGACTAGTAAGCACTATGTAACCAGTGTTGATGACAGGCCTCTTCTCTGAACTCGGGGAAGGATCTGTCTTCCTACAAAAGGTCTTTTTGTTTGTGAGATTCAGGTTTGTCACAATGAGGAGGGCACCGTTAGCTGCCAGGGGTCTATACATGAGGGAGATAAGAGGTTCAAGGTTCCCTCTGTCACACACAGAATATGTGCTACCTGCCTTCTGCCTGGAACATTTAATACTGGTGGGAGTCTCTCAGAAAATTCAATATTGGACAGGGTGAGGAAACATGGGATCAGGGGATAAAGCGACTTACCCAAGACTAGGAAGGACAAGTACCACATTCAAAGCCCGGGCTAGCACTCTGGGCTGAGGTAGTAGCTCTCCTCTGGGACACCAGCCTGCTGGCCTGCTGATTGACTATGGAAAACCCCTACCTCCTCTCAGAGGCCACTCAAGGGGCTCTGTGAGGAGCAGGTGAAGGGTCTGAGGTTCAAGTGGAGAACCTAGCAGGTGGGTAAGGTGGGGGGACCCTGAGAAACATGTGGGAGCTCTACAGAACAGAACAGGTAAAGACTCCATCGAACAGCTGGGAGGGTCTGAGGTTCAGGTAGGGCTCCCAAAAGGGTAGTAAGGGCCCTTGCAGTACTGGAGGCCTCACGGAAGCACATGGGTACCCTAGAAGGTAGATGGGGACCCAGAGTGGCAAATAGGGGCCCATGAGACATGTAGGGGTCCTGGGGAGCAGGTGGAGATCCTTGGAGCAAGTGAGGGACTGGGAGGGGCAGGGGGAATGGGGGGGGGGGGGAATTGAGGTTCAAGTAGGCTTCCTGGGAGGCAGGCAGTTTACTGTGTGCTTTCCCTGTGAGGACCTGTGATTGAAGGCTTCTGCTGTCCCTCTGGCTTCCTCACTGTGCTCTCCTAGGCTCTGACAGGGGACCATTCGGCTCAGAGATATGCTCTATTTGGTTCCCAGGAACTGCACTGAGTTGGTTTGAGTAGCACTCAACCTGTCCACACAGAAACCATACCTCACATCCGGCCTTCTTCCTCTTGCCGGCTTTGACTCTGAACAAACCCCACCTCTGTCACCGACCCCTCACAGACAAAGGGAGGCACAGTAAGCTTGAAGGTGTATAATGTCTATGTTGGTGGCAGCTGCTCCCAACTTTGTACTTGCCTCCCCAACTGTCCAGGTTGCAGCAACAAATGGAGCAGAGGCTGATCCAGCAGCCTTGTCCCTCTAGCCCCTCCTTGCCGAGGATGCAGAGCCTCACAGATCTTCCGGCCTGGATGTCGAGAGTGAGGGGGTCCTCTTGCCCCTTTCCTGGGACCCTAAGGCACAGAGTTCGAGTCTCAGCTCACTCCCATCACCTTGCAGGCCCAAACCCTCACACTCTCCTGGGTGTCACCCTTCTGGGTTTAAGGTGGCACCAAGACTTACTCTTGCAGGTTTGGTCCCCTGCACAGCTCCGTACCCCTATGCAAAATACAGTCTTGGCCTCCAAAAAGACCCACACTCACCTGCAGCTCCCTGCATTCCCAAGCGACCTTTTCTAGCCTAGAGTCACAGAGCAGACATCCTAGGGATAGCTACTCTGCTGACCTGTGGCTCAAGGCTTCCGGGCAGCTATCTCCCTCCATTTCCTTTTCCTGCCTAAACCCCCAACACTCCAGAATGGTGGGAGCTTGATGGAGGGAGACACCCCAGGCATGGCAGGGTCCACTTCATCTGATTCACATGTATCTCCGCCATCTGCTTACCAGGGAAGTCACGTCGTACCTATAGCACTGTTACCCAATATGTATCGGGACAACCTTGCTTGGTCTTGTCTTGGCCATGGGTCCCTGGATAGGATGGACCATCTTCCTCTGAGGGAACTAAGCCAGTGGACAGCAGAAAATGCAGAATGGCCCATGGGACCTTAAGAGTCACAGCCAGGTGGTGTCTGTAAAGATGGGCCACAATGTACAAAGAAGGCAGCATGTGGACCCAGATCCCATTAGGCCTCTCCCAAGCCTACAGGCACCTCAGGATCCCTTACAAGTGTTGCTTCAGCCCATAGAGCAGGTGCTAGGGGCCTGGGAAGAGCCACCCGTTGGGCAAGTCTGGGTGGAATTACAGGTGTCTCTGCTCAGCCCCTTCCTCGCCCTGTTTGTCCCAGCCAGCTGGTTTCACCTTCTGGGCCTCTAGCAAGGTAAAAGCCTACGCAGCTGAGCATACAGGCCCCATGGAAAACATCCCAGGCTCACACTAGGTGAATGAGCAAGGTCTGAGTTCAAATCTACTCATACCCCTACATCCCCCACACCTTGCCCCCAGTGAAAGAGGGGGAGACAGGATCTCTTTGAACCTTAGATTTCCCACTGGAAGATGGGACTTCCCTCTGGAAATCCCTTGAGATGTCTTGAAGATTAGATGGTTCTGTTGAAGGTGATAACTGTATTGAAATCAGAAGAGAAGAAAGTCAGCTAGAGTCCTGTAACCTAAGACTGGGGCCCTCAGCCTCTGCCCTTAGCCTCGGGGTGGTTAGTTAACCCACAACGACACCCCTCATTAAGATGAGCCTCGGCTGCCAGTCTCCAGGTGAGGGACCTGCCAGTTCTTCATTTCTATGTGGCTCACCCACCAAACACAGAGCCACCAACTGTCACCTCTACCACTGTAGCCAGCAATGGGGCAATCAGACCCCAGGTGAGTCTGTAAAACCAGTCTGGGAGTTCATCTTCCTCCTGGTTTCTCTCCTCGTACCATAGGTGTCTCTGCTCAGTGAGTTCCTGTGGCCACCGGAGCCACTCACTGTCCCTCAAGATCCCCACTGTCCCTTCTCCCAACCCCCAGCCTTTAGCCATTCACTCTCTGCCCCTCCCCCATGCAGCCCCTTGCAGTGAGCAGATGTGCCCCATGTGTAAAGTTTTTATACTTTCCAGCCCATAGCCCCTACCTAAGCCAACCCTCTTCCCACTCCCCTCTCTGCAGGCTGGACACAGAAGGGCAATAGTTGTCCCAGGCCTCCTCCCAGCCACTGCAGAGTGGCCAGCGTACAAGGAGTCATGGACAGCTTCATGGAGTCGCTGAACAGGCTGAAGGAGGCCCATGAGAAGGAAGTCCTGGGTGAGTGAGCAGTGGAAGGCTCCACTGCGCTCATAGGAAGACAGTCTTGGGGTTCTCGGCCTGTCAGGGAACTTCCAAGGATCCTCTCTAATGCACAGTGAGTCTGGCTGGAGAGCAGAACCCTGACCTGAGACACAAGCTGCGAAGTGTTTGGATGACCAGCCTGGGCTCAGACTTGACTCAAAAGACCGCCTCATCCAGAATATCTTCAGACCATAGCCTATCAGGATCAGGAGAGGGGCATAGCAACACCTCATGACCACAAGCTACATCCAGCCCCCAAGCATGTCCCTGCTGTGTCCTCTCAGGAGGCAGACAGATCTAGCCATATAGCTCATAACCCAGAGGAAGAGGCCGCTCACTCTAGAGGGTCCTAAGGTCGTATAAAGTGTCTCTGGCACTGAACAGACACCTTCTTCCTTCCCTCCCCAAGTTCCCCTGCTAAGTTCTCCACTGGTCAGACTTCCCTCGACCCACTTCACTGCAGTTCAGACCTTGGAGGCCTTTCAGAAAGGGCCACTGAAGGTCAAAGAAGCTAGCCACTCCCCCAAGCCTCAGGGAAGAAGTCACACTGTCTTTCCTGGAATCCCTGGGCCTACCCAGGTTGGGATCAGCCTCACTGGCTCCCAGAAGAAAGGTGTCAGTGAGAGAATGGTCTCGTGGGACTTGCTCTGAAAGCCCTATGGATCATGCAGCTAGTGTTATGGGAATGTCCCAGAAGCAACAAAAACAAAGCCTTCCGGGTGCACTTGGGGATACAAGCTAGGGTTAATAGGATTTGAGCTTGAGAGTCATGGAATCAGCGCTGACCAAGAGGAGACCAGGCCACTCCCTAACAGAGGAGGGGACCTTTTTTGGCAATTGGTTTGGGCTGGCAGACAACTCACATTATACCTAAGGGACTTGGCTGGGTACACAGGAACTCAGGGAGGGGCAGAGGCTGCAGAACCCCAGGGGCTAAGAACTTGCAGCTGCTAAGAGAGTAGATGGCTAGCCCCGCCCTCGGAGATTGTGTTGATTTGAGGACTGAATAGAACCTAGCTAGTAGGGAAAGACACAAACCAGATCTATCCATTCCATTCTAAGTGACCATTAGACAAGTCCAGGAGAAGTTAAGGGTGTGTGTAGCTTCCCTTCCCTGCCCCTCTTGGATACTCTGCTCCTCCCAGATGGCCAGCCACTTCTAGAACCAACCTCTAATCAGATGCTCAGCTAGAGTCCCCAGGCCATAGTTCAGGAAACCAGGACATCTGGGCAGAGGTGTGGATGGGGTGTCCTCTTCATACCTTTCTTGGGGGCCGCTTCCAAGAGTCAGGCAGATATCAAGGGTCTGGAGATGCTAACCTGGGCAGGAGTCAGGAGTTCCCATGGCATGCCTCAGCCCTACCCCTGCTGTGAGGAAGCAGCCGGGCTGGGCCTGACATGCACCTCCCTGTCTTCTCTGCTAGGCCTGCAGAACAAGCTTCTAGAACTGAACTCAGAGCGGTGCCGGTGAGTCAGCCCAGCCAAGCAGAGGAGCAGACATGAGGACAGCTGTTCCCACAAGCCATGGTCACCAACACTGCCCACGAGGTCCCAGGGTGACAGCCCACCCAGCATCCCAAGTGAAAGAAGGGAAACTGAGGCTTAGCATGGCAGGGTGGGCACAGCGAGTCTCTTGGCCAAGGTGACATAGTGGTAGTGCCAGGGATGGACCAAGTGACAGTACTTGTAAGGTCCAACACACGGCCTCAGTTGCTATGGTTGGCCTACAGGCCACCCTCCTGTGTCCCATCTCGGACTAGACCGGTGTTTCTCAACCTTCCAGATGCTGCAACCCTTTAATACAGCTCCTCATTTTGAGGTGACCCCCCAACCATAAAATTATTTTTGTTACTACTTCATAACTGTAATTTTGTTACTGTTATGGATTGTAGTGTAAATATGTGTGTTTTACAATGGTCTTAGGCGTCCCCTGTGAAAGGGTCCTTCAACACCCCAAAGGGGTTGTAACCCATAGGTTAAGAATAGCTGAACTAAGCGGCGGTGGCACACGCCTTTAATCCCAGCACTTGGGAGGTAGAGGCAGGCCAATTTCTGAGTTCGAGGCCAACCTGGTCTACAAAGTGAGTTCCAGGACAGTCAGTGCTACACAAAGAAACCCTGTCTCGGGAAAAAAAAAAAACAAAAAACAAAACAAAGCAAAAAAAAAAAAAAAAAAGAGTAGCTGAACTAGATCGAGGTCCATATGGACCACAGTTAAGGTAACACAAAGACAAGGCAGGTCCCCACAGGGAGATGCACCAAACCCAGGCCACGCTGGGCACCAAGACCAGCAGCCCACCTCAGCTATTTGCCACACAGAGACTCACAGAGAGTGGAGGAGCTCTTTGCCAAGAATCACCAGCTCCGGGAGCAGCAGAAGGTGCTAAAGGAGAACCTGCGGGTGCTGGAGAACAGGTGAGGGAGCTCCTCCCAGAGCCAACCTGAGTGCCTTTAGCACAGACCGAACCAGACAGATGTCTCCACTGCAGGACTTTGCAGAGCCTAGAACCTCCTTTCCATGATTCCCTCCCAAACACAATTACAATGAGCTGCTAAGCCCTCAGCAGAAGGCAGGCCTGGGGGGCAGGGGGAGGGTCCATGGAACTCAGTTCGGGAAGGCGGGACACATCGTAGTGATGGGACAGTGGGGCGATGGGGCGGAAGGATCCAGAGTATCTGCCTCAGCATGGCTTCTCCGTCCCCAGGCTGCGGGCCGGCTTGTGCGATAGATGCATGGTCACCCAGGAGCTGGCCAGGAAGAAGCAGCTGGAACTGGAAAGTGCACACCTGCAGAGCCTGCAGCATCTCTGCATCCTCAGTGAGCCACACCCACAGTCCAGTGACCCCCCCCCCCCAGGGCCTGCCCAGCCCACAGAGAGAGACCCAGGGAAAGAAAGAGACAAGCTACACTCTGGTTCCCAGACACATGGAAGGAGGCCCCGTGGCCTGTGTCTCCTCTCTCATGAGGTCCTAGGCCGGGGCATTCCCCACTCTCCTAGGGACAAGCTGGGGTACAGGTTTCATCCCTTCTGCGAACCTCAGAATGGTGCTTACTTAACACTATCCCTCCTGCAGTGTGCCAGGCTAGAGCAAGACAAGGAGAGCTTTTCTGGGACCGTGGGAGTCCCCTGCCCCCTCCCTGCCCCTGCCTGGCCCCTCCCTACCCCTACCACCACCACACTCACTGCCAACACTCTTTGCAGCCAATGAGATGAATGGGCTGAGGGAGGAAAACAAAATCTTGAAAGAAGAAGTGAAGCGGCTTCGGAATCTGGGGTGAGTGGGGAGGCACAGGCCACTCACCTGCTCAGCGGGCCGCCCTGCTCATCCTGCCCCACAGAGAGCCCTGGCAGAGAGCCCTGGCTGCCGCAGGCAGGCGCTATAGCATCTTCATCCTCATCATCCGCCCTGTTCCTCTCCAGAGACAAGACCGCGCCGCAGGCCTGGGAGGGCACCTCAGAGCCCCCATCACCCTTGCCGCTCCCCTCCCCCAGTAGCCGGAAGGGTGCCACAGAGAACCCCCCAGGAGGCCTGGAGGAAGCTGAGGAAGAGCAGCCAGGCACAGGTCCACAGGGTTAGGGGAGGGGCTGGGAGACTGAGCACTGAGCACCTGAGTGGGTATTGGGGTTGGGGAATCCCATAGCATTCCCTAGCTCCCTGTCAATCCTCCTCCACAGATAAAGTGTCGAGCCACAAGACATCCCCAGTGGCCAGAGTCTCCCCAGCTACCAACCTGCCAGAGCCACGGGCCCTAGACATGGTAAGGCTGCACCTCCTGACCTACCCCCAACACTAAGTGCCTTCGAGGCGAGCGGGTTGGCAATATCATCCCACTGTGTGAGAGGTCCTCCATACCAACCAGCTTCCCATCCCCAGGCCAGGCCAGCTTCATATGAATTGGGGGAGGCAGACCTGGGTGAGGTACCCCACCATGCTCACTTACCCACCGTATACAGACCCCACAGTGCATCTCCAACCAACTGCACTCAACGGTAGCCGTGGTGCGGCCTGGCTCCAGGGCCTGCCCACCAGACAGTGGTACTGCCAATGGGACACCCCCACCGTCCACGAGAAGCACCCCATCCAGCCCAACGTACGAACATGGTCTCCCCGTGGACAGGTGAGATGTCACACCCCCCCACACACCACTGGGAACAACTCTTTGCTGCACCCCATAGTAGAGGAGCAGCAAGCAGCCTGGGAAGTGCTCCTCAGCATCCCCCCAGGTACCCCTACCTCTTCCTGGATTGACTTTTCTGGACACCTGGGTTGGTCCACAGCTCCCACAGACTCTGAGTGACCGGGCCACGAGGGCATCAGGATGCTGGTATACACCTTGGCGAGGACCTCAGTAGACCTGTGTCTCATTGCCTAGCACAGCCAGTGGGGCTGTGGGGGATGGACAGGAGGATCAGACACTCCAGGAAGCTAGTGCTCCCTCCACAGGATCTTCTAGTTCACTTTTTCTTGCTGTGGTAAACAAAACCTCTGACCAAAAGCAACTTAAGGGTTTATTCAGCTCACAGGTCAAGGCTCATCCCCAAAGGAAGTCAGGGCAGAAATTCAAGCAGGAACGGAAAGACAGGCTTGTTTGCTGCTCTCGATGAAGTATCACCTCTATTAGGGGACTCACTCACAGCCAAGGGAATAGAGCAGGAACAGTGGAGGAGGATGCCAGCTAGCTCCCTTACGCAGGCTAGGAGCATCTACCCACACACAAGGGCAGGCCTCTCCTGCTTCACTTAATAATCAAGGCAATCTCCCGTGCATCCACCAATCACATCTGGGCAGTCCTTCAACTAACACTATCTTCTGAGGGGGCATTAGGTTGTATCAAGTGACAGTTGAAGCTAACTAAGACATGGGAGGAGGCTTAGGACCCAGTGACCTGGCCCTGGGTCCTCTTTGGTCAAATTGACCACTTTCTATATCCAGTGGCCTCCAGAGCCAGGGCCTGAAAGTCTGCCCTCTCCCGTGGCCACGTGATCTCAGGTGGCTTGCCTGACCTTCCTGGGCCTCAACTTTCTGCTCCATGAAGTAACATGCCTTTGTCCTCCCTCTAGGAGCCCACTCAGCCAGTCTCTGCTAGCTAAGGGTCACTAACATCACTTTTCTCTCCCTCCTAGCTTCTTACGGGCCTCCCGGCCATCAGCCATAGCCTTTGAGACCCTGAAACACACCCTTCAGATGGATCGCCTCTGTCTCCTGAACCGCCACTTGTCTCTGCACCTGCAGAGCCCCCACAGCAGCCCCCTGGCTCCTGCTGCAACTCCCAATAGCCCCCTGCCCCAGGGCCCGAAGGCTAGAGAGGCAGAAACATGGGAGGAGCCTGGTGCCTTGGTGGGAATGCAGGACCCACGACTGGAAGGAGCATTACACCTGCTTCTAGTCCAGCAGCATCTGCGGGCACGGGCACGGGCAAGCACTGCCAGGATGAGGGTCCCATCTGCACCAGAAGAGATGCCATCTTCCCCACCAGCTGGCTCAGATTCTGGAAGCTCTGACAGTGAGGCCCCCAAGCCAGCTCTGAGCACAGAGGCCCAGCCTGATGGGTGGCACCCTCGGTCCACAGGCCAAGGTAGCTCCCAGAGGCAGGAGACACATGTGGCCACTCAGGACTGTCCTCCAGACAAGCCTCTGGACCTCTCTGACCGAGGACGGTGTCGGGACATCTCCAAGGCTACTGGCCAGCCTTTGCCACTCAGCTCCACAGTTGTCCACACTCCCGGCCCCCAGCTACCCACCTTGCCCAGACCCCAGATTCACAGCTCCCATACTCTCAGCAATGGCAGCACAGAGACTACAGCTCAGGAGTCTGAAGAATACTCTACTCCTAAGGTAAGGATCTCAGCCCTGTCCTCAGCCTCTACGCAGCTCCACTGCAGGATGGTATTACACCTCGTGGGCTGCTCTCTCTCTCTCTCTTTTTTTTTGTTTGTGTGTGTGTGTGTGTGTGTATGTGTGTGTGTGTGTGTGTTTATGGTTTTTTGTACTTTTGGTTTTTTTTCCGAGATAGGGTTTCTCTGTGTAGCCCTGGCTGTCCTGGAACTCACTCTGTAGACCAGGCTGGCCTTGAATTCAAAAATCCTCCTGCCTCTGCCTCCCAAGTGCTGAGATTAAAGGCGTGTGCCACCACCGCCCAGCAATGGGTTGCCTTCTCTTTGCCCCACTAGTTGATACCAAAGAGCAACCTAGCTGTCTTCACACTCAGATGTAAAGGACTGAACACCTACTACAGTCTGAAGATTGAGTTGGCTTGGGTACACACACACATACACACACACACAAACACACAGAGACAGAGAAAAAGAACAGAAGAGAAACAGAGATAGAGACAGACAGAGAAATAGACAGAGACAGACAAAGAGAGACAAAGACAGACAGAGACACACAGACAGACAGACTCAAACCATTAATTTGCCTCTCCCAGGATACCTCACACCCTCTCCCAGAGATCCATGAGGGCCTGACCTCTCCTGGAAGGACTGCAGAGGAGACTGGAGGAAGGCCAAGGCCAGGACCTTACCTGCAGAGGCCAGACACTGATGGGACCATGGGTAACATTAGTACTCAGGGAACCAGTCCAGTGGGAAGTGATGTACAGTGGGAAGGGAGGTGAATGGCAGCCTGTGGGCCTCCAGCAGAGTCTCTCCCACTGTGGATAGAGGCTGTCCAGAAGAAGTTTTTCTAAGGGAAGGCTCCAACTCACAGGGCTGTAGGAGCCAAGCAGGGGATTACCTAGCAGGTGAACCTGGGTTCAGAACTCCGGCAAGATCCCCGGAGCAGCCCCTCTACGTCCTCATCTGAAGAGTTATTATTCTTTCTTGTCCTGGGACTGCATGTCCAAGACCACCAGTCTGGTTGACCTCGTTTCTGTCTTTCAGAGCCTAAGAAGGTCAGAGCACAAAGACCAGAGCTGGAGCAACTGGAAGAGTCAGATACATCAGACACCAAGGTGGGTCCTCAGCCACTCATTCAAGGTAGCCCTGGCAGATGCCCAGGCAGGGAGGGTGTTCTTTACCCTGAATGTGTCTCCTTCTGCCCAGGTGGGCCTGATTTCTGAGGCAAGTGCTGAGCCAAGCATACCAGGGGACGGGCATGCTGAAGACCATCGACAGAGTCAGCAACAGAAGAGGAAGCGGGCCTCAGACCTGCAGGACAAAGGTACCTGGGGAGGTACCTGGGGAGGAGGGGAAAATAGGGCCTGGGATGTGGTGGGCGTGTCTCTAGCCACCTGGAGAATAGCGTCTGGGCCCCAGTTGGAGCTTAATAGAAGCCCTGAGCTTCTCCAGCAAAGGCCTCTCTGTGAATCCTGACCAAATAACCTCCTTGAGGTAACCCTGGGCCTTAGCTTCCTTTCTTCAAGAAGGCCAACACCAGAACTCCATTAACTTGAGTGGAATAAAAGTGTGGCTGAGAGGGGCTGGGGTGTAGCTCAGCTGGCAGAGAAGGCTTGCCTAGCCAGCATGAGTCTCTGGATCTCATGCCCGACACTTAAAGAAACTAAGGCTTCCACAGGGAACAATGTTTCTCTTTTCATTTTGTTTTGTTTTGTTTTGTTTTGTTCTGACACAGGGTCTCACTATGTAACCCTGACTGGCCTGGAGCTTTCTCTGTAGACCAGGATATCCTCAAATATACAGACTAACCTGCCTCTGCCTCCTGAGTGCTGGGATTAAAGGTGTGCACTACCACACCCAGCCGCAGGGAACAATGTAAATTACATTATGACCCTCAACTGCCTCAAGGCCAACCTAGGCAATATGAGCCCCTGTCTCAAAAAGAGAGATGGGGAACTGAGGACAGTTATTACTGTCACCTGTAAGCAGCTCCCTGGGGCTGGCATCCTTGGACCCTCTTGTGCACCTCTGGGCAGGCACAGAGGCACCTCCAGCACATCAGGGGATTTGTGCTCCTTCAGTGTCAGGGTTGCTCTCATGTTTGCCGAGGGCGGTACCTTTGAGCTCAACTCTGTCTGATAAGATAGCTGGACTCTCAGCCTGGTCCTGGGTAAGAGTATCAGGACACTTCCTGTTCCAATGCACAATGGTGAGTCTTTGAACACCTAAGCTAATATGCATGTACCCTATGTTTGCCCAGGCTACAGCTCAGCAGGCTGGGCTGGGGCCACCACAATAAGCCATTGTTGCCGGAAAGGGACTGACCGCAGCCTGTGTTTGCTCCCAGTGGAGGCCAGGGTTTCTATGTCATTTCCAAGCACTTCCTGCTGTGTGCACATGGGCTGGGGTGTGGTCCAGTGAGTTCCCACGTCTCACCTTCTACCTTTTCACACTAAGTAAGACAACCCACCTTGTCCTCCAAGCTAGAATTGAGTGGCCACTTCTCTCCATTCCAGGACACTGCCTGGCAGCCAGTGAGAACAGGCTCATGTCCTGTGAGGGCCATGCTCCCACTTTGCCTAACAGGATGTCACACATCCCAGGCTTAACTTGAGCCATGAAGAGTGAGAGGGGTGTGTAGCTGTCTCTGCCTTGGGCTTACTACTCTGACTAGCACATAGAATTGACATTGCTTGATGCGTGGGGAAAACTGAAGCCCGATGAATTAACTGGTCCCAAACCACAGGCCTGCTGCATAGACCAGCATCAACCACAGGCCTGCTGCATAGACCAGCATCTCAGAAGGTGTTTCCTTCCCAGACCAGATGCCTGTCCCTTGTAGTCATAGTCCCAGTCACACTGTAGCAGTGAGAGAGACTCTGGGGTTAGGCTCTGTGAGAGAGTTGGTCCTTTGGTCATCCTCTTGTGGTTCTCCTCCCGTGCTCCAGCCATTTACTGCCTTGTCAGGAACAAGCGTGGCCAACAGTCTTCACGGAGTTGAGCTTTCTTGAGAGCCTAGAAGTAGAAAGCCAGAAAAACTGGCTGCTGCTGTGTCTATTCTAACTTCATCTTTCCCACAGCCCCCAAGAAGCCATCGCAAGGGAAGAGGAAACCGAAGGAACCCCTGACACCGGCAGAAGGTCCCAGGAGCCCAAGGGACATGGAGGACTTCAGCCTCTCTCCCATTAGCAGCTGACTCGCCAGACTGAGGGACACTGCATTTGCCCAGAAGTAGCTGTCACAGACTATGGCCTGTACAAGTCAAGCCACACAACCTGAAGATAGCTCAGAACAGTCAATGTGCATAAGCTCCACCTACACCCAGGGGCCTGGTGAGACAGTCTCTTCTCAGGTCTCTGGGCAGCTCCTCCCACCTGGAGGCAGGGCAGGGGATAGGGGAGCCCCAGCCTAGCCCTGCCGTCCTTTTCTGGACAATGTCCCCACCTCCAGATTCATCAGAGGTCCCAGACCCTACAGACTTTTCCAGGCTAGGAAGGAAGCCTTAGTCAACATGGTCTCATGCGCCCCCTTGTGGAGTTTTATCAAATACAGCCTGAAAAGGGGGAAAAAGGCACAGGGTACCTGGTCAGACGTGAGAGAGCTCAGAAAAAATTTGAATGGCGACACATGCAGCTGGCAGGTCTGAGGTTAGATGCATTGACCCATTCAGGCAGGTGATCCAGGATTAACTTGGATCCAAGGACAGAAAGACCGAGCAATATTAGCCCGTATGTTCTGCGGACCCCTTGCTCACCGTTAACCTGGTGATAATGAGATGGATGTCTCAATGTCTCTGAGCTTAAGAATCAGCCCTGAACCACTGGATCCTGACAGTATTGAAGAAACTTAGGGAAATCTCTGTGTGTATGAAGTTTAAGAACTGCAATTTCCAGGGCAAAGACAGGCTCTATTGGCAAAGCTCTCAATCCGAGCCAAGTGGGGTAATGAGGAAGAAAGAAGCTGCCTGGGGGTGGGGGAGTCAAGGAAGGTGGCGCCTGAAGCTTAAATTTGGGTTTTGAGAGATGAATTAGAGTGTGCCAAGCAGGCAAACGTCCTAGCATGCTCTTATGAGCATCTAGATGTGTCCCAAAAGGTCAGGATAAAAACCAAGGAGAACTCACTTGACCATAACTGAGTGAGGAAGGCCAGAGCTGGCCAAACCAGGTAGAAGGGACTATAGCATAAAAGGGTACTGTGGGTACAATTATAAGAGCCTAAAACTTCGGAACTGTCAATGGGGCTGGCTGAGGCCTGGGCTTGACGAAGTGTCATTCTCCACTGAGCAGACATTGACCTCTCTACCTGCCACCAGAGAGACCAGAAGGACTAAATACCAAGGGACAGCTGGGGGTGTATGTGTATATCTGTGGGTGTATGGGTGCATGCATGAGTGTGTGTGTGTGTGTGTGTGTGGTGTTCACATAGTTACAAGTTTTTGAGCTTTTTCAAAATTGAATAAAACACAAACTGTATGTTTTACCCACTTCCACCTCCTGGTCAGGTTTGATCTGTGAGGGAGCAAACCACAGCACCACACCCAGGAAGAGGCCAAGTTCCTGCTTAAATGTCCCTCAAGCACCTCACAGGTGCCACGATGCCTGCCAACATTGGGGTCTAACTCTAGAGCTATGTCCACATCCTGGTACCCTGCCGGGAACACTCCTCCTTATCATCCCTGGTAGACAGTGGCTTCTGTTAGCTATGAGTTTGTTGTTCCTCCCTATCAAGGACCTAAAGCCACTGTACCACAGACCCAACACTATCATCTCTCAATTACCCATCCCAAAGCGGCTTAGGCATATGGCTAGGACATCATGCTACCGGAGACCAAAACTTAGAAAGGTGAGCTGTTCCCGTGGTCATTTGCAGACAGTGGCTGCTACTAGCAGCCTGAGTGTGAAGGACACCACACCAGGTCAGCAGACACCATGGCCCCCTGACAGAAATGACTCTCTCTGGGAGTGCCCACCACCCAATGGACCAAGCCCTGCATTCTGCTAGACAGGAAAACTGCCCACCTTGTCACGGGTTCCTGGCAGAAGGCAGCTAGGAAAAGACAGTGAAGGGGACAGAACAGAGTAAGGATAAGCCTACTTGTTCAGGGATGAAAGGGAGATGCCATGGATAGATGGGGATGTCTGACAGAATCAAGACTGCCCACCTTGTCACGGGTTCCTGGCAGAAGGCAGCTAGGAAAAGACAGTGAAGGAGACAGAACAGAGTAAGGATAAGCCTACTTGTTCAGGGATGAAAGGGAGATGCCATGGATAGATGGGGATGTCTGACAGAATCAGCCTGCCTGAGCCTTGAAAGCAGGGAGGGAACAGGCAGGGTGTTCCATTGATGGCTTCTCCTCCCAAGCAAAGAAGCCACTTCCCAGGGATCCCTGTCCCTCAATCAACTCCACTCCAGCACCCACTACAAGCAGTCACAGAACCAGAGAAGGCAGTGACCATAGACCAGAAAGAATATCAGGGAGACTTTCCTTTGTGCTTCCTCGATGATCCATCGAACACTTTAAAGACAAGAAGTCCACATAGGTTGGGAGCTGGAAAGAGCAGGTGGTGGTAGGTGAAGGCAAGCTTCACCAGTCTCTCTACAGGTGAGGACCGACATACACACACAGTACAGAGCCAGAAGGGTTTGTATACTCGAGTCCTGGCCACCCTCCACGGAGGGAACTGAAATTCCAGTATCATGCAGACTCAAGGCCATGTCCATGCTGCAGCTGAGGCAACCCAGGAAGGTGTCAGCTGTCCTCAGATCATAGATGGGTGTCTTTAGCAGTCAGTGAGGGAGGGCCCCGCTGGCACAGCCTGGAAGTTGCGGGCTCTGGTGGTGCATGGGTGGATGCCTGCCCAGAAGAACCTCAGAACTGAAGAAACACCCTGGAGCAAGTGGCCACGCCTAGCCCGCACCATGAGTCTGCAGCCCACAATGAGCATTCTCTGAAGGGTGCCCTGTACACTGAGTCCTGGACAGAAGAACAAGACACAGGTTCCCACCGACCTTAGCGTTTAGCGTCTCTTGGGCACGCCAGACCTACAACAGTAAGACGTTAACTACCTCTAGGACCCAGAGGAGCACACTCTCGCTAGCCAATCAAAGAGCTCAGAGGAGCTTTTTTTTTTTTTTTAATGCTTATTTGCATGCAGGCACGCCGCAGCCAATAGGCAGGGACAGCGGAACTATATTTGCATATAGACGCACCTCCGCCAATGGGCGGGAGTGACAGAGTGTCATTTGCATGCAGGCGCGCCGCGGCCAATGGGCAGCTGCGCGGCGGCGCGGCGCGGCGGCGCACTCGAGCATGGCAGCGGCAGCGGCGGGAGGAGCCCCGGGTCCGGCCCCCGGCCCCGCCAGGCCCGCGCCGTCGGCCCGGAACCCGCCGGCGGTGCCGCGGAGGCGCGGGGACTCCCGGCGCCGCCAGGCCGCCCTCTTCTTTCTCAACAACATCTCCCTGGACGGACGGCCCCCGAGCCTGGGTCCCGGAGGCGAGAAGCCACCGCCGCCGCCGCCACCTCCCACCGAGGCCCGCGAGGCGCCCGCGCCGCCGCCCGCTCCACCTGGAGGCCTCCCGGGGCTGCCAGCCAGGCCCGCGCCCCAGGGCCTGCTCAGCCCCACGACGGCGCCCGCCGGCCTCAGCTTAGATGGGCAGCGCCAAAGGTGAGTGGGCTGGACGGGGGCGGCTGCACGCTGGGGTCAGGGTGGCCTAGAGGCCTAACCAGCACTCCGGCTGTGTGACCTATGGCCTTGGCAGCCCGGGGCACCGGTGGTGGTGAGCCGGGTCTGTCCTCCCAGCTCACAGGGTAGTTGACCTGTGGGTTCGGGTAAGCCACAAGCTCGGCAGACCTGGACATGGTTGAGATGAGGTGGGTCCATTCACCCCGCACACAGGTGTGGTCACCTGGGACCCACCAACTAACACTCAGAGGTCTGGGTGAACCGGACTGTTCAGCCCGGGACATAGGATCAAGAACACCAACCTAAGATCAAGGTGTTGGGTAACTTGGGAAGGAGATTCTTCAGCCCATGATGCAGGAGCCTGAGAGGTCCAAGGGTCCTTCATTCTGGTACTTGAGGGCCCATCTCTGCAGCGTGCAAGAGTCAGTGGTTTGTAGTCCCGTCTGCCCTTGGCTGGGGCTGAGGTGATGTGGCAGCATCAGTCCAGAATACAGGAGACAAATTCGGGATTAACTGAAGCTGGTCCAGATGTAAGGGATAGTTTCATTAAAGCTGTCAACTCCTGGATATGGGGTCAGCTCTACCTAGAAAGTCCCCTGAACATGGATTTTGGAGTTCTGTCAGTCTAATTGACTCTAGACACATCCCTCCCCTGGCTACCCTAAACACCGGGACTCACAAACACTTTTTACCGGCTGTATGTCCAACCGAGCTGTGGGCCAGGGTCTTACCTACATGGTCTCATCTCTTCTCAGTCTTGTACACCTGGCCAGACCTCCCTGTCCACTGTCCCACACCTGCTAGGCTCGGGGCCTGCAACATAAAACTGTTCTTTCACCCCTGCCTGGATCATTTCTAGGATCCTTCAGCCTAGCCTAGGACAGCTCTTATTCCTAACCACGCCCCCACCCCTACACCCCAGGCTGTGCTCATTTCCCAGATGGCCACAGCTACCAGGCACCATGTGGGTCTCAGCCTGCTTAGCCCCCTCTTGCATTCTCCTAGAGAGTGACAACAAGAGCCGGGTCTGTACACTGAGATCCCTTCTGGGCAGGCCCCACTGCTATATCCGAGCTCCTGCCAGGTGGCTGGGTCCCAGGTGTGGGAAGCCCTGGGCAGGTCTGTAATGGGAAAAGCTGTCTTACATCTGACCCTGCATCACATATCTGTGTCCAGAAGGGCCTCAACTTTCTGTGACTACCAACTCATCCTACAGGTAGGGCCAGGTCATGCTTCTCCACAGGACATAGAGGGACCCAGTAGCGACAAGGGGTCAGTTTGTCTCAGAGTGTTAGCAGGACCCCTTGTGAAGAGCAGGCTGAAATGTTGGTGGGTGAGGCTCCCTTTGGTCCCCATACCGCCCTTCCTAGTTCTGCCTCACTTCATCCCGGTCCCCATGCTCTTGCCCACAGTACATCTTCTGGGGGAAGCCATCTTCTGGGGTTCTGCCTCCGAGTTCCTGACACTGCCATGGTGTTGGAGAGTTGTCATCCTTGTGTGGTCACAGCCCTCATCAGGAGGACAGTCTGTGGGTAGGAGACAACAGTAGCTAGCCTCCTGAAGTGAGTCCAGACCAGCCTTCCTCCATCCCCTAGCTCTGTGACCTTGAGCACCTAATGAGTCTCTTATAGCCTCAGTCTCCCGCTCTGTGGAATAGGCTGACAAGAAGCTCTTTCTCCTTGATCCTAAGGACTCAGTAAAGTTGACAGCTTGTTACACCTTGGGCCCTCAGGAATGTTTTGTTGTTGTTGTTGTTTGGTTTTTGGATTTTTTTTTTTCTAGACAGGGTTTCTCTGTACAGCCCTGGCTATCCTGGAACTCTCTCTGTAGACCAGGCTGGCCTTGAACTCAGAAATCCACCTGCCTCTGCCTCCCTGAGTGCTGGGATTACAGGCTTGCACCACCACCACCCAGCCAGGAATGTTTTCTAACAAGAGACAAAGTCAGTGCTGGTTTTCTACATAAGGCCTTTAGAGCTGTTTATTGTCTTTTTTACTGCGTGCCTGGGAGTAGCTCATCTCTAGGACCTATGGTCGGTCAGGTTCCAGGTGTGTATTCTAGCTACTTGGCCACCTCTGCCTTCTGCTTAGAGAGCCTGTGTGTGTACCTCCAAGGCCATGGTGACAAAGAGCACAAACCTGGTAGCACTTTCCCCCAGCCCTTGATGCAGATCACTGAAGGTCAGGCTGTAACCTGGAGGTGCTTCAGACCCTGTACAACTTCTACAGGCCACGGGTGCTGGTGGCTTAGGCTGTGTTGATCCCTCTCCTCCGCTCCATGTGGGGCTCCTCCCTGCATGTCCTCACAGGCTTTTCTTGTCCTCCTTTTACCTTGATCCCTTCCTAGAGTGTCTGTAGCTTAGGCCCCCTAATGAGGGCTTTTGATGGATCTTTTTGGGGAACCAATTCAATTCACAACAGCCCTGCTTAGTGCCTGCTGGAGAAATGAAGAGGAAGGGAAAGTCCCCACAGGCAAATGACTTTGCAAATTGCAGCCTAATTGCACCCACCATCAGAGAGCTGGGTATAGCCTAGAGGCAGGAGGCTGTGTTCTGCTTTGATCTGGAAGAGGGGCCTAGGCCAGCTAAGTAGCACCTGAGCCATTGAGGAGTCATTGAGTGACTTGGCACCTGGGTATTAGTCTCTGCCCAGAATCTACTCACTAGGGGCTGAAAACCACTGAGATAGTCCATTCTCTAGGACAGCCCAGTTGCTGAGCCTGCCTCTGAGGCCCCACTCTCTCTATGAAGCTACTAGACCACAGCTTCAGGGATGTAGAGAGTGCTGGGACTGAGACTCACCAGGAGATCATGGGGGTTTTGCTTATTTGTTTGTTTTTTAGCAGATTTGGGTCTGTGGTGACCCAAATGATGTGCTCAGGCAGGGAACTGAGCCCTGGGCCCTGATGTGAATGCTGTGGTGGCCTGTGCTTCCTTAGCAGGGGAGGGTCCCAGACTCCTGAGCATGCTAGCCAGGATGGGCTCCTCACTGGGGCTTCTCTGCAACCTGTCATGTGACAAGTGGCTCCTGAGTCTGCCCGGAGCCTTCACAGTCCATCCACTCTTCCTGGATCCCTAATGGGCACAGAAAAAGCCACGGGGAGGTGATCCTGTCTAGACCTCTCCCCATCTCCCAAGTCACCAAGTCAGGAAGCCTGTCACATACCAGTTGCTGTTTTTAAGGTCTGTAGTTAGGTTTCAGGTACTGACTGAAGAGAAGATGATGATGGTTTTCAGTGGCAGCAAAGTTGCTAAGGGGCAGTTCTGAGCTGTTGGGACAGCTGAACTGCTAAGAGGTAAGCCCTCTTAGAACCCTCCCTCTCACTCCTGACCCCTGGCCTCTTCACCCCATGTCTGCAGCTTGAGACTCTGAGCTCGTGGACTTAGATGGTTGTCTGGAGAGTGTCAGCTGAGGCAACAGAAAGTCCAGACCGCTCCTCAGTGTTTATCTGCTTTTAGTAATTTTCAGATTGAGGTGCCAGGCACATGTGAACAGTACAGGAATCTGAGTGTGCAGTTCTCCGTATACATTTGTGAACATACACAGTACATGCCACTGTACACACCAGACGACAGCCCCTGGGTTTCCTCATACCCTCCTCAGCCATCTCCTCACCAAGAACCCATTGCTACATAGAGTGTCATATCAAGCATTGTATACACAGATGTCCCACACATCAACCTTTATGCTGGCCAGCACAACTGGCTCCTGGTGGGGTCACTTCAGGGCGCACTGTGGGGCGTGATCCTGTCTTGTCTGTGGAGTGCGGTGTCTGCAGCATACAAGCCTGGCCTTTACTCAGAGTAGCTGAGCTACACGTGTGGGCCTCTACTCCTCTCTTGCCAGCTGTTTGATTTCAGACAAGTTGGATGGTTCTGTGCCTCAGTTTCCCTATCTGAAACTGAATAAGAGTAATGAGTACCTGGTACAGTTCTGACGATTGGATTTATAAATAGCATGCTTGTGAGGGAGGAGAAAACCACAGGGAACAAGAGGTTAGACGAACTGGGAACATTGCACAAGCTCCCAAGGGAGCATGGCATCCCTAAGGACCAGAAAATAGCAGGAAGAGCAAGCTGGGCGCCTGAGGAAAGATCTGCCACAGCTCTCCCACACTGTCTCTGAGGACTTGCAAATGAGATCCCAGGGCCACAATCAGCCACCTGGTTTTGCCTGGATAATTACCTCAGGGAATGCCATGTCAAGCAGATGGCCCTAAGGGCCTCAGAACAGACTCTTCCCTCAGGTCCCACATTCTGTCCCACCTCAGGCCAGCTGCTTTTCACCGCCCTGTGCTTCCAGCCCTTAGCTAATCCTTTCTGGGCAGTTCTGCCCCCACCACCCAGCACACAGCCCTCATGGTTTCCTGAGCCTGTGTTCTAACTGGTCTAATCCTTCCTATCCTAGGCCCCTAGCCTTTCCCTCTGGCCATGCTTCTAGGCAAGGTACCTGGCCCACTCTCCTCCAGAGCCTCTGGGATGGTGTCTTGTTCCTACGCAGGCTCAGCTGATGGCTGTGGGATCCTCTGGAGGTGGCACTAAAGGTGGCATCAAAGCAGTCAGTTCACCTGGCTGGTTTTTCTGTAAACTCCTGTGACTTTTGTTATTTAATTATTATAAGTGACCCTATAATAAAGAAGGGAGAACCATGGACTGGGGTCACGGTGACAGTCTCGGAGCCCACCAGGACCTCGACTGAATTGCACTGTTCGTGTGCCCTTGGGCAAACGGGGCTCTCTATGCCACCCCCACTCATGTGTGAGTGTTATAGCCTCTGAAGTGTTGGTGTGAGGTGGTGGATCTATTCTTGTTTCAGCAACAAGCACAGGCAAGGGCAGGGATCTTTGCCTGGCAGGTAGGTTCTGACTGTGCCACACCTCATATAAGCCAACTATCCTGCTGGAACGGGACCTCAGTTAATGATGCTGCAGGAACAGTATGGGTCTGGCGTTAAACAGATACAGCTCCCCAATGTTCATGCTCAGGAAATGGCTGCTGCCAAATGTTTGGCGTGGGCCAGGGACCTGTGTACAGTAAGCACACAGCAGTCAGTACTCTAGGCACCCTGGGAGCACAAAAGTCTAGAGCCATTCCAAAGCCCCTGTAGACGGTAGGCTGGTAAACTAAACGTATGGATGTTTTACTTGTATATCTGTCTGTGTACCATGTGTTTGCTTAGCACCCACAGGGGTCACAATAGAGCATTGGGTTCTTAGCACTGGAGTCATAGATGGCGTTGAGCCACCACGTGGGCACTAGGAATTAATTGAATCTAGGTTTTCTGGAAAAGCAACCAGAGTTCTTAACCATTCAGCTGTCTTTCCAGCCCCAAAGAGCAGACTTTTATTTCTCACATTCCAGAAGCCCAAGAAGGTGTGGCAGGCTCCCTTTGAGGCCTCACCCTTGGCCTCATAGACTTGTCTTCCCTTGTCATCACATGGTCCTCCCTCTGTGTGTGTCTATGCCCTAATCTTAAAGACACCAGTCACACTGTATTAAGGGCCACCCCAGGTAATCTCTTTAAAGACCACATCTCCAAGCTCAGTTATATTCTGAGGTCCTAGGGTTAGTGTATAAATATTGGGGTGGGGCACATAATCCCACCAGCATCCCAGTATAAAGGACCTGTTTCTTATGAGGCATGATCAGATCTGCAGGTGCCTATACTATAAAAGCCCAGGGGCTCTTACTCTTAGAAGTTTCTGATAACAGCTGAAGTTCAGCCTGTGTGGTGCCAACCTTTCTTTCTACATCTCCACACCTAACGTGGAGATATTTTTCTTGTCCTTGAGGATAAGCATTTCTGAGCTGCAGTGCCTTAGACTTTGGCATATCAGAGGCTCATGGCTGGATTTCCAGGTCCTGCTAGAGGACTCACTGATCAAGGAACCTGGGCTTAGTTGCATCAGACACACCAACAAATCAGTGAAGCCTTTGATGTTGTGAAAGAGCGCCCCACCTGTAAATCTGGAAGGATGGACAGGTAGATGTGATTGGGAGCTCTCAGGGAAAATACTGCACTGAGGACTGACTGAGTCTCCCCTCTCTGGGAATCTCTCTGCACCCTGCCAGCCACAGAACCCTGGAGGAAGCTGTAGAGAGTCCTTGGCATTCCTACCCCGGACTTCTGGCTCAGTGCCAGCCTGGGGCTTTCCTTTCCAGGCACCTGGAAGTCCTTGGACTTCAGGCTCACCTCACCTCCGATTCTTCAGTGTGCCTTTTCCTGCTGATCTCCAACACCACTGGAGGCTTCTTAACTATGACATAGCCATTTTGTGCTTTGTGCCCACTGGGTGAGAGGAACTTGATACAAAATAAAGCACAAGGACACTGTGTGTACGCAGCAGTTAGTACAGCTGAGGTACTCTAACTGCCATCACCACTGACACATCCCCCCACACTGCCAAGCACATGTCTCAGTACCACTGCCATCCCCAGCAGTAGCTCCACCACCATCAACATCTATACCATCCCCTGCAATACCTTCTCCGTCATCAATCAACATCTGTACCATCCCCTGCAATACCTTCTCCGTCATCACTGTTCTGAATGGGTGGTTCTCCTAACAGTGCTGTGTGGCAATACTTGGCCTTATCTGCTGCACTTTCAGAATGTTTTTGGTGCAGAGCATGATTACCCATGGATCCTGCTACGAGGAAGAGAGGAGAACCAGTGTCTGTGCGTTAGCAGCTGGGTGGCCTGGAGAGTCCTTTGGCTACTTTGATCTTGTCAGAGGGCCAGCCACACATCTTGCATGGGGCAGTCTATTAGTTAGCAGAGCTGGGTCTAAGGGAGGGTGCCCCTTGTGCAGTCATCCCACAGGCACGTGGCTCAAGTCTTTATTTAAAAATGCCTGTACAATTGCTGAGGTCCAGGTAGGAGGAGGATGGCTCATATGTGTTCCAGCTTCTGTTGGGAAGCCTCAGAGTGTATGTCTGGTGAATTCCTTGGCCAGATACCTACTTTCAGGACTCTCTTGGAGTGAGAACTAGTGAGAGTGTTTGACATATTTCACTAATCCTAAATGACCCATGCATCCTGCACACGACAAGCTGAGTCAGGAGCATTTGATGGGAAAGTGCTAAGGGCTGGAGTCTAGCTTAGTGGTAAAGCAACTTGCCTACCATGTGTGAGACTCAAGATCTTCACCACCAGATGCATGTACTCAAATGCACACACATATATGTATACACACAGATGCTGTGGCAAGAAGTGACTGAATCACGGCATTTTGTGTTCACAGCCCTGGTGTTTTACAGGAAGTTATGATACATAGGTGAGCGGCTTCTGAAGGAGTTGCTTCTCTATGTGATCTCACTGGGCAGCAGTGGAGGCTGGGGAGTTAGGATTGTTCCAGACAGTCAGTGGCCAGTCTGGAACACATGAGACCCTGTTTTTAAAATTATGTAATAACAAAACAAAAAGAGATAAGATCTCATATAG
Source organism: Apodemus sylvaticus (assembly GCF_947179515.1). Lineage (NCBI taxonomy): Eukaryota > Metazoa > Chordata > Mammalia > Rodentia > Muridae > Apodemus > Apodemus sylvaticus. The sequence goes on along the minus strand of NC_067476.1, from coordinate 163,482,098 downwards.
CCCAGGCTAGCCTCAAACTTGCCATCCTCCCTACTACCATGCCTAGCTGTTCCTTATTTTTTCTTTAATAACATGTACCACATGACTAATAATAGGAGGATAAAGACGGGAAACTACAGCCCACTTGGGTCTGGATACAGCCCTCATTCTCAAGGGCTGTGCGAGGGAGTCACAGTGGTTGGCACACCTCAGCCTCAGCTTGAGGCTCCTGGTGACTCTGCTTTCAGGAGACCCTGGCACAGATTTGTCAGTAGCGGAGGTCTCGGAGCAGCTTCGAGCCCAGAACCATAGACCAGCTCTCCCTCCCACACTGCCAGCTTGTAGCTTTGCTGCTGCTTTCACTAACTGTGTCTTGTAAGAACGAGATAGTCGGGGCTGGAGAGATGGCTCAGCGGTTAAGAGCACTGACTCTTCTTCCAAAGGTCCTGAGTTCAAATCCCAGCAACCACATGGTGGCTCACAACCATCTGTAATGAGATCTGATGCCCTCTTCTGGAGTGTCTGGAGACAGCTACAGTGTACTTACATATAATAAATAAATAAATCTTTAAAAAAAAAAAAAAAAAAAAAAGAACAAGATAGTCTGTAACTGACTAGTCCCTAAACCGTGGGACTAAAGACTTGAGTTTGTTGTCCTGGTGTGAAGGTGGAGTCTCATTCCTCAGCCTGAAGCAGCCTGCTCTGGCGCACAGTGCTAGGAAACTGCTTCCCATGTCCTGGCCTCCTAGAAACAGGCACAGGGAATCCAGGAATCAACATGACCCACAGGGATCACTGCTCTCAAAGCAGAGCTGTTACCTTCCTTCAGTCAGTCAGCAACAGGTCTTCCTGAGGGGCAATATGGAGCTAGAACCCCAAGTCCACAAGGAAATCTTAGTTGCACATTTAGAAAAGAATGGTCTAGACCCAGGGGCAGCTCCTGGGAGTGGTGTCTGTGTGTGTGTGTGTCTGTGTATTTGTGTATGGTATTCATGTATGTGTATGCACGCATGCATGTGTGTATGTTGGAACTGCCATGCACTAGAAGCTTTCCCTTAGGAAAGGCTGGTGAGCTGTGACAGGGACAAGGACTTCCCCATGCTGCAGTCTTGGTTTCGTGGCAGCCCTTCCTGCATATTCCCACACTAGTTCAGTTCTGCTCAGCGATCTGCCGCAAAGGCTTCCTGGAGTCCGTGTGCTGTCTCTTCTGAGGCCATGATGTCTTCCTACAGGAGACGAGTCACATCTCAGCGCTGTTCCCTTGAATTTCTGGAAGACGCAGTGGGATGTGCCTCGGTGCAGAGGTATACACCCTACCTGTCCCTGCTCTAAGGCCTCTGACCCCAGGAGCCACAAGAAGGTCCAAGGAGGGCAAGAACGACCTGCTTTTTACCTTACAGAACCAAGCATGCGTCTGGATCACCAAGACACAAAGGCCTGAAGAAAACCCACTTCATCAAGAACATGAGGCAGTACGATACCAAGAACAGCAGGTAAGAGCGTAGGGCCCAACCTGGGGCTGCCCCATGCTCCCCTCACTGTGGGGCCAGGCTGTAGAGCATGTGGTCCTGGCCTGGGGCTGCCCCTGTGCTCCCCACACTGTGGGACCAGGCTGTAGAGCATGTGGTTCTGGCCTGGGGCTGCCCCTGTGCTCCCCACACTGTGGGACCAGGCTGTAGAGCATGTGGTCCTGGCATGGGACTGTGCCATGCTCCCCTCACTGTGGGGCCAGCCTGTGTCTCAGGAGGCCAAAGTTAGGACATCCGGGCCCTGCTCTTGTTGGCAGCAGCACCCTCAGTTCATGGGGCTCCTGCTTCATCGCCCGTGGCCTGTCCCCCAACCCTCTATATTAAACACTGATTAGCATAGCCAGGCCAGCAAGCCACCAGTGTATAATCCCAGGGAAGGGCCACCAGCTGAACACAAAAAAATTAAGAAAAAGAGAACATGGAGCTGGGCAATGGTGGCACACGCCTTTAATCCCAGCACTTGGGAGGCAGAGGCAAGCAGATTTCTGAGTTCGAGGCCAGGCTGGTCTACAGAGTGAGTTCCAGGACAGCAGAGCTATACAGAGAAACCCTGTCTTGAAAAACCAAAAAAAAAAAAAAAAAAAAAAAAAGGCTGAGAGAGAGAAAGAGAGAAAACATAGAAGGCAAAGATGCCTCCCCACCACTGACCCATGCCCAGGATAGAAGGTGCGGCCATATTTGGGGAGTATATACAGGATAAGGCATGGTTATACTTGGCAGCACTAAGAGTCACATTGGGGACACACAGAAGGAGATGTGGTATATTGGGGGACATATGGGAGTCTTAACTCAAACTGGTATTTGGCTCCCCAGAACAGTGCTAGACTAGAATCTGGGCAGCTGCGTATGCCTGTACTGGTGCAGGAGCAGTGCTTTAGGTATGTCCCTTGGTAACACATTACCTGTCACTCTGATCTCAGAGTCCCTTTCCCACTGTAGGTCACCCTGGTAAATGTTCCCAAGAAGTATTGCTGCAGGACTTGGCCAGAGGTAGCTCCCTGCAAATCCTAAGTACTGAGACAGTAGGGTGGCCTATGGTTACAGCTTTGAGCATCCAGGGGCCCCAGTCGTAAGTCCCCTGGATAGCTGAGTTTCATATTAGATCTGGGGCTCTCTAGTAGTAATAGGCTGAGTTTGTCTGGATGCTGTAGCCGATTGCTGATGAACTTTGGCAGCTTCCTGTACCCTCTGTGAAAATGAGGTTGGTCTTTCCTGAGTAACCTATGCTCCCAAGAAATATGAGCTCTGTGGCCCTATGCCTGGGAACAGGGAGCTTCCTAAGTAACTCTAGTGAATCTGGCCCAAGTGCTAAGATGCCAGGCCTGGCTTCCGGAATCCAAGTCCCCTCGGTGGCTCTGGCAGTTTCCCATCACCCAATGTAGACAGGACAGAGCTCCTGCCCTCCTCTGACCTGGGCCTCCCACAGGATTGTACTCATCTGTGCCAAACGGTCCCTGTGTGCGGCCTTCTCAGTCCTGCCCTATGGAGAGGGCCTACGGATCAGGTAAGAGAGCGCCCATGCTGCATACACAGGTAAGCCCTGGTCCTGCTGAGCACAATCAGTGCAGCCCGCCTCTTGAATGTAGGCTGGGGCCTTAGACTCCTGGGTCAGCATATCATCTCCACCACAGCCCAAACTATATGTGTGTGGGTGTGGGGGTGTGTGGATGGATGGATAGATAGGCAGGCTACGTATAGGTTGGCTATATGTAGCCAAACTATATATATAGGTTGACTGAGATATTCCTGAACTCTCTCAAATAAGCTCCTAAAACCTTTTGACCAGCCCAGGCAATTGTGTCCTGAGTGTAAATCAGGGAAGAGAAAATATCTGTTGGGGCGGGGCAGTGTTGTACGTGACCCCACAGAACAATAGGGCACAGAGAAATCTGTGCAGAGTGGAAGATAGCCAGTTCTCAGGGTCGCAGGCCAGCTGCTGAACTATGTGACTGCAGTTGAAAGGATTAAGGCATCTAGGAAGCAAATTTAAGCCAAAGTAAGCGTTCAGAGATATTCCAGAGTAGTGGCTCCCAGGTGCCATGACAGGTGACATGTGCCTGTCATCCACAGGGCAGGAGTGAGATACAGGCTGCTTTCAGGTTAAGCCTTCTGTCACACACCTCCACGGTCATGCCTGTCCCCTTCTCCGGTGTTGAGGACTTTGTGGCAGGAGCTCTTTGTGTAGGTGGATGTGGCTTCGTTGTGGCTGAGCATCCCCACTGACCACAGGCAGAGGGACTGCAACCCTCCCTCTCCTATGCATTGCAGTGACCTGAGGGTGGACAGCCAGAAGCAGAGACACCCATCTGGCGGCGTTTCTGTGTCCTCTGAGATGGTCTTTGAATTGGAAGGCGTTGAGCTGGGAGCAGATGGAAAGGCAAGAGCCCTGTGACCCACCATGGCCAGCAGAGTTAGGCAGAGGTGCTGCACCTTAAGACAGTATTGGGAGCAAGCCACGCCCCATTAATACCTGTCACCAGCTGGCTCATGCCACCCTGAGAAAATGTACACCTAAGAGTACACCATGCATGTCCACTGCTAGCTGTAGGTAACCTGTTTCCCCCTGGGTTCTCCACGTACAGCCTTGCTTCTGGACCAGGAGGCCAAGGGTCTTCCAAGACAGAGGCTAGCCTGGCTACAGACCACAGAGTAGGCGCAGAGGCCAGTGCTCTGACCTGAGAGTACCCGCTCCAACTGGGCAGCAGCAAGGCTTCCGGGTCCTCACTGGAAGGCAACGGGAAGCAGAACTTGGTTGTGCTTTCTGGCTGGGGATCAGGACTGAGCTCTAATGTGATTGCTTTTCCAGGTCGTGTCTTATGCAAAGTTCCTATACCCTACTAATGCCCTGGTCATACACAAGAATGACAGCCATGGCTTGCTGCCCCAGCCTCGGCCCAGCATCCCTCGGGCTCCACCAGGTTCAAGACACAAACCTGTACCTACCAAGTCAACACCAGCTGGCACAGAACTAGGTAGCCGAGGGGCCTTCACCATGGCACTGTCTGGACTAGGCACAGTGATGGGGCAACATAAACCACATGCATGCCTCTGCACTGAGGTTTCTCAGAGGGAAAGACTCCAGATAATGTGGCCCTAGGCTCTGCCTGAGTCAGGCAGAAGAGTCAATCTGTGGGAAGTCTGTCCAGACGTCACTTCTTGTACCTAAGCCCTGACCTTTGATCTGGAGCCCCTCTCAGACCTGAGAGCCTTGCTGTCGTGCCCTTCATTGACTGCAGTGGGAGAGGAGTGGTGTGGGTTCTGATCAGGATCTAGGGTATCAATAGCTGCCTATGCCTACAGGAAGTGACGGGGGTGATGCAGTAGAATACAACCCCAACCTCCTGGATGACCCACAGTGGCCATGTGGGAAGCACAAGCGTGTACTCATCTTTGCTTCATACATGGTGAGTTCCATAACCCTAACATAGTTCAGGGAATGTACTGAATGGCCACCCCTCCACACCATCCCAGGTGCCTTGTCCCCACCCAGCACCAACAGGTAGTGGGAAGGATCATAGCTAAGGGCAGTGTCCCAAAGCAGGATAGCCAGTCAAGCTGGTATCTCCTGGGTCAGCTCTGAATGCCTAGCAGGCTATCTAGCCACAGAGGAGAGACAAGTGAACCATGTAACCCTCAGAAATGCAGTCACCTCTGAAGCCCACATGCTCATGTGCAGGGCATCCATTCCCAAGCATCTTACCTCTGCTTCTGCTGTAGACCACCGTTATAGAGTATGTGAAACCTGCAGACCTCAAGAAGGACATGAACGAGACCTTCAGGGAGAAGTTCCCTCATATCAAACTGACATTGAGCAAAATTAGGAGGTAAGGGCGGGCTAGTCAGATACCCCTTCCTTCCCACACCTAACCTGGCTCTGGGCTTCTCCGTGTGTGCTGACAGCCCACAGCACGTGGCACAGCTGAAAAGGGTGGCTGCTGCTTCCTCGCAGTCTCAGGACAAAGGTTTGCCCCAGGGACATGGCTCCCATCCCACCCACAGTTTAAAACGGGAGATGCGGAACCTTTCTGAAGAGTGCAGCTTAGAACCTGTGACCGTGTCCATGGCCTATGTGTACTTTGAGAAGCTCGTACTGCAGGGCAAGCTCAACAAACAGAACCGCAAACTGTGTGCCGGCGCCTGTGTTCTGTTGGCTGCCAAGATCAGCAGTGACCTCCGCAAGAGTGAAGTGAAGCAGCTTATTGATGTGAGTTCGAGGTGCGCACAGCAGGCACTGAGCCTTAGATGGGGCTAACCCACTGACCCTTTGTTTTCCTTCACTGCAGAAGCTGGAAGAAAGGTTCCGGTTCAACAGGAAAGATCTCATTGGATTTGAGTTCACGGTGCTTGTGGCTTTGGAACTGGCCTTGTACCTCCCCGAGAACCAAGTGTTACCTCACTACAGACGCCTCACCCAGCAGTTCTAGCCCAAACGTGCACCCCACAGGGAGGCTGCTTTGGCAAGAAGGCTAGTAACTTGGCTAGAGCACTGACTAGTGTCCCTGCCCCTCCTCCAGTAACTGCACTTGCCCCTCACAGCCCAAGAAGCTCTTGGCTTCCTTGCGCTGCACACCTCCATCTTGAGACCTTGTTGAGGATTTTCCTGAAGCAAATGAACAGTGTGGGGCCTGGTTTGCTTTTCATATGCCTGAGACCAGCCTGGTTTATGTTGTGAATCCAGAGGTCCAGCCTTCATTTTGTCTAGCCATGAAACCATTCCTGTAGAGACCTTCTGAACATGCTGCAATTGCCAGGCTTCTGGTGCATCCACCCATCAGCACTTTTTTTATTTTTGGTTGATACAGGGAAGGGCAGATACCTTGACCCATTCTGAGTCTGCTCACCCTGGACCTTGTTAAAGCATCTGCCACTGTGAAATCCCTGCGCCATCACATGCACAGCAGTGCTTGGCCACCACCAACCCCTGCCTCCTGCCAGCACTTTTCCCTGCGTTACTACACTGTTGACAACCACTGACTGTGGGCTCTTGACTTTCCTAAGCAATATCATGATGGAAAAAAGGTATTCTAACTTTAGATTTGGTCTCTATGGGAACAGAAGCTGACCCATTAAGACCTGCTGCTGACTCTGAACCACACTTGATCCTGCTACCTAACATCAATGAGTAGATGTCATCTAGGCCAGCTTGCCTATGTACTGACTGACTGCCACTGTCTCCCTGCTGACTGACACAAGAGCCAACATCCTCCACTGGCAGATGCCAGTCCAACACCTCTCAAGTGCTTGGTTCCACAGCCTCAAGTTCCAGAAATGCTCACCCTCAAGCCTAACAAAGCCCAACCACCCAGGCCTAGTGGGTCAGTAATAGCTTAAACAGCAACTTTGAAGGACAGTAAATACCAGTCTTATCCTACCCATGCTTATGCTGGTATAAGCATGCCATGTCCTCAGAGCATCTTTGAGGAAGACAGGTCATCTTCAGGGCAGCCCCATCATTTTGTTTAAAATGAATTCTTAGATACGGCTGACTGGGCTGGCAAATAATTTCAGCTATATTTATGTAGTAAGGCGTATTTTACCAAGCTGGTCTGCTGTTAGGCCTTCCCTCCCTGCCCTCGACAAGAGCTGCTGATGTGTGGTATTGAGCCCCGTTACAACAAAGCCAACCCTTAAACTAAATACAGCATCCTATAGACTTGAGTCCAGAAACTTGAGGTATATCCATGGTGTCCAGCTGGACTGTGACCCAATGCCACAGACCTGGTGCTGCACCCTCAGCACTCAACAGGACACAGCTGTGTCAGACCTCAGAATGTTGTTTATGTCCAGTAGGTTTTGAATGGAAGGTGTTAAAATGTTTTTGTTAAAGTAAAACTTGTTTTTGCAACATACTTCCTTGCTTGTCTCCTTTTGAGTACTGTGTGCTGCCCCTTTTCTGGTCACAATAAAAACACCAGCCCTGCATAATAAAAACACAGTAAAAGCATACTGTTACAGGTATTTATTATCACTTTTATTTGTAGCAAATTATTCCGGAGTTCTTCTGCTCAAAAGTTCCTAACGGAAAAAAAAAAGTATTATTAAAAGCTGTTATCTCTTGGGAAGTCCCAAGCCACTCAACCCCAATGTCCCAATGTGAGATTTCCCCCAACTTACTTTGAGACAATTCCATCGGCCTTAGCCAATCGGAGAATAGAATCATCTGACTCGCCCTTTAAAATTAAAAATAAATACCTGAGTATCCCCACAGAGTTGGCTCCCCACTTAGCAGGGCAGGGCTTGCACTATCAGACCCAAAACTACACCCACAGGAAGAAATGGACACCACCATTACAGCTCAAATATCACTTGAGGCCCATGTAGTAAAACTCACCATCCTGCGAATGGCTCCGCAGATGCCGTAGGTTTTAAACTGGCCATTAAATCGGCCTGTATTTCTGTCAACCTGCGGGGGAAGAAGGTAGGGAGATTAGACCCCACCCCACGCTGTGGTCTACCCTCGATGTTAGGCAACAGCAATGCGTAGAGCCAGGCAGAGGCCGGTCTCTCTCCTAACTCCTTCCCTCGGGGACTAGCCTCACCGACGGGTTCCCGGCTCACCTCGGCCACATTCATCTGGATGGACGCGTGGTCCTTGGCAGCAATGATGCGGTTGCTAGCGGAGCTAAATAAGGAAATACGCAGTGCGTGTAATAGGTTGCGAAAGAAAGTGGCTAACAGGGAGTGGGGAAAATGGGTGCAGGAAAGAAGGGTCGTAGAATCTCACCATTTCCGCGGCACGTACAGGTCCACAAACTCGCCGGCGTCGTTCTGCATTCTCAGGCCGTCCCTGCAGTCACCACACGCGGGTCTTGAGGCTGGTCAGACCCGCACTCCGAGTCTGTCGGCCCAGCCAGACCCATGCCCTGCCCGAGCACTCCCCGCCAGCAACCGCGACCTCCCCAACCGCGCCCGGCCCAGCTGCGCCTGGCCCGCTCGCGCCCACAGCCCGCCGCGCGGCCTACCTGCTCACTGGTCCAGCGAGAGCGTAGAAAGGAAGTTAGCTCGTTCCCTCTCTGTACTATTGGGCGGGAGGGCGGGTCGTCGGTAAGTGCCTCCGGGTCACGCTGACTATAGCAACCATTCCGAAGGCTTATTTTTGAGTTTTAACTTCCGCTTCCGGTGTAAAGAAGCCCTGGTTCTCACAAAGCATAGACAACCGTCCCTGGCTCCGCCTCCAATCAAGACACGCCTCTTTCTTCAGGCTCCGCCTCCGTCGCGGAGCCCAGCCTTTCGGGCCTCTGCTGGTTGGATTGGACTTGGAGTGTCTGCCAGCCGCCCTAGAAGTGGAAGGTTGTCAGAGGGAGCTCGGTCGCTCTGCTGGGATGCTGGTGCCACAGACCTGAAGCGCTTTCGGGAAGCCGCCTCCAAAGCCTGGGAGAGGAACGACGGAGCGTGGCGGAGGGAGGCGGGAACGGAAGTCCAATCCTTGGAAGGGGAAACTGAGGTCGGGTCAAATGAGCTAGACCGCTGGCTTTCCACTGAGCATTCATTCCCTTCAAGAACCCCCTACCCACCCTGCGAACTGAACTGCGTCCTCGCTATCCTGCCCCTCCTCGGCCCAGGCTCTGCTCTTCTCCCCAGGCCCTCCCCTACTCCTCAGGCTCCAGCCGCCTCACGGTCCACACGCCTGGGGAAGTGAGTCCGGCCTGAGAGTGCACACCTTAAAGGATGCCGAGGCAGGTGGCTATCTATTTGAGGCCACTCTGGTCTACACAGTGAGTTCCTGCCTCCCTCAGACCACAGTCACGTTGATGCGCAGTAAGCCCCTTGTTGAGGTTACAGAGCAGCCCGGACCCAAGACTCTGTTGACGACTCTCCTGCGATTACATTTCTTCGCATGTGGATCCACTTTTCTCACTCATCTGTAGAACTGTATGCGTGATATCTCTGGGACTGGAGCTGCAGTCTAGAGCTGGTGCACACACCCAGTTACATGGGCTTGGGGAGAGTCTCCCTGCCATGTGCTCACCTTCCAGGACTGTCACGTGGTCTGGTGAAACCCAGCCTACACTTTCCACTTCACCCCTGGAAATGGAGTAGTCACGTGTTCACTAAGCATCCCTGGGCAGCAGTTTTCTTTCAGATTAGGGCGCAAACCCCACTCAAGGACCAGTTTTCACGGAGAGCTCCTTTATTAAGTAAGGGGAAGAAAAGTTAAAGTGGCTGCTTTCTGACTTGAGCTGAAAAACACCAGCAAATGACCTTGCAGGTGTGACTTTTAGTAAGAGAAAAGGGGGAGGGGGGAGGGACTGGAGAGATGGCTCAGTGGTTAAGAGCACTGATTGCTCTTCTGAAGGTCCTGAGTTCAATTCCCAACAACCACATGGCGGTTCACAACCATCCGTAATGAGATCTAATTCCCTCTTCTGGATTGTCTGAAGACAGCAACAGTGTACTTGTATAATAAATAAATAATCTATAAAAAAAAAAAGAGAGAGAAAAGGGGGAGTTCTACATTAGAACTCGCTAGGACAAGGTGGTATGTTTTGATTGGATAGGGTTTTTAATGCCTGGACCTTGGTAGTCAGCCTCAGGAGGAGGAAGTGGCCAAATTAGGGAATAGAGCTTGGTGACTAACTTTAGGAATGGAATCTATTGGTTTTTAGCAATGCAAAATGATGGGGGAGAAGGGCAAGGTCTGCCAGAGTCATATTTGCCACATTCAAGCTGTCCAGAGTTTTTTCCCATATTGCGTCTAGAATTTGCACTAGATCCTTACTGTGTATCAGAAGTGAGAAGACCAGAGCTCTGACCTTAGGAAAATCACTGTTCATGTAGCCCATAAGGCATGTGGACAGGGGTGGTTTTAGTTTTGAGATCTGCAGCTAGTCTGGCTGCATTTGTGTGTGTTGAATTGAACCCTCAAGGCCTCCTTAGTGGCCACAGATGAAGCACATGGCCAAAGAGAAGCCCCTGAAACCTGCAGTCGACACCACTAGGCAAATTCAGCAGTCCTAGTAAGGGCTGGGACTGGAGTCAGGTAGAAAAGCTTAATGCAGCTACGCAGTAGTGGCACATGCCTTTAATCCCAGCACTTGGGAGGCAGAGGCAGGCGAATTTCTGAGTTCGAGACCAGCCTGGTCTCCAGAGTGAGTTCAGGACAGCCAGGGCTACACAGAGAAACCCTTGGGGGGGGGGGAAGAAAAGCTTAATGCATATAGTGCCAGGCAGAATGTTCAGAAAGGTCTAGCCTCTGGTAACTGCCCAAAACAATGCCTAGAGGCCACCTAACATCATAAAAGCAGGATTTGCAAGGATCAAAGAAGTAGTAACTCCACTGCACCTCCAGAAAATGGAGCAGGAAGGCTAGCTGCATGAAGCCCACAACCATGAAATTCACATCCTCTGGTGTCCACTCAGTGACTGCCAGATTAAACAGCAAGGGAATGTGGTCACTAGAAAGAGGCATTGAGCCAGAACTCAGATGTTAGAAGTAGCAGACAGGGTTGTGGTGAGGGCTTTCACAGAATGTTCACCATCTGTTCCAGAGACCCTTGGGAGAGGCAGGGCACTGCATGTCTGCAGCTTGGCACTAGGCAGGTGTGGGCGGGAAGGTCAAGTGTTTGATCTCGCCAGGCTGTGCAGTGGTGGCACGCCTTTAATCCCAGCACTCAGGAGGCAGAGGCAGGCAGATTTCTGAGTTCGAGGCCACCCTGATCTACCAAGTGAGTTCCAGGGCAGCCAGGGCTATGCAGAGGAACCCTGTTTTGTTTTGTTTTAAAAAAAAGTTTGATCTTAGGATACAAAGTAAGACCGTGTCTCAAAAAATGTTAAAAAAAAAAAATGAGTAGGACTAAAAGAGTCCCAACTAGTCCTCAGCAGGGCCAGGCAGGAGGCTGCGCACACCTTTGATTCCAGCACTCAGGACACAAACGCCAGCGGATCTCTTGAGTTGGAGGCCAGCCCGGTGTACAGAATGAGTTCCAGGACAGCCAGGGCTGTTCAGAGAGACCCTGTATCTTGCCCAGCATTACCCATACTGGGCCACGTGTGGCTGCCAGCACTTACCAAGTCCCAGTCCAATGTGACAGTGAACTCACAGGTAAGCACAAAGCTCTCATTAAATCAACCAGCATAAAGGATGAGTCATTCTAGTTCACCTGACTGTTTTGCTCCTGGTCCCTCCCCCACCTGGCTGAGGAAACAGAGCACTTGTTCAGTACCCTGATCTTTCTGACTAAGTCTTAGTCTTCTGTAAAATGTCGGTGAATAACCTTTTTTTTTTAAAGATGTATTTATTTATTATATGTAAGTACACTGTAGCTGTCTTCAGACACCCCAGAAGAAGGCATCAGATCTCATTACGGATGGCTGTGAGTCATCATGTGGTTGCTAGAACTTGAACTCAGGACCTTCGGAAGTGCGGTCAGTGCTCTTAACCGCTGAGCCATCTCTCCAGCCCCCATTGTGAATAACCTTTACAAAAACAAAACAGTATCAGAGGGCTGGGCGTGGACGGTGCAGGTTTTCAGACTTGTGGGAACAAAAGCCTTTACACCGTAGCCATCTCATCACTCAGGTGGTGGATCATGATTCACACTAGTGACGGATCATGCTTCACACTATACTCACTGTGTAGACCAGGCTGGCCTCAAACTCACAGAGATCTACCTGCCTCTGTCTCCTGAGTGCTGGGATTAAAGGCGTGTGCCCTTACCGCCACTGCCCGGCAGGTTTAAACCATAAAAAACGTGGGTACTGTGTGACAGCTCACACCTCTAATCACAGCACTTGTCTTGTTTTGAAACTGACACTGGATTGCTGCAAGTTCAAGGACAGCCTGGACCATAGAGTGAAACCCTGTTTCAAAAAAATAAAATAAAATAAAATTAGAAAGTATGAGGGATGGGGGCTGAGGAGATAGCTCAGCGGTTAAGAGCACCGACTGCTTTTCCAGAGGTCCTGAGTTAACTCCCAGCAATCACATGGTAGCTCACAACCATCTGTAATGATATCTGATGTCCTCTTCTGGTATGTTTGAATTGTACTTACATAAAACAAATCTGAAGAAAGTCTGAACCCTGGTGGTGGTGACACACGTCTTTAATCCCAGCACTTGGGAGGCAGAGGCAGGCAGATTTCTGAGTTCAAGGCCAGACTGGGCTACAGAGTGAGTTCCAGGACAGTCAGGACTATACAGAGAAACCCTGTCTCATAAAACCAAAAAAAGAAAAAAAACAAAAAAAAGAAAAAGAAAAAGCCACTAACCTCTAGCCTATACACACACACACACACACAGACACACACCCCTCTAGCCTGTACACACACAAACACACCTACCTCTGGCCTGTACACCCCCCCACACACACACACACCTCTGGCCTATACATAAGCATACACAAACCCCTCTGGCCTATACATATGCACTCACATACACACTCACACATACCCCTCTAGCCTATACATATGCCCACACACACCTCTGGCCTACACACACACACACACACACAGAGGCCAGCGGTTATCTCTGGGTGTTGTTGGTCAGAGTCTCCCATAATTCTGTATCTCGGCTGATTTAGCCAGTGAATCCCAGGGGTTCATCTGTCTCCACCTCTCCAGCACCCCAGCATGGAATTGCAATCCCACCCTCAGGGCCCACAAGATCTGGGTGGCCATTTCTATAAAATAATTTGATGCACAAAATTCCAGACCCCAAAAGTAAAGAAGTGAGTACCCCCACTGGAGGAGCCATAGTGAGTTTCTTTATCCTCAAACCCCAAGGATCTGCAGGAGAGAAAACTGCTCACAGCAGAAAGGTCACCTCACATCCCCCATGTACTGTTCCTAGTCGCCATTGGGGGGCATCCAAGAACCATTCTGGAACAAAAGCAAGTCTACACAGTTCAGCTTAGCCGCTTCCAGGCTAGCGGAACCCCTTCACCCAAGTCATGCAGTCAGTCACCTGTCAACAGAACCTCTTGTAAGATCTCTAGGGTGGGAAAGGGGTCAGAGGCCAAGTAAGAACCCCAAAATTCAGACACTGCCAGGCAGATGCCTTCCTGCAGAATCTCAGACCTCAGAGTTTAAACTGCTTCTGCCAGGCAGTCTTGTCAGGCAGGGTTCCTGAAGGGCCCTTGGGTCTCTTCCCCAAGAACATGATCACACCTGCTCTGCCTCAGTGTTCCCCATGCGGCTTATATGACCTCGGCCGCCCACACCATGCAGGGAGTAGGGCTGTCTTTGTATTCACTGTTGCTTTTTAGTTATTGTAAAGAGGATGCTTTTCTATTATTACATTTTATTTTTTATTGTTTGTGGGCGTGGGTATGTATGAGTGTGCACAGATGACATCACCATCCTTATCACCATCATCATTATCAACATCACTATGATCACCATCATCAATTTTCTTTTTTGTTTTTTTTTAAGACTTATTTATTATTATATGTAAGTACACTGTATCTGTCTTCAGATACACCAGAAGAGGGCGTCAGATCTCATTACGAATGGTTGTGAGCCACCATGTGGTTGCTGGGATTTGAACTCAGGACCTTCAGAAGAACAGTCAGTGCTCTTAACCCGCTGAGCCATCTCTCTAGACCCATTATCAATTTTCTAATTAAAAAACTGGGTGGGCTGGGTGTTAGTGGTACATGCCTTTAATCCCAGCACTTGGGAGGCAGAGGCAGGTGGATTTCTGAGTTCGAGGCCAGCCTGGTCTACAGAGTGAGTTCCAGGACAGCCAGGGCTACACAGAGAAACCCTGTCTCGAAAAAACAAAACAAAAAACTGGGTGCATAGATCCCCAGTCCTGGGATGGTTACTCAAGAAGCCTCCATCCTGTGCAGTTCCGATCTAGGTTGTCTGGGTCTCTGTGTGCAGCACACCCCACTGGGTTCCCTATAGTTCCTGAAGGCCCACTTCCCATATGTGTAAACTGAGACTGCCTGGTGTAATGGACCAAAGGGGTGGAGCTAGGCCACCATCAAATGCAGCTTGTGAGAAAAGGACCAGTTCAGGACAAGGAAACCTTCCTCACAGGCCTGGACTTTGGTCGGAATAAATGACAGGTCAGGGTAAGGGGCAGGCCTTCTCTTGGAACAGGTCTGACCAGGGTCTTCAGCCCTTGTCTCCCTCAGGCCCCTCCTGGGTGAAGGCTCTGACAGCCAACTCAAGAAAGTGACTCCTGGTGCCTCTGCTTCCCAGCCATGGTCTGCAGCACACAGACAGTCATATAACCCTCTCTGTCCCCTAAGCACACAAGACTCAGGTGAGGCCCCATTAGGCAATGCCAATAGAAAGTCAGCCCTGCTGTCTGAGGCTGTCTGAGGTCTAGAGGAACTGGGTGCCCAACTTTGAACCACTCAACAGGAAAAGAACCTTTGTAGCCCAGCTGTCCACTAGTTCCAACAACAGCCAACAACTCCCTCCAACCAAGGTGCACTGTCAGGTTGAAGGGAAGAAAGCTTCAGGTCCAGAGTCATGCCCAGGCTCCAGGCTGACCTCTGACCCCAGGCACAGATAGCCCTGACTCTGGGTCTCTCCATTACCCAGCATGAATGTGAAGTCCTAGGACTCATTTCTGGACTCTTGCCACTTCCAGGTCTTCCCTTAGAGACAGGAACAACATGTATGAGTCAGCAAGCAGACCTAGGCATGGGGGGGGGCTGCCCCCACAGGGACAAATCCCCAGTGGTGCAAGTGACTTAATCATTTTTTATCAAGCAAGTTTAGTAGTTGTGTGCCTGTTTCCCCTCAGGTCCTCTCCCTTGGCTCTGGTGTTGGGCGTTAAGGATTTCATGTTTGTTCACTCAGATATAATCTAGTTCTTGGAATGTCCATATGTCTGACACGCTGACTCACTGACACAATTTCCTGGAATGGTTAATTTAGCATATACCTCTCTCCCAGTACCCTCTTTCCTTTATTGACGGTAGTTTTCAGCCTAGCTAATGTGTGTAGATTGTGAGGCTGAGTCTCACGAGTGAGGGGCAGCCACAGCACCCCTCGCACCTGTCACATTAGGGGTGTGAGGTGGAGGCCAGTGTGGAATGGATGTTCTTGCCCACAAGTGAAGTTTTCCTTGCTGTGACCCTTAACTTGAGTGGTACCTTTCTATTTATTTATTTATTTTTTGGTTTTGGTTTTTGTTTTGATTTTTGTTTTTTCTCTGTGTATCCTTGGCTGTCCTGGAACTCAATCCATAGACCAGATTTGGCCTTGAACTCATCGAGATCTGCCTGCTTCTGCCTCATAAGTGCTGGGATCAAAGGCATGTGCCACCACTTCGCTGCTGAGTGATAATTTCTTAATTCATGACCCATTCTTTTTGTTTTGTTTTGTTTTTGTTTTTGTTTTTGTTTTTGTTTTTTGAGACAGGGTTTCTCTGTGTAGCAGCCCTGGCTGTCCTGGAACTCTCTGAGACCAGACTGGCCTCGAACTCAGAAATCCGCCTGCCTCTGTCTCCCAGAGTGCTGGCATTACAGGCGTGCGCCACCATAGCCCGGCCTCGTGACCCACTCTTGTCTGTAACGATGACATGGGGGCTTGCCCAGGAGTCTAGCCTTCCTGAGGAGGAGCACAGTTCCCTTCCCAAGGAAGAGCTTCCAGGCCTGTTTGCAGTGGTCCCAGGCCCCGGGAGTGTTTAGTACTCCTTAGCTCGTGAAGAAACAAGCCTAGGATTGGAATCTGGAAAGATGGCCCCTCTAGATAGTCCAGGTTTGGTTTCCAGCACCCACACGGTGGCTCACAACCACCCAGAATTCCAGATTCCAGATCCAGGGAATCCAACACTCTCTTTTGACTTCTACAGGTATTCACATACACACACAGCACATATGCACACCATATATATATATATATATATATATATATATATATATATATATATATATATATATATAAAAGTGGGCCACTGCTCAGCCATAAACTTTTATCTATCTATCTGTCTGTCTGTCTGTTATCAGATCCCATTACAAATGGTTGTGAGCCACCATGTGGTTCCTGGGAATTGAACTCAGGACTCTGGAAGAGCAACTGGTGCTCTCAACTGCTGAGCCTTCTCTCCAGTCCCAACTTTTTATCTTTTTAAGGAGACAAGCAGCGCACCAGGTTCTAACAGTGCAAGGAAGGACACAGGCAAGAGCTGCAGTGACTTGAACTCTGTACACAGGACAAAGCAAGAGAGACTATGGACTGGGGATGTGTTCTGTGGTGGCCGGGTCATCCTGGAGGCTGAGGGAGAGCAAGTGGAAGATGGTGCTGGGTGTGGAGCCCAGTCTGATGTCCCATGGGTATCCTGGTGACTCCAGCCTTTTGGCTGTCCCTTTGGACCTCATCAGGACTTTGTGTCAACACGCCTATTGCTAAGAGCCACCAAACACAGAAAACTGCTCTGTAAAGAATCAGTTGGTGACCAAGCATTCAGAATTGGGGTACAAGAAACCTCCATAGAAGGGGTGAGTGTTGAACCTCTCATCAACTACAAGAGTATAAGGAACCTCCATGGGGAAGGGTGACTGAAACTTGGATGTGGTGACATATAACTTCCCTGAATAGCTCTTTGAAACTTGTGCTTAAATACTGAGCAGAAGGCACCCACACTAAAGGCAAGAAGACACAACAAATGTCAAAAGTCCTCCTGCTGTTTCTGGACCTGAGAGCCCCATATATTTAGCTCAAATAGTGTCATGGTTTGTATATGCTTGGTCTAGGGAGTGGCACTATTTGGAGGTGTGGCTCTGTTGGAGTAGGTGTGGCCCTATTGGAGTAGATGTGTCACTGTGGGCATGGGCTTTAAGACCCTCATCCTAGCTGCCTGGAGTATTGCTGTGACTGGCCTGGCTGTGCTTTCTTTTGGAAGAATGTGGATCTGGGGACTTGGATTTGGGGACTTGGATTTGGAAAGCAGTGGAATGCTTTAAATGGGGCTTAATGGGGTATCCTAGTAGGAATATGGAAGACTTTGTTACTGAGAGTGATTTGAACTGTGCAGACCTGGCTTAAGAGGTTTCAGAGGAAAAGAATTTCAGTATGTGGTGTAAAGATTGTTTTTGTGGTATTTTGGCGAAGAATGTGGCTACTTTTTGCCCTCCTCCAGAGTCTAGTTGCATTGAAAAAGGAAGTCTCAAAAAAATCCCAGCAGAGACTTTGTTCTTTGGTGAAGTCTCGTGAAGAGCATTTTAAATAAGCGTAACAAACTGAGAAAGGAAAAATATAAAATATATGGTTCAGTATTAAAAGGGCACCAGGAAGTAAACTGGAGCTGAATCCTGTGTTCTAGGAGATAGCAGATTAAGGGAGTGGAACTTTGGGACAAGATCCTACCCAGCTAAGTATAGATCCAAGCATGATGGTACACACCTTTAATCCCAGAATTATAGAAGACAGAGCCATGCAGATCTCTGAGTTCAAGGTCAGTCTACAGAGCAAGTTCCAGGAAAGCCAAGTTTAGGAAGAGTGGGAGTTGGAAAACAGAAAGCTGGTAATAGAATAGAAGGGGGGTATGTTCCAGCTCCTGCAAGCAGCAGAACTCAGCATCTTTGGCCATGTGGCTCTAGCTTTAGAGTGAAAAATAGAACAGACTACTGGGATAGTTGATGCTAAAAAATTAGTGGTGATTAAGAAGAGACCAGCATCACTGAGGGGAAATCTTCTGGGAAGAGTTTTGTTTTCTGAGAGCACAAAGAAGCTGTATTCCAGAGATAGCCAAGATTGTACCTAAATTGCATCTAGACTTGGTAATGTGTAAGAGTCACCCAGGTGGCACTGGTCTTGAAGGCATGAAGGGGTCATAAAGAGCAGCTGAGGCTTGTCTCTGGCCATGGAAGGTCATTAGTGAAGGTACAGCCTCAGTTGTAGTTGACAGCCCAGGATTTAAGAGGTCATGCAAAGGATTTGAGGCTTGGCACTATAAAGAGAGCCTATGAGAGGCCATTGGTGAGGCCTAGATGCAGCAGAAGACCCAGCATATTGGAGATGCCAGTACCATGGGATGATCACCAAGAACAGCAACAGCAGTAGAGTGGACCCACCTGAGCTTAGAGTGCTACAGAGTGCAGAGCTGGGGAAGTGACGCCAGCCCTTTGGAGGAGCCCAGAAGATCATGTGTGCATCCCAGACATTGAAACAAGAAACTGTAACGTTGAAGTTGCTTTGGAGACCCCCCCGAAATGTTTGAGATGCCAAAGCCATGGGCTATCTGCTGAGGAAAGCTGCTAACAGGGAGTGGACCAGCCCAGAAGAAAGAAGTTTGTTACAGTCAACAAAGATGAAAAAGAAGTTGGAGATCTGAAGACTGCTTTGCCATCAGACATGGAGATGCAGAGTTTGGAGTTTGCCCAACTGGGATTACAGTTAAGTGATTGGATGTATCTCAGAAGAGACCTTGAACTTTGGACTTTTGACATTGTGGGGGACTTTGAAAGTTGGACTAAATGTACTTTTCAAATTATGCTATGGCTAGGGCTGGAGATAGCTCAGCAGTTAAGAGCACTGACTGCTTTTCCAGAGGTCCTGAGTTCAAATCCCAGAAACCACATGGTGGCTCACAACCTTCTGTAATGAGATCTGACGTCCTCTTTTGGTGTGTCTGAAGACAGCTACAGTATACTCACATATAATAGATAAATCTTTAAAAAAATATGCTATTAATAGATATGGCCTCCATAGACTCATGTGTTTTAACACGCCTATGGGACCAGGGAGTGGAATGTGGTGGTTTGTATATGCTTGGTCCAGGTAGTGGCAATATTTGGAGGTGTGGTCTTGTTGGAGTAGGTGTGTCACCTCATCCTAGCTACCTGGAAGTCAGTCTTCTACTAGCTGCCTTCAGATGAAGATGTAGAACTCTCAGCTCCACCTACACCTTGCCTGCCTGGGTGCTGCCATGCTCCCACCGTGATGACAATGAACTGAAACTTCTGAACCCGTAAGCCAGCCCCAATTAAATGTCCTTATAAGAGTTGCCTTGGTCATGGTGTCTGCTCACAGCAGTAAAACCCTAACTAAGACAGATGAGGACTGGGTCTGCCAGCCTCTCATTGAATAAGTAAATTCCAAATGTCCTGTTTGTCAAGAGGGAATTCACTATGCTCTGTGCTGGAGGAAAGGCTCCCCATAAGAACAGATCAGGATAACCATGCAGATAAAAGAGAGTATAAACACGCCCCGGTGCTGGCCTGGTTCGCGCACTCTCCGACCCAGACCAAACCCGTGACCCTTGGATCCCCGGATGCAGCTGCTGCTGTTCCCTCTCCTTTTCCTCAATTCTCTGAAACCCTTCAACTCAGACAGACCCCAAATCAGACTCAACAAACACTGGCCTCAGGTGATCAACGTGAGAGGGGAATTGAGAATCTTCCATTCTGGGTCACCAAGAAATATGACCCCAACAACCTGAGACCCTCTTTCAACTGAGGTTAGCAAAGCTCTCCTAGGAAGGGGGGCAGATGTCGGGTTTGTGAATGTTCGACTCACACAATGAACTCAGAGACAGCTAGAAGAACCGGATCCCTCATCTTGGAAACCAGCAGAAACTAGGTTAGTAAAGAACGTTGAAGAAACCTCGCTGAAGCCAGGTGGTGATGGTCGTGCACACCTTTAATCTCAGCACTTGGGAGGGGATCTCTGAGTTCAAGGGGATCTCTGAGTGAGTTCAAGGCCACCCTGGTCTACAGAGTAAGTTCTAGGACAGCCAGTGCTATACAGAGAATTTGTCTCAAAAAACAGAAGACAAGGAGGAAGAAGAAGAGGAAGAAGAGGAGGTAAAAGAGGAAGAAGAGGAGGTGGAGGAGGAGGAGGAGGCAGCAGCCCTATTACTGCCCTGTATTAGTGTTAGACCTGACATACTCATCAGTGCTAATAAAAGGACAACACTGAGTGTCCCTACACAAGAACAGAGGACACCGACAACCACCTGTGGGGTGTTTTGGGTAGGACTTACACTATTACTCTGGACTGGTAAAATGTATCCAGTGGGTGACAGCCACCATTCTTTCAAAAAGGGTGGGCAGATGGCTCACCGATTCTCGGATCTTGAAGTAGGGAGCTATCATAATAGAGATTACTTGATTCTGACAAGTCCTTGAATGCAGCCCAATTGTTGTTGGATGTCCTAAGCCTGTATTGAGCACATTGTTTGGACAGCATAGACTATCAGGCTGAGGTCCCGGCTTACATAAGAGAAACTCACATTAAGATTGAACTTGGAGTGGGAGCTAGAGAGACGGCTCAGTGGTTAGAACCTCTCGAAGAGGACCCAGGTTCAATGCCTGTCACCTGCACAAGACCTTACAGATGCCTTTAAATCCTGTTCCAGGGGATTTGGTGTCTTCTTCTGACTGCCACAGAGTCATCCAGGCACACACACACGATGAGCCAACATCCATGCAAGACAAAGAGAGAGAGAGGAGAGGGGGAGAGAGAGAGAGAGAGAGAGAGAGAGAGAGAGAGATGAGAAAAATGACTGGGATTACATTCTTTATAGACAGATCCTCTAGAATGTGCTGCAGTCATTGGGAGTATTGACTAATACAGCAAGCAGCCTAAAGTGAGGAGTGTACCAGGCAACTAGTTAGCCCAGATCTGTGACCTGTGTGCTTTAAATTAGGCCTTGACTCTGATTCTAAATAAGCCTTTGGTGTAGCACATGTTTGATGAGAGCCGGGTTGACAGGAAGGGTGCCTTGTCCACAGGAATTTATCATTCAGATTGTAGATATCTTTTTTTTTAGATTTATTTTATTTAAATGAGTACACTGTAGCAGTCTTCGGGGTCTTCAGACACACCAGAAGAAGGCATCAGATCCTATTACAAATGGTTGTGAGCCATCATGTGGTTGATGGAAATTGAACTCAGGACCTCTGTATTTTAATGCTGCTTGAAGAGATTGGAACAAGACATTTCCCCGGGCTCCCAGAGGGACAAACTCCTGAGATTTAGGGGAATGATCTGTCGTGTGACTTTGCTAACGAGAAATTTCACTTTTCTATCTCACCTACATCTCTCCTCCTATCCTGAGTTCCCTGCCCTGTATTTACCCCCCAAGGTAAAACATGGTAGGACCGCCAGAGAGGAGGACAGGGGAGGGGCTCTAGAAAGATGGCTCCGTGGTTAAGAGCACTGACTGTACTTGCAGAAAGCACAAGCCCGCCAGGCAGTGGTGGTGGTGCACACTCAGCACTTGGGAGGCAGAGGCAGGCAGATTTCTGAGTTCGAGGCCAGCCTGGTCTACAGAGTGAGTTCCAGGACAGCCAGGGCCACACAGAGAAAGCCTGTCTCAAAAAAACAAAACCAAAAAAAAAAAAGAGAGAGAAAAGAAAGCACAGGCTCAGTCCCCAGCACTCTCAGCTGCCTATAAGTCCTGGCTTTCGTGACCATATATAATTTAAAAATAAATCATGTTAAAAATGAAAAGACAGGAAATGACTTTTTCCCAGAGAGACAGAAAATGCAACTTATGCCCCATGTGTATGAACTATTACATCATGTACATAGTCACTGAGACCCCCAAGTGTGGTGCTACCTTAGATTTTAGGGGTACATGGCCTTTATACCATAGCAAGGATGCTTCAGCTGTTCTAAAACAAATAAGCGAGCTGTGACACCACAGCCTCCTGAAGGGAAACGCAGAGGTGAAGCCTTTTCGGAGCATGTAGGTTGTCCTTATGGGCATGCCTAAAGCGGGCCAGCTGAGGTATTGTAATAGTTGATCACTTAGCTTACTAGGAGGAGACTATACCTCTACCTGGGGCTGCTCTTAATAATGTAATCAAAATATGCCCAGAAAGTAAATCTAGGTTTGGAATAACCGACTCAGACAATGGGAGCGATTTGACCACAGCCTTTGTCAGAAGATTCACCCAGACTCTTGGATTGACTTGTGACCATCATACCCGCTGGCACCCTCCCTCCTCTGATAGAGGACAGTCTTAGTCACTATTCTATTGCTACAAAGATACACCACGAGACCAAGACCACTCTTAAAAGAGAAAGCATCTAACTTGTTTACAGTTTCAGAGGTTTAGTCAGTTATCATGACAGGGAGCACAGCAGCAGCAGGCAGACGTGGCACAGGACCTACATCCTCATCTGTAAGCTCATCCAGTGACACAGTTCTGTCAGCAAAGCCCACACCTCCAAATCCTTCTCAAATAATGCCACTCTCTGAATAAACATTCAAACATATGGGCCTATGGGGAGCGCTCTTTCTTCCTTAATTCCTTCCTTCCTTCCTTTCTTCCTTCCTTCCTTCCTTCCTTCCTTCCTCTCTCTCTCTCTCTCTCTCTCTCTCTCTCTCTCTCTCTTTCTTTCTTATTTATTTTTTGGTTTTTCAAGACAGGGTTTCTTTATGTAGCCCTGACTATCCTGGAACTCACTCTGTAAACCAGGCTGGCCTCAAACTCAGAAATCTGCCTGCCTCTGCCTCCCAAGTGCTGGGATTAGAGGCATGCGCCACCACTCCCTGGCTGTGAGGGACATTCTTATTGAGACAAGGAAAAAGGATGAGTCAAGCTCTAAAAAGACATTTGGTCAAACTAATACTTGAAACAAAATTACCCTGACAAAATGTCTCCCCATTACCCTCCTAAAAATAGCACTGGCCCTTGAAGGGACATAGAATTGTCACCATGCAAGATGGTCTACCATTTAACCTTCTGAATCCTACTAGAGGTCCACAACCTTTAAAGCCAAGAACAAGTTTCTCAGGGACTATCACCTTGGGCTGTTTCTACTCTGGTCTTGGGTAGCTGGGGCTATTAGCCCAGGCACCACCATCCAAGTTTCCTGCCCAGAAGCATAAAGCAGGTAACTATGTGCTGATCAAATTCTGGAGAGAAGAAAATAGAACCCTCTAGGTAGGACCTGACCAAATCCTACTTGGCCAAACACTGCCTAAAGGGTCTAGGAACAAACACTCAGATCAAAAAGTGACCTGCAGGGCTGGAGAGATGGCTCAGCCTTTAAAGGGTAGGCTTACAACCATAAAATATCAGAGTTGGGTTCCCAGCGCCCACAACTGTCTCTCCAGCCACCATTTTTGGCTTATACCACACACTCACACACACAGAGCATGCAAAATTAAAAAGGAATACTTAAAAAGAAAGAAAGAAAAACAGAAAGAAAAGAAAAACTAGAAGAAGAAGAAGAGGAGGAGGAGGAGGAAGAAGAGGATCTGGCCAAACTCATCTGAACATAAAGGAAGCACTGGACCAGTCTTTAAAGCCAAACCTCAGGAAATATTCAACACCCCTTGCTAAAGCACCCTACGCTCTCATCCTGTGACATTGCGACCTGCCACCACGTGTCTCAGTGTTCAGTTTGCCAGGATCATGCAGGTCTTGCGTTTCTGCTCCTCTCTTGCGACCTTAACTCTCTGAGGCTATTTTTAACTCAGGATGCTTCAAAAGGCAAGCTATTAATTTCTTGTCAGAGGCTCACTTTAAAAAGACTTTAGTGACACTCTTGCTTCTAATGCAGGCAAAGGATAGCATTTTTACTATTAACCATGTAACACAGCCGAAATACTCTGTCTATCCAACTTGATGCATGCTTGGTGATACCCTGTGGGAACATGAAAAGACAGCTCTCTGGGATGGTTAAGTACCTTTGTCTCCTCAGAACTCTGGAAACCAACATAAACACAGTGCTGTGAAGAGCCCATAGTGACTGGAGTGACACTTGATAGACCACTCAGGATTAGGGATGGACTTATAACCTACCCTCCACATATGCCATGAAAGCTCTAATGGAGGAGTTTTAGGTAATAAGCATGCCCACTACTCCAAACTGTCAGCATCAACTCTGCCACACATAATGCATCACAACAGTAAGTATCACACCAAGAATCCTCAATATTCAGATCTTAGGGACTAGGAGTAGAGCTCACTGGGAAATCTACCCTAAAAACAGGTAAAGGGGAGATCACTTACCCCCGGATCACTTCTAATAAATCTTTAAGTCATGTCCTTACTACCCCCTTGCTCAAGTCCAAACCTGTTCCCAATTTCCCATCCCTTAGATCCAAATATTATCCTCACTGACCAATATCCCCTGCTAGCTATAATGGAAGCCCAAGACTTAAGACAGACCTTTAAAACTGAGACAGGATGCAGAGGCACAAATGCCTAGTAAGAATGGATAAAATACTCAGTCCATATACTTGATAAAAAGTGGTTATTGGGGCTGGAGAGCTGGCTCAGTGGGTAAGAGCACCGACTGCTCTTCTGAAGGTCCTGAGTTCAAATCCCAGCACCCACACGGTGGCTCACAACCATCTGTAAAGAGATCTGACGCCCTCTTCTGATGTCTGAAGACAGCTACAGTGTACTTACATATAATAAATAAATTAATTAAAAAACAAGTGGTTATTATTTGTGTGCGACTGGACGACCAGAGACTCAAATTAGGGTGGCCCTTCAATCCAAATGGCAAGCACTGCATGATGTTCCTCTTCCAAGGCTGAAGGGCCCAAAGCAATGAGTCCTGTTGTTTCCTGTGAGGTCCTGGCTGCCACTGAGCCCTCACCCCAGGAGTAATTACACCCCATGGTGGGAAGATAATTGACTCTCCATGGGCAATGTAATGGGGCTCAGTGTCAGGCAATCTGTTGAAGAGATGACCAGTCACATAATGAGATATCTGGTGTCTTTTGGAGGATCCTTATTTGAAATCCTATAGGTGGATTAGAGTGACTAGTCTTTTAGTGCTGTTGGCTACCTCTTTCACTATAGCAGTTAGACGCCCCCGCCTGCCTAAAGTCCCCTTCAACAAGAAGAGGGATCTGTAAACTTCAGGAGACTCATCCCATATTTATATAGATGGTATACATGTGTCCCAGCGAGTCCCAAGTTAATTCAAACCTCGAAACCAAATAGCAACCAACTTCAACTAAGCCTGTTCTGGTGGTTAATAAAACTGTAGATTGCTGGGCAGTAGTGGTGCACGCCTTTAATCCCAGCACTTGGGAAGCAGAGGCAGGTGGATTTCTGAGTTTGAGGCCAGCCTGGTCTACAGAGTGAGTTCCAGGACAGCCAGGGCTACACAGAGAAACCCTGTCTCAAAAACAAACAAACAAAACAACAACAAGAACAAAAAAGAAATGGCTCAGGATT
The DNA here is from genome assembly GCF_947179515.1 of Apodemus sylvaticus. Lineage (NCBI taxonomy): Eukaryota > Metazoa > Chordata > Mammalia > Rodentia > Muridae > Apodemus > Apodemus sylvaticus. Next base: position 163,456,537 of record NC_067476.1, on the reverse strand, counting down.
AACAAGATTTAATTAGCTGGAAAAGACGGGGGGTCTGTGTGTGAGGAAGACAGTGCCACTTGTTCATTCCAAACAACGTGGTTCTGTATGGGACTGTCACCATGATTCTCCAGGGTCTTGATGCTCTCACCAATGAACTAGCCAAAAATGTAGGAAAAGATGATTCTTTTACTAACTTCATGGAACAATGGTTTGGATGATGGAATGATGACCTCAGGTTATAAATCTATAATTATAATCTTATAACCAACATCTATAATTGTAATAGTTGAGTCATGATTCCAGGAGGTTGTCGTAGACAACCTTGTGTTGGAGGTCTAGTCTGAAGGCTTACAGGGACAGCCAGTGCCAACAGCCTCCGCCCAGGACCCACATAGCCCCTTCCTTTAGATGTTCAGGGCAGAGGCCCACAGCCTCTGAACAGAGTCTGAAGAAGAGAATATATAACGAGATGGAGGGGGTTGTGAAAGAGTTAATCATTTTTATCTGTCAAATATGTTTAGTAGTCTTCTGCCTGTTTCCTCTCAGGTCCTCCCCTTTTGTTACTTTGTCAAGGACTGTGTGTTTGTTTAGCCAGATGTAATCTGCTTCTTGGAATGTCCACACGTCTGACACCCTGACTCATCCTCATCCGACAACTTCCTCAAACACTTATCTGTTAAAATTTTACCCCTTCAGGCTGGAGGGATGGCTCAGCAGTTAAGAGAGCACTGGTTGCTTTTCCCAGAGGACCTGGGTTTAGTTCTTAGCACCCTCAGGGTATTTAGCTGCACTTCCATGAGATTTGACATCCTCTTCTGGCCTCCATGGGCAAAAGGCATGCATATAGTCCACAGACATACATACAGGCAAAACACACAAAATAATAATTAAAAAAACAATTAAGCCGTGCAGTGGTAGCGCACGCCTTTAATCCCAGCACTTGGGAGGCAGAGGCAGGCGGATTTCTGAGTTCAAGGCCAGCCTGGTCTACAGAATGAGTTCCAGGACAGCCAAGACTACACAGAGAAACCCTGCCTTGAAAAACCAAAAAAAAAAAAACCCCACCAAAAACAAAACAAAACAAAAAAAACAATTAAAAACCCATTCCTCCTCTCTGTAACCCTTTGTTTTCCTTTGTTCCTAGTTTTCTTTTTTAAGAGTTATTTATTATTATATGTAAGTACATTTACATATAGAAAACAAAACTATCTGTCTTCAGACACACCAGAAGAGGGCATCAGATCCCACTATGGATGGTTGTGAGCCACCATGTGGTTGCTGGAAATTGAACTCAGGACCTTCGGGAGAGCGGTCACTCTCAACCGCTGAGACATCTCTCCAGCCCCTGTTCCTAGTTTTCAAACCAGGCAATCAGGTTTAAATCGTGAGGTTGAATTCAACCAGTGAGGCACGGCCAAGTGCCCTTTGAGTTAAGGATAAAAGACTGACACCTTTGGGGACTGCTTGTGTTGGGTTTCCAGCTTTGGGCAGCTACACACCCTTCTGTGCTTTGTCAAGACACCTTTATTTTGTTTTTTGAGACAAGATTTCTCTGTAGCCCTGGGCATCCTGGAACTCAGTCTATATAGGCCAAGTTAGCCTTGAACTCTGACTGCAGCCCAAGTTTGTGGGCCACTATGTAGTTGCTAGGAATTGAACTTAGGACCTTTGGAAGAGCAGAAGAGCAGTCAGTGCTCTTAACTGCTGAGCCATCTGTCCAGTTTTTGTTTTCTGTGAAAGATAGCTAGACACCCAAGGGCCAATATTCCACAAACACGCCCCACCTAGTAAAACCTTTTTGTAATTCCTGTTTGCTCCACCCTAAATATTTCTGAGACCACCACCCTCCCTGTCGTGCCCTGTACGAACTAGCTAGTTGAATAAGATTGTGCGAACTAGCTAGTTGAGTAAGATTGTGCGGTCAAACCCATAAAATGAGCCGCAGTCGCCACCCACTGTAGAATAAAACTGAAGTGAACTCCCTGCCCCAGCGTGCTAGCCAACCAGAATTGGCTCATGACACAGCACCCCCTTATCTCAAAAAACACCTTACTTTCTCTCAGTGTGTTACTGTGCCACCCCTAGAATAATCTTTCTTAGCAGTACAGAGAAAGTATCAGGTAGATCCCATTTAACAGATCAGGAAAAACAAGGCTAAGTGGGAAGAAGTCTGTCCTACAGAGTCAGAAGCTAGGAGACTGAGGGCCCAGGCACTGCTTAGCCTATGGCAGTGTTAACAGGGAGATTCAGAATCTGGGGGAACCTCACCTCCCATATGACAAGAGATGGAGTGGGGGAGCCTGGGCGGATTGCAAAGGAATCGTACCCACCTCCATTCCATCAAAGAGGAACTGCCATCTGGGTGTGTTGAATGGCTGTCAAAACAAGCCCCAAGGCCAACTCCAGTAGAAAGTGACCGAATCCAAATTCCAGCCCAGGTGAGTTGCCTGGGCTTGCCTCTCTGAGCCTGGCGCCATATCTCCTGGAGGCTTTTTTTTCTTGTCCTTCTGGAATGTTCTCAGCACTCAAGGAAACGCTGCCAGAGAGTCAAGGCCCAGAAGGAAGAAAGTTTGAAACTCTTCTGTGCCATGCCCTCCCGAGGCTGCCTGTAGCAGGGACTGGCAGGTACCTCAGGTTGAAGGCCGCCCTGAGTCCTTGGCAACAGTGGGCCAAGCTTTCCAATAAGCCTTCTATTGCCAGTTCCCGAGGGTAGAACGGGCAGGAAAGCGGGGACCTTGGATGAGCTCCACTTCTACAGTATGACCTGGCTGTGCAGCTGCAGCCAAGACCTGGTCCATAAAGGCGTCTATCCGGGAACCAGCGTGCTCTAGGCAGCTCCACCACCTTACGCTGCTCCTGTGCTGCTGTTTGTTCCCTGTAGAGACTTTGTCTACTCCCTTTGTGAGAACCTCATGGCCACAAAGCCACTGGATACTGTGTTCTTCACTGTATAATAAGGACTGGATGGATACCTCCTGACCTACCCTGCCCAAGCCCAGCCAAGAAGAAGCCGGGATGAGTTTGACTTGAGCCTGCAGGCCCACTCTTACCTCACCATCTCCCTGGCGCGGTTTTTGTGCAGCCCCTGTGCCTGGCCGCCATCTTCAGCTCTAGTTCCAGGGGCACCTGAGCCATAGTCTCCACTCCTGGGTTGTTCATTCTACAAGCACTCAACAAGTAACCTGTTTGTTCAGGCCTCTGAGGGCCAGGGCAGGAGACTCATAGAGGTTTCCCACAGGACAAGTGGCAATGTGGAGACTTTTGTGGTTGTCAAAACTTGGGGTAAATTAAAGGGCTCTTGTGTAGAGGCCATGGTGGCTGCTCGGAGCCACAGGGCATAGAACACAAACTGAGGATCTGTGACCAACCCAGCCAGCAATCAACAAGGTCTACTGGACAAGTTTTCTTTGTTTGTTTGGTTTGGTTTTTAAAGATTTATTTATTGTTATATCTAAGTACACTGTCGCTGTTTTCAGACACCAGAAGAGGACATCAGATTGCATGATAGATGGTTGTGAGCTACCATGTGGTTTCTGGGACTTGAACTCAGGACCTTCAGAAGAGCAGTCAGTGCTTGAGCCACCTCTCCAGCCCCCAGGTTTTGTTTTTATTTTGGGGGGTGGTGCTGGGATTAGAACTCAGGGCATCCTGAATTTGGAGTCAACACTTAGTACTGAGTTAAAGCTGTGGTTCCCAAATTCCCTAGTGCTGGGGCCCTCTAATGTAGTTCCTCATGCTGTGGTGAACCCAACCAGACAATTGCTACTTCACAACTGTAACTTTGCTACTGTTATGATTGTAAACATCTGATATCTGATGTACAACACCAAAGGGGTCTCAACCCACAGTTGAGAGCCACTGAGTTAAAGTCATAGCCCAGCAGTGGGTGGTTGGAGGGTTTTAAAGAGCTGTGGTTCCAAATGCTGGTGTGCTGGGGAAGAGCTCTTAGAGCTATTTCCAAGCGAGCAGACCTGAGAGTGCTGGTGCCATTGTGAGCAGAGACAGAGCTCAGCTCCCAGTGGTGCCAGGCCTGGGGGAATTCCAGAAAGAGGCCCACTGCATTCCTCCACCTGGGTGGGCAGGGGCGGGGGCTCCGTGCATTCCTGGAGAAGACAGGGGCCCACAGCCTGCGCCGGCATTCGGAGGGACCCAGATAACCTCTGCCCAGACTCAGCTCAGTGGAGCTGGGCTGAGCCTTGCTGAAGACAGCAGGGGTCCCTGCCCTGCCTAAAGGACTGGAAAAAGGCCAGGCTACTAGGTCAGGCCTTTTCCAATCTGGTGGGCAGGGTGTGGTAGAAGTTATGGTGGGTGGGGGCAGCGGAGTCACTGGTGTCTGGGGTCACACAGCCATCTGCAGCAGTCCACAGGTGGCCTCTCCTCTGTGAAATGGGTTTTAGAGCAGCTCACTCCAGGTGACGGTGTCCCGTTGCATCATACGCAGTTGGATCATATGCAGCCCTGCGGAGGCTAATAAGTGGCACCTGGCTCCGTGCACAGGCGCGGCTCTGGGACTAGGCCAGAGGGCCCAAGACAGATGGAAACAAAGGTGCAACACAGTCCATCACTGTGTCCAAAGGTCCCAGGGACGGTCATAGCACAGCAAGGCTTGGGAGAGCTATGATCAACTAGGAGATGGGGCCTTCCTGTCTGGAGACTGCACAGTGGTTCTCCCTGGCCCTGACAGCTGAAAGGAAGCCCTCAGAGGACAGGAACAGTCCCTCAGCTGGGACATACAGACCTCTGGAAAGAATAATCCTACGCTTACAATGAGACGCCCCCATGCACCCGCACACCCTCAGCAAGCAGGAGCCACTCAGTCACCATGTGTTTACATTCCCTGGAAATGTATTTCCACATAAGAGTCATAGGACAAATATTTTGCTAATGTTGAAACTTGGGGCAAACAGAGATCTGGAGCAGAGCCTCCATCTTAGCCCTCCCCGTTCCACACAAGTAGGGGGATAGCTACGTTTCCAGGTGTGACCTCCTCATAGGCTAACCCATGTTCCCATGTAGCCTGGCCTGAACTGAAGGCTACTCGGCCTGGCCAGAGATGGCCTGCAGGATCCAGCTGTGGTAACGTCTCCCTGCCAGAGCTGGATACCCCAAGTGCCCTTTAAAGTTTCTGCCCACATTGGATTTCCCCAAGCTTTTACTAAACAAGTGGGAAAACAGTCAATGACAGGGCCTGGAGAGATGGTTCAGTGGTCAAGAGGACTGACTGCTCTTCCAGAAGTCCTGAGTTTAATTCTCAGCAACCACATGGTGGCTCACAGCCATCTGTAATGGGATCTGATGCCCTCTTCTGGTGTGTCTGAAGACAGCGACAGTGTACTCATAGACATAAAATGAATGAATTAATCAATCAATCAATCTTTAAAAACAAAACAATCAATAACAGTATCTGGGTATCACTTGGTAGTTTGAACCACTACAGACCTCAAGAAGACATGTGCCAGGCCCCCTTGTGTATGGGACGGGATAGGCACTCTTCCAGCTGGATTCTAGACTCCACAGGAGCCTGGGGTGGTGGCCCAACTGAAGACAAGTCAGGGAGGACCCATATCTCTTAGTCTCTGGGAACCCAGATGTCTCTCTGGGTCTGGCCAACTTGAGGGTAGAATGTCCTGGGTTCACTGCAAACCCAAACATGGGTACAGGCCTCCTAATGTGGGTTGACAGGGCCCAGCTGCTGTCAGAAGTCTGTGTGGTCATAGTCGCCAGGATGTGGCCTTGCCTCCACCGATGGCAGCCTGATAGGCCCCAGGCACCCACCCTGCCTCCATGGCCACCAGTTGCCTCCAAGACTAGATCTGATCATTGATCTTGCATAATTGAACTTCATGCTGAAGTCAGGAGGGCCATGGCCACAGCAAGTCCTGAGCTGTCCACATCTAACTCTGGACAGCCTCATTAAAGAGCTGGCCTTCAAGGTCTGGACGGCAAGTAGGTGAGAGTGCAAGTCTTTCTCTCATCCTGCAGGAGCTGACAGCCATCGGGGCCTCTCCTCCTCTCAGCGGCGGAGATTGCTGCTGCTGCTGCTGCTATAGACATAAGTACAGAGAGCATCCTGTGACTCACAGGTTGTCTGGGAGTCTTCACAGGGTCAAGTGTGACTACGTTTAATTCTAGCACTGCCACCAGTCTGTCAACATCGCTGCCCCTCAGCTGTGTGTGCTGTCCCCTCATGACATTCCTTATCGTTCCCGTGGTTCCACTCAGGGGCCACAGAGTGAAGACCATCCCTGTAGGCCTCAGGTGGCCACGATGTGGGCATCAAGTCCTTCACCCGATTGCCCTGTCTCCATCTTAGAGCCTCCAGGCCCTGCACGGGGAGGGGCTGGCCTCCCGGTCAGTGAGATGGTGAGAGAGACAGTGGAATGGACGGGTCATGTGGCCGGTTTGATCTGTGTGCTGAGGCTCACTCACCACAGAACCATCCGGCCTCACAGGCTCCTATGTGCAGGGCTGAGTGACCCAGAGTCATCTGTTCTTTGTTGTTACAGTTTGGACTTTTAATGTAGAGATATAAAGTGTTTATTAACAAGAAAAGCCTCCACATTCTTCTTGGATACGCCCATGACTCAGCCCCTGTGGCCAGTGGTCTCGGCCTGCTAACCTTGCACAGCAAGTCTCCTAAAGCCCTTCTCAGTCCTGGTGGGCCCCTCAGCCACGTGAGCCCTGGCTATCCTGGAATGCATTCTGTACACTCTATAGACCAGGCTGGCCTTGAACTCACAGGGTGCTGGGACTAAAGGTGTGTACCACCGCCGCCGCCAGACACAGTCACTTCTTTTTAATTTATTCTTCTTCTTTATTTTATTATTATTATTGTTATTATTATTATTATTATTATTATTTTGGTTTTTTGAGACAGGGTTTCTCTGTGTAGCCCTGGCTGGCTGTCCTGGAACTCAGAAATCCACCTGCCTTTGCCTCTGCCTCCTAAGTGCTGGAATTAAGGCATGCGCCACCACTGTCTGGCTTTTTTTTTTTTTTTAAGATTTATTTATTTATTATATGTAAGTATACTGTCATTGTCTTCAACACACCAGAAGAGTGTTGGATCAGGGCATCCAGACTCCCATTACAGATGGTTGTGAGCCACCATGTGGTTGCTGGGAATTGAACTCAGGATCTCTGGCAGAGCAGTCAGTGCCATCTTTCCAGCCATTGCCACTTCTAATGACTGTCACACCTCAGGCTGTGGTGTGGGCACAGTACTTGCTGCCCACTGATGTTGGTGTTAGTTCTTAAAAACTGTGCTAAGACTTCTTAGGGACTGCAGGAGACAGGCAGTAGCACCTGCAGACTCCCAGGGACAGCTCACTGTCCTCAGCCCTGGGCTGAGGCAGCACAGCACTTCAATGGTGAAATAAAGTCTGGAGCCACCTTGCTGATAATGCAGTGTCCCATGATCCCTATGAATAAGAATCAGGCCTGGATCCATCTGTGCCAGTGTGAGGCAGGATCTTGGTGTCCTAGAATGACCAGCCCCTGAAGTGGCCTTGAGCCACCTGCAATATCACAAGTGAGATGCTGAGGAAAGAACATGGGAGGGCCCCTAGGTGTGCTGATGGGCTCTGAGGGGGGCTCTGAGGAGGGCTCTGAGGGGGGCTCTGAGGAGGGCTCTGAGGGGGGCTCTGAGGAGGGCTCTAAGGTGGACTCTGAGGTAGGTTCTGAGGTGACTCTGAGGAGGGCTCTGAGGTGGGCTCTGAGGTGGGCTCTGAGGTGGCTCTGAGGTGACTCTGAGGAGGCCTGAGGTGGACTCTGAGGTGGGCTGAGTGGCGCTCTGAGGTGGGCTGGGCTGGGATCTGAGGAGGGCTCTGAGGTGGCTCTGAGGTAGGAAGTGATTTTAGGGCACAGCTAAGGAAAAGGTACAGTGCTTCTAAGAACATTGAGGAGGGGTTCCCAGAAGGCAGAGGGTAGACCTCGGGGCAGGGCAGGGGCACTTGTAGGCCTGAGAAGCTTCTAGAAGGTCAGCCCTATGGCAGCTGTAGAACTAAGGCCTGTCAGCTTGGGGGGTCCTGGGTATCTGTGCCTTCCAACTGGCCCATTGCCCAACCCAGCCTTTCCAGGGCCACAACAGACCCTGCTGTTGAGTTTGGCAGGTCTTGGGTAGCACTAGCCAGGGGGGTGGAGAGAGATGGAGAGAGAGACAGAGGGACAGAGAGATACATGGAGACAAAGAAACAGAAACAGAAAGAGAAATTTTAAAAGAAACAAAGAGAAATAGACAAGAGAGAGAGAAAGGCAGAAAGCAGCCTGAGAAAGCAAAGCAGAGACTCAGAGAGACAAGAGGAGGGTTAGGGTTACAAGAGCTGGGGGGAGCGGGTGGGCAGAGGGGCTGCTCTTGGCAAAGAGCAGAGGCTGCTGGGCCCAGTCAAAGAATTGTCTGACCGGTGTGAGACAAGGTAGGCTGATCTCCAAGTTGTGTTTTTTTCAGTGCAGAAAAATTTGGCACAGGTGGAATGTATGGACCCCATCCTCCCAAGGTCCTGTTTGGTGGCTTCCCTGCTGGGCTACGCCTGAGACACCAAGGCCCATGGGAAGTACTCTGACAACTCAGGAAGCCTTGCTCCTTCTGGAGTCTGGAGTCAGGCTCTGCCCTCAGAACATTCCTCCTGAGCATAAGCCTCCTGGCCATATAAGGCCGCCTGTGGGCACCTCTCACAGGCCCTCACCCCCACCTACCCCATGGGAGCCAGTTTGACCAGCCAGGACAGGGAGGAGCCTGTTGGAGCATTGGTGCTGGGGGCAAGTACAGGACAGTTTAGGGGGTTGAGCACAGCATCCCCAGATGCTGTGAGTCTCCCTTGTGTCTCTCTTGCTCTTTCCATATAGGTTTGAGCCTCAGGCTTCTCAGGGTACTATGTAGGAGGTGGTGGGGATGGGTTAGGGAAGGAAACAGATCCTGAATCTTTTATCTCAGCCAAGTGCCAGGAGACCCCTGGATGCTTCCTCTAGCTGGTAGTTCCCCAGGGGCAGACTCACCATGGAAGGACAGGCCCCTTTCTTTCCTAGGCCCGTTGTCTATCCCTTCCCAGGAAGCTGCTGGGCCTTGAAGGACCTGACATGTCTCTCAGGCAAAGGGCTGGGCCTCTTGCGCAAGCTGGCAGGTAGAGGTGTGTCTATATTCTGGCAAGGATACTTCTGGGAGGCCCCTCATTCCAGTTCCTGAGACACCCCACCCCCTGACCCCAGGCTGGGAAGTGGCTGGATCTACAGGAAAATAATCTCGGTGTAGTATGAGGGAATCTCTTTGGGAGCTCAGATCTTTCTCAAAACTTCTACAATTTTCCTCTAAGAACTGCCAGGGCTTGGAGCAGGGGAACCCCAGCTCATTGGGCTCTAGGTACCTTATCCTATCTTCTGATGGCTCTCCCAACTCAGATATATTCACTAAGGTTGGGAAGCATCAAAATTGGACCCTGAATTCTTTTTATGGGTGTTTTGTTTTTAAGACAGGGTTTCTCTGTGTAACCCTGGCTATCCTAGAACTCTCTCTGTGGACCAGGCTGTCCTCAAAGTCATAGAGATCTTCCTGCTTCTGCTTCCTGGGTGCTGGAATTAAAGGCTGCGCCACCTCTACCCCAATTGGACTGTGAATTCTTGAACATTTTTTAAGGATTTATTTATTTATTATATGTAAGTACACTGTAGCTATCTTCAGACACACCAGAAGAGGGCATCAGATCTCAATTACAGATGGTTGTGAGCCACCATGTGGTTGCTGGGATTTGAACTCAGGACCTTTGGAAGAGCAGTCAGTGCTCTTAACCTTTGAGCCATCTCTCCGACCCCAGTGTACCTGTTACAAGCATGCCCTTCTCTCCAGGGCATCCAGCTAAAGTTGCACCTTTATCCCACCCACAGAGAAGAGAGGCTGGGTTGTGAGGGAAACCTTGAGGAACGCTGTGTAAAGCCTGGGACCTGAACTATCATGACTCACTCACCCATGAGCAATGACTGCCTCGGGTCAGGCCTGCAGCAGTTACAGAGGGCTCTGGGCAGGGAGCTCTTTGCCTGTAGAGGTGATGGATCTGTTTGAATCCTTAGGTTCCTCTTGTGGAAATGAGACAGACTACTGTATGCAGGTTTACATATATATCCATGGTGCCAAGGCCCAAAGGTTCTAAAGAAACATGAAGGGAAAAGTCGCTGCTTGTTTCCAGGTCCCGTCTCAGACCAGTGATGTCTAGTAGCCCCAGCCCCACCCTTACAGGTACAGGAGCCAGGAGACTTTTGAGAAGTTAGATCGGATAGCTGGCCGGGCGACACACACGGCTCTCCGAGCCTGGGGGCGGGGTCTCAGGGTGCTCTGCCTGGGGACTGTCGCTACCAAGCTTCCCAGCCCTGTCTCAGTGCAGTTGGAGGGACATGATGTGCTACTCTGCCAGGCAGCGGCCAACAGAGGCCAGGCGCTGTCCTCTGGGTTTACGACATCCTGATGTCAGCTTCTCAGGGCTGTGACTCCCTTTGGCATCCGTCCAGTCTGAATCTTTTGGAGGATAGAGCTGGATCTTGCTGACGGCAGCTGCCAGAATCAGCTCTGCCACTGGCTCCTGGCTGCCTTCCACGGGCAGGGACAGAGCTCTCTGAAAGGGCCTCGGCGCAGCCCTGAGAAAGGGAATGTGGCTTCCATACTGCTTTTTCTCTGAAGCGTGTCCCTGTGGAGCACACATTCTGGGCCCTGGAACTGGACCCTCTTCTTGGCTTGTCTAAACAAGAGGTAGAGAGTCAGCTCTCTAAGAGGGTGTGGCAGCTACCTGAAGGTTGGGGCCTGGGGCCCGTTGCTTGTGACACCAGGTGACAAGCTTGAGTGTAAGCAAGGGCTATCCCCTGTCCTCTGGGTGGTTTGCCTCCCAAGGCGGGCTTCTAAGGCTGAGCCGGACAGCTCACATAGGGTTGTTTTCAACAGCTGCCCCCAGGTTGGGTGGCTTAGGGGCTGACGTATAGTCCTGGAATGCTGTTGGAATAGAACCCTGGGCCAGAGCAGGGAGAAACCATGCCAGACTTTTCCCCCAACAAGCTGCAGCTGACCTCTCCGCCTTGCTCTGAGCCTGGGCCTTGGTGAGGACCAGTCCTGCCACAAGTCCTTCTCTTGGTCAGCTTGCTCCTTAACTCATTCTAGACTAGGCACCCTCTCCCGCAGGACAGGACCCTCTAATGTTGTCTGGATTGTCCGAAGAAAAGGGGTCAGCTAGCTGGGTGGTGGTGGCGCACGCCTGTAATCCCAGCACTCTGGGAGGCAGAGGCAGGCGGATTTCTGAGTTTGAGGCCAGCCTGATCTACAGAGTGAGTTCCAGGACAGCCAGGGTATACAGAGAAACCCTGTCTCGGAAAAAAAAAAACAAAAAAAAAGGGGGGGGGTCAGCTTTGGGAACTGGTACCCAAAAGATCCTAAAAGCCATGCCAGAGAACAGGAGTAGCCGATTTAACTCCTCTCTTTAGAACTCTGCGATTGACTCCATCTATCCGTGTGACCTCACTTTCTCCATTCACAAGGAAGAAAACTGGCTGTGTTGTCAAAGGAGATGAAAGGAAGATTCTGGCCCACTGTAGTGAATACTGGAAACTGGACCTGGTCAGCGGGGGGTGGGTACAGAGGTGGAGTGGGCAGAGAAAACCACCCTCGGACCCCTCCCTCGTGGGATATCTCCTACTGCTCCTTTCCCTAGCTCCAGATCCAGCTGTTCCCTCCTGGCCCAGGCAGACCAGCTGCCACAGGGTAGTGTGTGGACACCTCACCAGTCCCGTGCCACAGAGTCCTCTGCCCGCATCACCCGCCCCGTCCGTCCGTCCGCCACCAGTTGCTCTCCCGCAGCTGTCTGCTGGGAAGTAGCTAGCTTGGGGTTAACCCTCCGGGTGCTGGCTGCTGGGCTGACTCAGCACGGTCTCAGCCATCTGCCCCTCTTTTCCACTGGGCCGGTCCTCTGGGACCAATCCAAAGTACACCCCGCCTGGCCACTAGGGGGCTCAGAGGAGTCCTGGCACAACCTTTGCCCTCTAGACCCTCAAGAAACTCATTTGAAGTCAGCAGGCTATCAAGCCCGGAGGTCACACGCTTTAGTAATGTATCTCTCAGCCTCAGGGCTATTAGGACACCCAGCTGCTAAAAGGGATGGAGGCAGGAGCAGCGGGAAAGGCTTCCTGATGGGCATGATGGACCTCTAGGCAGTAGTAGGGTGGGGCCAGCCATCTGGGAACCTGCTACTGCCCCAGCTGTGCCTCACTCGGGGTCATAAATCAGCTTCTGAGCCTACTCTACTGAATTCCAGATTCCTCCCCGTCTCCCGCCCTCTCTGGAGCCAGCCCCTCCCCCACACCAAGCCTTCGAAGCAAAGGGAAGCGGCTGCTTTGCCCTCCCCCAGGTGGAAAACTAATAGTGAGGTTATAGAGGAATTCCGGGGAGGGAAAGTGGAAGGATCCAGGGAGGGCAGCTTGTCTTGACCGCTCATTTTCAACTGTGACCGGGGTCCTCCCAGCCCCTTGGGGTTTAAGATTTGTAGGAGACTGGGGGTAGTCAGGAGGACAAGAGGGTGGTGCAAACTTTCCAGACAACTACGGGTCAGAACCGGGCTAGGACATGATGGCAGTGTTTCAGGAACTCACTCGGACCCTTGGGATTATCCAGAAGGCCTAGCAAGATGGGAGTCCTACCCAAAAACGTGAGATAGTGGCCTGGCTAGGAAACTAAAGGGAGCTGCTAGCCCTGCTGCTGAGTCCGACCTCTATGCCCCCTCCCCCCCATCCCGGGGCTTTCCTGTCTGGTCCTAGAATCCAAGGGGAGGTGATCCATTGGCTGTGGCGGAAGCAGAATTGAAGGTACTCAATCATCTTAGCTAAGCCTTCAGGACCTTCAGAGTTTGCAACTCCGAGCCTGGCAGATCAGCTGGAGCCCACTGTACCCCAGAAACACGGGTGCTAGAGGCACGGCTTGCTTAAAAGATGTCTAACCAAAGTCTCAGCTCCCCAAGGACCCTATTGGGTGGCACCTATAGGCCAATGAGCATCCTTAGACATGCCCCATGGGTGGGCACCTGTCATTTCCTTGCTCTTGTATTGATCCCCCATTGCAGAGGAGTTTTAAACCCAATAAGGGTAGACAGGGCTAAATCCAACCTAACAATGGAGGAAGTAGGGGGTCTCCTCCTGTCTAGTCTTCCTCCCCTCCCCCACCATTTGCAGATCACATCCCCTCTAGTTCCTCACCCACGGCTACACACAGTTTATACAAACACCAACAGGGAAGGAAGAGAGTAACAGGCTCGGGCAACCGGGAGGCGCCAGGTGGTTGAGACCTGTTTGAAGTTAGGGAAACAAAAAGGGGAGCCGCTGGGCGGGTAGAGGCAGGCCCGGCATGCTGGGGTCCTGAACACCCAGGGAAAAGGCAAGGGGTCTCCGTGGGGATTGAAGCCATGACCTAGGGGAGAGGAAAGCCTCAGTAGCGCCAAGTTCCCACGGCCTGGCCCGCAGCCAGCAGGTGCCCCTTCCAGGACGCTGGTTTGGCCGGGGTCCGAAGGGTTAAGGTCCCCAGGCCGCCCCCTCTCTTGTGCCCTCCCCCAACCCCCTCTCCGGGGCATAAGGCTCGGGCGCCAGGGCGGGCCTGGGCGGGGCCTGACGTCCTCGGACAGGCGGGGCCAGCCGGGCTGGCCGCCCCAAACTAGACTTGCCGGGCTCCTGCGGCGCGCGCCGTCCCTAGAGCCGCAGCCCCCAGCAGGAAAATGGCGAAGCGCGGAGGGCAGCTCTGCGCGGGGAGCGCACCGGGCGCTCTTGGCCCCCAGAGCCGTGCGACGCTGCCGCTGCGGCTGTTGCTGCTGGCTGGGCTGGCGCTGGTAGGCGAGGCGCGCACTCCCGGGGGCGATGGCTTCAGCCTGCACCCGCCCTACTTCAACCTGGCGGAGGGCGCTCGCATCACCGCGTCCGCGACCTGCGGCGAGGAGGCCCCAACACGCAGTGCCTCGCGCCCCACCGAGGACCTCTACTGCAAGCTGGTTGGGGGTCCGGTGGCGGGCGGAGATCCCAACCAGACAATCCAGGTGAGCGCGGCGCGGAGGAGCTGGTTACACCATCCTGTGGTGTTCCACCTTTTGCGCCGGAGCCCAGCCATCTCCCAGTGCTGGGGAGAGTAAGTACCGACGGACTCTCTCTCACCAAGACTCCCTGGTCCCATGTTTTGGTGGACTAAGAGGGACCCTGACGCGGCCACCGAAACTCGTGCAGACACTGCACGTGCCTCTGTGAGAGCCAATGAAGTGTCCGGGTCACGGACCAAGGGCCCCCGGGGCCGATGAAGTTCGAGGGGGGGGGGGTGACCTAGGCAGGAGGGGACCGGTGATCAGTCCCCAGCAGCCGTAAGTCCGGGATCCCTGCGTGGATAGGACTTGGCCTGGGTGCCCGCAGACTGTGAGGAGGGGGCGGGAGCTCCTGGTTCCCCCGGGACAGGCTGGAACCTGCTGGCCTCCCGGATGGAGACGGAATGAGCGCGGAAGCCGCGCCATCGCCCGTTTCTCCTGGTGTTGAGTCTCACTGTCTCAGCTAAAAGTTGAAGCTTCTCAGCCTGAGAACTGGGAGCTTCGGAGGGAGGTGAAGAGAGCAGACAAAGTTTTAACTGAGCTCTAACACCTGTGGGGCATCTTGGAGGCGCCCCCTGTCTAGCAGGTGGCAGGTCCTTGGGCTTCCCAGGAGATGTGGATTCTGTGCCTAAAAACTCTCCAGAGCCCTGCCTTTCAGGCTGAGCCTGCGGGTGGGCCGTGCTGTCCAGCCGCAGGACTCTCTTGCTTCACGTTAGGGACCGTAGGAGTTGGGAGTCGTAAGGGCCTGGTAACTTCAGCTACCTTCTTAGGGATCTGCTTCCACCTTCCTGGAAAGAGGCTGGCTAGGGAAAGAATAGCTGAAAATGGATTTGTCTGGGCGGAGAAAGAGGGGAGCGGTGAAGGAATTCAGTTCGTCCGCTGGCTTACCTGGCCACCCTCCCCCCAACCTTGCCTGCTTTCTCCGCCCTTCCTTGGGCCTCCGAGTGGGGAGTGGGGAGGGGGGAGTTGAGAAGGGCCAGGCCTCCCTGTGCTCTAGTTCCCTTGCAGTCTCAGTGAGAGCAGGTGTCGGCCATCAGAGACCGGGAAACTGAGGCCTGGAAAGGTACAACAAACACTTGTTTTTGAAGCTTTTCAAGTCAGAGCAGGATCCATCTTTGGGCTGAGCATTTGGAAGTGAGGTGTTGCCTCTTGGCTGGTGTTGCCCTGTATACAATGTCAGGGAGCTGAGTCTCAGGAGGGAGCTCTGTTGGGAGGAATTTGTCCTGACCCGGAGGGATGGCCTGGCCCCTCATCTCTGCTGACATAGTAATAGTTATTCTCTGGGAAGGGAACTCAAGTCCTTTGACACATCCTGGATCATCGTTCACAGCCCTACCTGTGCGCAGACCTTCTCGGAGGGGCACAATTGTTATTATTAGTGTTACTTATTATTATTATTATTTGGTTTTTTGGATTTGGTTTTTTTTCGAGACAGGGTTTCTTTGTATAGCCCAGGTTGTCCTGGAGCTCACTGTATAGACCAAGCTGGCCTCGAACTCAGAAATCCACCTGCCTCTGCCTCCCAGAGAGCTGGGATTACAGGGTGTGCCACCACCGCCCGGCACTAATTATTATTATTATTATTATCATTTATTATTACTAATAGCTAATTGTTATTAGTGGTAAAGGTCCAGCCAGGTGGTCAGAAGTCACCGCCCCTCTCTTGTTACACCTCCTTGGTGAGAAAGTAGAAACAACAGCTGCTTCCCCAATGGCCCACTATCAAGGGGTTAGGCATGAAACTCACAGATTGGCCCCAAAGAGTCAGGGACCCTTTATGGCAACAGAAGAGGGATCAACTGGGCATCCCAGGCAGGAGCCTGAGAGTCCTCCGGGGCCTCTGGGTAAGATGGCGTGTGGCTTGGTTCTCCTGCCCTCCCAGTGGGCTTCACAACACTGCTGCCCTAACCCTGTAGGGCATGACTCAGTGGAAGGGAAAATCCTAATCAGCTCCTATGTTTCCTAGTTCTGTTCCTGGCAGGACCCTCTGCAGCAGGGGGTGGAGGAAGCCTGGTCTGCTGTGAGCCAGAGGTCAGTGGGGGAAATCCAGGCTGCCAAGGGTGCTTGTGGCTCAGTGAATAGCTGATTGGAGATTCTCACTGTGGTTTCCTAACTCTCCTCTCCAAGGAGGCACATACTGACCTCCCTGGACCCCTGGGCTCCTAGAGGCCTGCCTTGTAGGCCCTGAGCCTGGACCTGACTTCTGGGGCAGTATGACCACAAGAAGCCTCCCTAGGAGGCATGCCCACCCCACCCTGCTTGGCATCCATGGAGCTCTGAGAGCTGGGGACACGCAGGCTGTAGGTAGGGATTTATTTATTATTATTATATGTAAGAACACTGTAGCTGTCTTCAGACACACCAGAAGAGGGCGTCAGATCTCATTACGGCGGATGGTGGTGAGCCACCATGTGGTTGCTGGGATCTGAACTCAGGACCTCCAGAAGAGCAGTCAGTGCTCTTAACCACTGAGCCATCTCTCCAGCCCGACTGGCTGACTGGCTCATTTAGGGGCATCATTGTCCTAGCTCCTCAGAGTCACAGCCTGGGGGGTGGTGGAGCAAGGAAGGTGTGTGTCACACCAAAGAGCTCTTGGGGCCCTGGGAGAACTAGTCAGATAGTTTGTATGATGGGATAAACTTGGCAGACAGTGCCTGGCAGGGCGCAAGTCAGCTTGGGTGGCCCAGAACAATGTCCAGGGGCTGATGTCTAAACCAAGATCAGGAGAGCACCGCGACCTGTGCAGGCCGCCAGGCAGGAGCTCCGCAGAGGTCGACACCTGGGATTTGGAGAGCCACAAACAACCCTAGTGATGGGCACATAAGGCGGAAGTCTGGAGCTAGCCGGACTTCCAGGGAGGCAAAACCCACTGTGTGTACCTGGGGCTTGGAGGCTCTGTTGCCACCGAGACCGCCCAATCACAGCAGGGTTCTTCCACACCCCGACCTCTTCAGAAAGTTCTGTACCGCACCCTCAGTCTGGGAGGGGTAGGGTCACTTTCTGGGCCCCAGTCTCGGCAAGTCTCCAGTGTGGTCTTTGTGTAGGACAGGTTTGGTTTCCCTGGAGTATAGGGGGCGGGGGCTCTCCTGGCTGGGATCCATGGCCCCGCCCCTCCCCCACCAGGAACAGCCATCCAGGACTCTGCTGGGACTTCCTACAGGCCCCAGCAGGTGGCTAGGCTGTGAATGATGCAGCTGCCAGGCCCTGTGTGTGATCATGGCGGTGGCATCTTCCACAATGCATCACTGTCCCTACCCTGCAGATGGGGACACTGAGGTTCCCTGGGTGCCTTGTCTTGGCTTTGTCCCAGAGGGCAGAAATGGTGGCTGGGAGCCCCAGGCTGCCACTGCCACTTACGATAATATTTACATTCTAGCTGCATCCACCCCACCCCCAAAACCTGCTTAGTTCTTGTCTCTGGAGACTCAATCCAGAAGATACTGGACTGCTGGGTGTGTCTCCAGGCACAGACTGGGAACTGAGGACCTCTGATTCCCCCATGAACCCTCTTCTTCAGACGATCCTTCTTCCTGATAGCTTTACCTTTCATTCCTGCCCCCATTGTATCATCCTCTCCATCCTTCTCCCCATCCCTACTATCACCCCCATCCCCTATCTCATGCTATCAGCCTCATCCTCCGATCCCATATTGTCAATCCCCTTCCCTTCCCCATCCCATATATCAACCCATCCCCCAATCCCATATTGTTAGCCCCCCTCCCCCATCCCATACTATTCTATCAACTCCATCCCCCAATCCCATATTGTCAACCCCTCCCCCTTCCCATCCCATACTATTCCATCAACTCCATCCCATACCATCAACCCCATCCCCCCAATCCCACATTGTCAACCCCTCCCCTCCCCCTCCTTTGCTCTTCAGCTGCATCCATCCTCGAGCCTTTCCAGTAGCCAGCTCTCTGCCCAGGGCCTACTCTCTTCACCCCAAAGGCCTCTGAAGCTGCCTTCCCATTGGGGCTTGCCTTGATTTTTTTGCATCTAAAGCCGGTTTCCCCTCCCCCCCCACACACACGGTGTCCCCTGTTCCCCCCCCCACACACACACACACACTGTTCCTGCAGTGGGAGGTCCCACACCTCTTGAACTGACCTAACTCTGAAAGGTGAGGATCTCCAGGTTGAGGACAGTTTTGGGGGACCCGGGGTTCATATGGCAGGAGGGTGGTTCTACATGAGAAAGGGGGTGCTTACATCTTCTTGGTCATCTGGCCATCTTCTCCCTGCAGGGCCAGTACTGTGACATCTGTACAGCTGCCAACAGCAACAAGGCACACCCTGTGAGCAACGCCATCGATGGCACGGAGCGCTGGTGGCAGAGCCCGCCCCTGTCCCGTGGCCTGGAGTACAATGAGGTCAACGTCACTCTGGACCTGGGCCAGGTAGGGTTCATTTCTGTCTTGCTTTGGGCACAAGAAAGTAATGGGCCTGGTGAGGTCACCATCCGGGGAGACAAATCCTGGGGCAGGCAGGGCTGCTGGGAGCAGGGCTAGCACTGGCAAAGGCCCTTATAAAATATAATGTGAGCTGGGCAGAGCACGCCTTTAATTCTAGCACTTGGGAGGAAGAGGCAGGCGGATTTCTGAGTTCAAGGCCAGCCTGGTCTACAGAGTAAGTTTCAGGACAGCCAGGGCTATACAGAGAAGCCCTATCTCAAAAAAATCAAACTGAAGGAAAAAATATCTTATATATGTATATTTATGTATATACACACAAAATGTGGCTTGGGGGCGGGTACCTGGCAGGCCCATGCCAAGGTGTTCCCTGAGAAATCATGCATGTGACAGACCTGGGTATGAGGGAGGTTTATTTGGGGAAGAGAGAGGTTGGGGAATGAGAACCATGTAGAGATAGACAGACGGGAGCAGAGCCATGAGGGCAGACAGAAAGGGGGACAGAAAAGGACAGAAAGAAAGGGAGAAAGAAAGAAAGACCGGATGGGAACACGAGGGAATAGAGAGAAAAGGGGGCGGGGTAGCAAGCAGTCCTTTTATATGCCGCCAGCACCCACACCTGGCGGCAGATAGTGTCTGCTGTAAGGCTGCTGCTAGGGCCTTGGGAGGAGTCTAGTGCCTGTAAGCCAACAGTGGGCATCTTTGTTCTTCAGTGTCCCCGGATGTATGTGGAAAGCTGGGAGTGAATGGGACGTCACCAGAGGCCATGCCAGGGTTGGTAGGGCCAAGTGCTGACCGCACACAGAGGCATGGTAGGCCTGCCTTCGGGCCCCTGGTGCCCTCAGAGGCAGGTCCCTGGTGTTTACTCTGAGGAATTCCTGGTGGAGATGGGAGGGGCGCAGGAATGTGGAGGAAGCCTGGTAGAAATGGACATTCCTGAGATACCTGTGCTCTGGTGACCACCTTTAGGTCAGGGGATCAGCGACTGAACCCACACCACTGCTGGCTCTGAACCCTCATAGGCCCTCCAGGCTCCTGTTCAGGCAGGAGGGCAGAGCAGGTTTTCTCTGTGATGCACAAGCCACCTGAAGGTGAACAGGGCCTGGGGACTCCGGTGTCACTCCAGGACCAGGCCACACTCATGTAGTTGTGTGTTTGTAGTCCTCTGGGATCCTAGCTTATGGGAGGGGCGGACATGTTGAGGCTCCCAGGGACTAGGGTGAGGTGATGAGGCTGGGCCAGAGCCAGGGCTGGGGCTGGCTGCACGGTTGATCCTATACACTTACTATTCTGCCAGTCCAGAGACTTGTGTCTTTCCATGCCTACCACAACACGGCTGGCCTCTGCGTCTTCCTGGGGCTGTGTGCCTTCTGCCACCTGAGGTGGGAGAAGATGAGAGGTGAGGCAGAGTATGGTAGATCTCCACAGCCAGGCTGCAAGGGACAGGCCTTTAGGGAGGTACCTGCTTCCCACCTGGTAACCTGTGGTCAGGCAGCTGGAGAGCAGACAGAGTCTCAGCAAGTGGTGTTGAACTTCAGGGGAACCCATCCTCAACTGCGATCCAGCAGGAGTGTAGAGAAGGCCCTGTCCCAGGGCTGTGTGGTTTGGTTTTGATCTCCCAGCTTTCTGAATTCCTGTGCCCAGGAGCTTAGGGGTTCTCAGGAGCCACTTGAACCTTAAACCACTTTTTTCTTTGGCACTTGAAGTGGGGCTCCTGTGGGAGGGCGTGTGTGTGAATTGTCCACACCTTTGGCATGGGTGGTAAGGGGTACCTTGCCAGTCTCACCTGACTGCACCTTAGGAGGCAGGAGTTGGGGTAGCGCTGGGGAGAGGGGGCCCTATCTCCATAACAATCTCAGATGTCCTACAGAGCAGGTGGGCACTGTGCCCAAGTGTTGTGTGGGAGGGAGAACAGCAGAGGACTGCCTTCCTGACAAAGTATGGACTCTGCTACCTCCAGGGCCCAGAGCTATCCTCACATATATGTCTCTTGGGCCCTGCCTGGGTTGTTGCATGCTAGGAGAAAGCTTCATGCATGGGTGCCTTGTCTTCTTTCTAAGCCTCAGTTTTACCACAAGGCAGGGGAAGGAAAGCCTTTCCATCTACATCTGAGAAGAGCCCATCCCCAGGCTCCTCCCTCTCGGTGCACTACAGCCCCTGTCACCACTGGCCCAATGGCTGCTAGCCATGGCTGGGGCAGGAAGCTCTGGGATTGGGACAGGCTGACTGACTCCAGCCTTTCATGGGGAAGTTCTTCCTGGGTTCTGTGCTGCAGGCCTGGGAGGTCCTCCAAGGCGCTAGCCCTGGGCTGGGGCTCCTTCAGGAAGCATCAGGAAGCGCCTGGCCAGGCGCCTTTGTTCTGGTGAAAGCGGATGCCCTAGGAAGGGGGTGGGGGGTGGCTGGCAGTGAGCCTTACAGGCTGGGGAGGGCGGGCCTGCCCGAACTGCCCTGGATCTTATGCCCTGGTGTGTGAGTCCAAATCTGAAACTGAATTTGGAAGGGTGGTCTCCATGACACCTGTCTGGGAGCAGCCAGGACACCTAGGAGAGACTGGGCACTTACTGGCGTGTGAAAGAGGAGTCTTTCTTTTGGGGAGGGTCCCCAGGAAAAGGTTTCCTGAAACCCAGCCTGATTTGCCGAGGGTTGAAGGGGGACTCTTTTTGTCTCCCTTGTGTTTTTCTGGAAGTTTCTGGGGCCTGGTAGTCAGGGTGCTGCTCCCAGCATCCTCCAGGCTCAGGCCTCATGGCCACCCCCCAGCAGGCAGGGATGAGCTGACCTGTGTCCTCTTCCTCCACCGTCCGCTGGAAACCTGGCCGCACGGGGCTATCAGCTACGGTTCGTCTTTACATGTAGCATCCGCTCCCCTTCCCAGGTCAGCTCTAAGAGGTGAGGAGTGTTTGTCTCCCTCCTGATAGGGCCTTCTTTTCCTCCTAGTGTGCAGGCTACACAGGTCCCAGCCCCAAAGGCAGGACACACTGGAGGTGCCAGGCTAAGGGCAGGGAAGGCGTGGTCTAGACAGGGACAGTGAGGGTACTGAGGATGAGAGCTGAGCCGGTTAAAGCTGGTTAAGGCTAGGGTGAAGGGCCTGTGCCCCAGGGGTGGCTTTATGACCTAGATCTTGTCTTCTCCGTGACCGGGAGAGTGATGTACCGTGGCCTGCCACTCAGCGGTGGCACATTGACTGTCAGGTGTCCTGCAGGCTCGCCCTGTCTTGCTTCCCTCGGGTTGGGGCTCCGTGGAGGTGCCCGCTGGTCTGGGGCAGCTCGCTCGTGTTCATGAGGCTGAAGCTTCTGGCATGGCTCCCTGGGCCTGGCCGGGCACACAGCCATGTGGCCAATGTCCTGAGACCGCTTGGGTTGTCCAGGGAAGTGGCAGGAAGTGTAGTCATGGCCAGGATTAAGTTACAAGTTACAGAGTCCAGTGGCCAGGACAGGTGCAGGGTCGTGCCAGTCTGACTCTCAGATGGACTCCCAGGGGTAGGATAGAGTAGGGGTCTGTGCAGGCAGGTTCTCAGACCAACCCTGAGTTGCAGTCACCTTCTTCCCTCACTGACTTGCTTCATGTTCACACTGTGAGGTGCATACTCACCTCTCCCCCACTTCCTCTCCCCTACCCCTTCCACATCCCTTTAGGTCTCCTCTATCCAACTCCCTCCCCCACCTCTCCTCTCCCCTTTGCCCTCCGCGGCCTCCTCCTACCCACGCCTTCCCGCTTCTCACTCCCCTCTGCTCAGAAGAGGACCCAGCCCAGAGCTGTGTGTACTCTGGCTTCTCCTTTGCTGCCACACTGGCTCTCAGTAGCCACACACTGCTGTCTCTTGCACGGTGGTCCCTTCGCACTCTGAATAGAACAAGGCACGCTCCTAAGTCACCCTCTCTGACCCCCTGTGACCCTCCCTGTGCCCTGTCAGCCCCTGAAGCCTTCCTGTTTTCTGTGGTTTTAAACAAACTCCTCTGTGCCGACCTCTCCAGCTCACTGTACCTCTCAGTGGAGACTAAACTGTTTGGCTTTCAGCGGTGGGGGGTCCCCTTGGGATCAACTCTACTTCCTCTGCCTCACTCTATGACCTTCTGGCCTGACCAGGCTGATCCACAGGCAGGAGGGGCCGAGACCTCGGGCCAGCTGGGGTGCTGAGGGCTGTTTGGCATCTGCTTAGCTGGAAACCCCTAGTTGACAACCTTTTACCCACCCCACCCCTCCCATTATTTTATGGTCTTTCTGCTGTGCTTATAACACGCCTGTGGCCCCAGACAGCTATCCGTTCTTGGTGTATACCACAGTTTTTATTTTTTGTAATTTTTATTAGATAGCATCTCTTGTAGCCCAGGCTGACCTTGAACATGTTAAGCAGTCAAGGATGACCTTGAACCCTTTGCCTTGACCTCCCCGAGTGCTAAGATACTGGCTTGAGTTACCACACCAATGTCCATCCCTTGCTCTCATTGCATTATTTGACTCTTGCAGTCTGCCCAGGTCCTCACACATGCCAGTAAGCAAACACCCCAGCACTGAGCTGTACCCAAGTTCCATTTTATTTGTTTTTATTCCTGATTTTGAGTGGTGGGCTTGCCTGGTGTCTCCCGGGCCTGTCCATTCCTGGGAACGGGGTGGAGTCCACACGTTGCCTGTTTCTGGACTCCCTGTGTGTTGAAGGGATGGCTCTGCCTTTTTACCCAGCTGTTAGCCTGAGCAAACCCTATCGTGGCTCTGCCGTTACAGCTCTGTCTGGTGGCAGATTTCTAGGTAAGGTGGAGAAAGACAAACTGTGCTGGACTGGACTCCTCAAGGTCTTGGAGGGCTCTGAAGGTCCAGGTGCTCTAGGGCTTGATCTGAAGGGAGTGGTCAGGGCATTAGCCGGATGCCTGGGGCTAGGAAGGGCTTCCTGCCTCCACCCTGCACCGCCTGGGACCCTGGCCTGTCCCCGGGAATTGGCAACGGGCCTTCTTCCTGCAGGGTCCAGGCTGAGTCACAGGCCACTGGCTGAGTCACTCCACTAGAACTGTGGGTTGGTCTCCTCAGCCCAGGACAACATGTCACAGCAACCTACACCCAGCTAGGGTCTCCCTAGACCCTGGGGCCAGGGGAGAACCAGGCTGTAGACTCAAGACAGGACACTGCTCCTTCCTGGAGGTGCCAGATGTAGCCTCCCTCTGGGTGAAGCTGTATCTGCGTTTAGGATGTTGCCAGCCAGGTGGCTTACCTTGTACATGCCTACATCACAGAGCCTGGGAGGCCCCACCAGCTCCCCTCTCACCCTCACACGGATGTCCGAACCCACCTGCCATTTTCATTTTTTGTACATTGGTGTTTTGTCTGCATGTGTGTCTGCATGAGGGTGTCAGATCTTGGAGTCACAGACGTGAGCTGCCTTGTGGATGTTGGGGTTTTTTTTGTTTTTGTTTTTGGTTTTTTTTTTGTTGTTGTTTTGTTTTTTTGGATTTGGTTTTTTTCGAGACAGGGTTTCTCTGTGTAGCCCTGGCTGTCCTGGAACTCACTCTGTAGACCAGGCTGGCCTCGAACTCAGAAATCCGCCTGCCTCTCCCTCCCAGAGTGCTGGGATTACAGGCGTGCGCCGCCACTGCCCAGCTGGGTGTTGGGATTTGAACCTGGGACCTTTGAAAGAGCAGTCAATGTTCTTAACTGCCATCTGGCGTTTTCCTTGGCCTTCCCTGGGGTTGGCTACTTTGGCTTCACCTCTCTCCACCCAGAAGACAAGTCTCATCTTCTCAATGGGGCCTTGGAACCTTCATTTCCTGGAGTTATAATATTGGATGCTTCTCCATGTGCCTGTCCCTCTCCCGAGGGTGGAGAAATGGCTTCCTAGGGCCACATGGTCCCTTGAACCTGGAGCCTGCCCTGTATTCCCACCCTGGATAGCCAGCTTGGTCCATGGGACTCTGGCCAGCCCTATCGGGCAGGGTTATGGGCACAGCCCCTCTTTTGGAGTCTTGGCCCTGTGAGATCTGGCTGGACAGGGGGTAAAGGGGTTCAGGGAGCCAAGGGCCTGGCCCCGGCTGCTGCCTGGAGACATGCCTGCCCCAAAATAGCAAGAAATTTAAAAATAACCAACAGCTTTTGTTTGCTTTTTGCTTTAAAAGACATTTTTTTTCCCTCTGCAAAGAGCTGTACGTCAGCGGAAAGGTCAGGCTGCCTTGGCAGCCCAGAGGAGCAGGCGTGGCGGAGGAGGGGCTGGAGCCAGGGGTCCGTGCCCCTCCCGGGTCACGCCAAGGGCATGGCTGTAGAGTGCCTGGGAGCAGGGACCAGGTTGGAGACAGATGGGAGGTGCGAGGGCATAGCTTTCCACCCTCCGGGGTCTGCAGCCAGCGAGCCCTTGAGGACAGTCAGTTACTCAGGCTACCCTGTGACAGACTTAGCTTGACAGGTAGACAGAGGTGGGTGGGTAAGTGCATGACATCCCAGCTCCTGGCTTAGAAGTTTCCACGTGCCCTTACTCTGCCCATCAGCAGCCTGGAATTAGTGTTTGTAAAAGTGCTCTCAGCTGGGAAAAATGCAGGGCCAGCTGACTGGGGAAGGCCAGAGCCTCTAGCAAGGGTGCAGCCTGGGGTCGGCCCAGGGAAAGGCGGGGGTGGGCCCCAGGGACTCATGAGGGCTGGGCTGCCAGCTCCCAGGGGCAGCCGGTGTCCCTGTCTGTTGTGCCTAAGTTTGCCTCTTTCTGTCCCTGGCCTGTCTTCCTCACAAGGGTCTCTCTGTTATTATACAATCCCAGACCTACTGGACCTCCAGTTAGGGGCCACAGGGCACAAGGGACTGTGGCATGCATGAGGCAGGATGCAAAGTAAGTTGTCCCTGAAGAGGCCAGAATCCCTCCTCCAGTTGGGTGGGGCATCCCTCTGCACTACTGCCCATTAGGGAAGTGGACAGTGACCTCAGAACTGGCAGCCCGTGAATAGGCCTGTGCCCCTACCCTGGGGGATAGTGACTGTGCTTGGTCCCACCCCTTTATCTCAGCAAGGACCGTTCAAACTGTGTCTGGGGTCCTGGTGCACTGCCTGCCTGGAGTGGTCAGTCTGTGTGTGTGTGTGTGTGTGTGTGTGTGTGTGTCTGTCTGTCTGTCTCTCTGTCTCTGTCTTTGTCTCTGTCTCTGCCTCTCTGCCTCTCTGTCTCTCCCTCCCTCCCTCCCTCTTTCCCTCTTCACCCCTGTCCCCCAGTAGTCCTCCCCTGTCCTGGAACTAGCTCTGTAGACCTTGCTGGTAGTGAATCAGATCCACCTGTCTCTGCTTCTGCTTCCCGAGTGCTGGGATTGAAGATGTGTACCATCCAGCTATGAGAAGGATTCTCAGCTAAAGTATTGCCTCCCTCAAATTGGCCTGTGGGGCATTTTCTTGGCTATTGACTGCTGTGGAAGGGCCCAGACCAATAGGGGGTGGTGCTGTCCCTAGGCAGGAGGGTCTGGGTTACTTAAGAAGGGCTAGCTGGGAAGATCAGGGGGAACAAACCAGGAATCGGTGTTGGCTTTTGTTCAGTTCCTGCCTTGACTTCAGTGTGAGATGAAGTAAATCCTTTCCTCCTCAAGTTGCTTTCTTTTCTTTTTTCTTTTTTGGATTTTTGAGACAGGGTTTCTCTGTGTAGTCTCTGCCTCCCAAGTGCTGGGATACAGGCGTGTGCCACCAGAAGTTTGAGAAGTTTGAGGCCCTCACAGACTCTCTTGGAGTCATGTGTGTGGTACTTCGAGTTAGGAATCTGTGGTTTTAGCCTGGCGTGGTGGTGGTGGCAGCGTATGCCTTTAATCCCAGCACTCAGAGGTAGAGACAGATGGATCTGTGTGAGTTCGAGGTCAGTCCAATGGACAATTGAGTGAGTTCCAGGATAGCCAGGGTTACACTGAAAAAGTGTTTCCAAAAACCACAGGAAGGCACCTGTGGTTCTGGTCATCTGGGACGGAAGAGTCAGCTCTGTTAATGTGAAAACTCCGCTTTCCTGGGGTATGTGATGCTCACTGGCTGGAGCTGAAGAATCGGCCATGATTGTTTAGGAAGAGGACAGCATCACTGAGGTGGATTCTGGGAAGTGTTCCCTCAGGAGCAGCACACAAGGCTTTTTCTTTCTTTGTTATTTAAACGTGGCTCTGTTTTATAAAATGTATTTACCTTTATTTTATGTGCATTGGTGTTTTGCTTCCATGTATGTCTATATGAGAGTGTCAGATCTTGGAGTTACAGACAGTTGTGAGCCACCACGTGGATGCTGGGATTTGAACCTGGAGCCTCTGGAAGAGCAGTCAGTGCACTTAACTGGTGAGCCATCTCTCCAGTTCCTGAAGGCTTTTTCTTAAGCCAAGCTTGATACTGTATAAGAGTTTCTTGTATGGTACTGTACTGGTTTTGGTATCATGAAAGCTACAGGATTGAAGGAGCCATGGACAGAAGCTGAGACTTGTCATAAGAGGCTGGGAGAGTCATCGGTGAAGGTACAGCTCAGCTACAGTGGGGACCCTAGGGCTGAAAGAGTCATGGAACAAAGTTAGAAAAGAAAGGTTAGAGGGCTGGAGAGATGGGCTGCTCTTCCAAAGGTCCTGAATTCAATTCCCAGCAACCACATGGTGGCTCACGACCATCTATAATGAGATCTGGTGCCCCCTTCTGGCTTTCAGACGTTCATGCAGGCAGAACGTTGTACACATAGTAAATTACACACACACACACACACACACACACACACACACAGAAAAGAAAGGTTATGGTTTAGTAGTGATGGTTTGTTGTCAAGTTGTTGCAAACCTAGATGTAGCTGGAAAGAGGGGATCTCAGTTGAATTACCTCCTTCAGACTGGCCTGTGGGAGTGTCTGTGTGACATTTTCCTGGTTGAAGGTGGGAGAGCCTAGCCTACTGTGAGTGGTGTTGGGGGGGTCGGGGGCTGGAGAGATGGCTCAGCAGTTAAGAGCACTGACTGCTCTTCCAAAGGTCCTGAGTTCAAATCCCAGCAACCTCATGGTGGCTCACAACCATTGGTTATGAAACCTGATGCCCTCTTCTGGGGTGTCTGAAGACAGCTACAATATACTTACATATAATAAATAAATAAATCTTAAAAAAGAAAGAAAGAAAGAAAGGAATCCAGGAGGGAAGCAAGCCACTAACATAAGCAGCATCTTTCTGTGTCACTGCTTCAGTTCCTGCCTCCCTCCGGTCAGTGCTTAGTCATAGTGACCGAAAGCAAGCTAATACAGCCTGGAGTAGGGGTTCCCCTCCCCCACAGGTCCTACACACTTTAAACCTGGTGACCTCCACCTGCTCTTGGTGAGAAGCTGGGACTGCAGATGGCATGAGGGATCTACCCTGTGCAGGCCAGGTCCACCTGCTCACACGGCTGGCCCCCTTAGTTCCAGTGCTTGGAACAGATCCCAGCCTGGACAATGGCTTCTCCCTTTTCTTGTTCGTCTTGCTCCAGTCTCCAAGGGCTGCGTGTGCGTAGGTGCATTCTTCTCAGCTTTCAGACTTGTGTGCAGGCTGTGGAAGCCACTCCCTCCCCTTCCTCAGAGGAGCATGGGAGAGGCCAAGCCTGGAGTGGGTGCTCTTGGGCCGCCCCGCCCCTGAAGCATTAAGAGGAGGGTCTGAGGCTGGCTTGCCAGCACTGGGGGCTGAGCTGGGCATGCAGAGAGATAGCAGGTGGTAGGGAGCTGAGCTTCTTGGTGCTGGCCGAGAGCGAATGAGAAATGTTGCGATGTCTGTTTTTCTTGGGATGGAATCCAAGGCTTCATCTATTCTTGAGGAGTTTTCTAGCATCGCGCTGCAGCCCAGACCCAGGCTGCTAAACGGGCAAATTGCCCACCCACTGCCTCTATCCCAAGGACTTCACTCAGCACAGATGAATAGGGAACTTCCTGCTTCATCTTACCCTTGGCTGAGGTAGTTTGCACATACTGAACCTTGCAAGTGACCCATAGGCAGAGATAAGATTGGTGGTGACAGTGAAGTTGAGGTGCCTCACATGAGGAGGGACCACAGCTGGTAGAGTTAGGCAGCGAGGTAGGTTTGGGGTAGTGGTGGGTGGGAGCCTATGAAGGGAGCGTGGCCCTTGGAATGTTCAGGGCAGAGGCAGCTTGTTGGTCCACAAGAGTGCTTTGCTGAGGAGGTGACTAATCTTGCCAGGTAGCTGGGATCTCACTGATGGGCCTGGCCTGGCTGTGGAGGAGCCCTGAGGGTTTAGAATTAACAATTCCCATCTGGAGAGATGGCTCAGTGGATAAGAGCACTGACTGCTCTTCATTGAGTTCAATTCCCAGCAACCACATGGTGGCTCACAACCATCTGTAATGGGATCTGATGACCTTTTCTGGTGTGTCTGAAGACAGCAACAGTGTGCTCACATACAATTAATAAACAAACAAATACATAAATTTTTAAAAGAATTAACAATTCCAACACTTCACATATCCGAAGTTCAAAGTATCCTCTGGACTCAAGGCAGACTCTTTTTAACATCCATAAGAGCTAATAAAATAACAGTATCATTCCTTTTAGACATCTATTTACCTACCTATCTATTTATTTATTATTTTTTGTGACAAGTTCTCACTATAGTTCTGGCTGTCCTGAAACTCATTATATAGGCAAGGCTGGCCTTGGACTCACAGAATTCCACCTGCCTCTGCCTCCCAAGTGCTGCAATTAAAAGTGTGTACCATGGGGCTGGAGAGATGGTTCTGCAATTAAGATCCACTGACTGCTCTTCCAAAGGTTCTGAGTTCAGTTCCCAGCAATCACATGGTGGCTCACAACCATCTGAAATGGGATCTGATGCCCTCTTCTGGTGTATCTGAAGATAGTGATAGTGTACTCATATACATAAAATCTTTTTTAAAAGAAAGTGTGAGCCAGGTGTGGTGGCGCATGCCTGTAATCCCAGCACTTGGGAGGTAGAGGCAGGCAGGTTTTTGAGTTCGAGGTCAGCCTGAGTTCCAGGATAGCCAGGACTACACAGAGAAACCCTGTCTTGAAAAACCAAAAAAAAAAAAAAAAGGCGTGCATCACTGTATCCTGTAACAGTCATAACTATCCTAAAAGGATAGTAAAAGGACATAGGTAAAAGCAAAAGGACAAATATTAAATCCTGTAGCTATATGATCAACATTTGCGGCATCTGTATGCTTGACATTGAGGTATACGGTGGCAGTCTGAGCTCTGCCAGGCACGTGACCCCATCCAAATGGCTTGCTGTTGGCAGACTACATAGCTTCTCCGGGATGACTCCATTTGGTGCTTGTAGCTTTTCTTTGTAGATTTTCAAAGTTCCTGACATCGCCAATGATCAGGTCCTTGCTGTAGCTTGGGCTTCCTTTGGAGCCTGACTCTGTTAGAAACCTTGTCACCTGATGGGCTTTTCTCAGAAATCTTGGTGGAAGCCTCTAGGATGCCAAACTCCACCCCAGCAAATCTGTTACCATATAGATGATGCCAAGTTCTGTCACCAGCCTGAGCAATAGGTGGGCCCCTTATGCACAGCTACAGGTACCTAAAACTGTGAGGCCGTCTTCCTAGGTAGCCTTCTGTCATGGGCAGCAGCTTTTCGGGAGAGTTGACAGTTTCACACCATGGAACCTGATGGAGTCACCTCACTGCATTGAGGGACCCTGGGGACCCTTCTTATTTTCCAAGTGCTAATTATGTAACTTCTAATTAAAGTTAGTAGTCTTTTAATTATATTTAAACAAGTTGCCTTTCTAGTATACTTCTATTCTCTACATCTTTGCTTCATTTTTTTTTTTCCTGATTCTGGTTGTAAATCTGACCAAAGGCAGCCCTTAATAACCATGGCACAGCCTG
Source organism: Apodemus sylvaticus (assembly GCF_947179515.1). Lineage (NCBI taxonomy): Eukaryota > Metazoa > Chordata > Mammalia > Rodentia > Muridae > Apodemus > Apodemus sylvaticus. The sequence continues at coordinate 163,426,282 of NC_067476.1, read as the reverse complement.
GATCCTGTGCTGCCTTGACTTTACCCCACAAAATTAATTAGTTCATTCCTTTTGGATTTAGTCTCTCTGGGAGCAGGCAAAATGTAGACAGATTTCTTGCCAGAATGACCCCCAGTTCTGTGGGATAACTGTTCCAATCTGAAGCCTCACATCTGTGTACCACATATATATGCCTGGTGCCAGAAGAGGGTATTGAAATGCCTGGGACTGGAGTTACATGTGGTTCCACGTGGGTGCTGGCAATCAAAGCTGGGTTCTCCGGAAGAGCGGCTTGTGTCCTGAAGCCACCACTCCAGTCTCCTGTCCATATTGCTTTATCATTATTTTTTATGCGTATTTCTGTGCATGCGCATATGTGTTTGTGTAGGTATGTGGGCCATGGTGCACATGTGGAGGTCAGAGGGCATCTTCACGTCAGGTTCTGGGAATGAGAGTCAGGTTATCTTGTGGGAGGTGCTTTATGCAGGGAGGCATCCTCTTGCAGGCATCATTGCTTGTGTTTCTACTGGGGTCCTGGTCTACGCTTGCATCAGAACTGCCCAGCAAGTTCCACCTCCAGCTTCTAGACTTCTTTTTTGTTTAATATATGGACATGTGCATGTACACCTGCCTGCCAGAAGAGGGCCCAAGCTCCCATTACAGATGGTTGTGAGCTACTATGTGGTTGCTGGGAATTGAACTCAGGACCTCTGGAAGAGCAGTCAGTGTTCTTAACCTCTGAACTATCTCTCCAGCCCAGCTTCTAGACTTTTCTAACCTATATTTCCCAATCTTCCACATTCCTTTCACACACCGGTTCCAGAGCCTGGGGATCATGTGATTAGCTTTAGTGACAGCAGTGGCCAACTACTTTGGTATTGGATTTCTTTTTTCTGTGTAGTAGTCCTGGCTGTCCTGGAACTTACTGTGTTGACTAGGCTGACCTCAAACTCAGATCTTCCAGCCTCTGCCTTTCGAGGGCTGGGTGTAAGGGTGTCAGTCCATGGTGACAGGAGCATGCTGGCAAAGCCTGTTCGAGACACGGCGGGGACAGGAACCAGATCTTCGAGGCTCCTATCATCAGAGACATGCCTCAGCATCACCTGCTGTACCTCACACCTGAGAGGGTAGGAAGCTCCTTGGAGGGCCTTGTTGTATGACGTCACACTCCTGTCCCCCTGTAGGTGTTCCACGTGGCCTATGTGCTCATCAAGTTTGCCAACTCGCCTCGGCCTGACCTCTGGGTGCTGGAGCGGTCCACAGACTTCGGCCACACATATCAGCCGTGGCAGTTCTTTGCCTGTGAGTATCCGGAGCTGCAGCACTGGAGTCCTTGCGGTGGGGCTATAGTTGCTTCAGGACCCCTGATGTCAAGCCCTGACCCCTGGGATGGCCTCTTTAGGGTTCATTGCTGCTAGCGTCACCTAGGGGTAGATGGGAGCTTATCGACTCCCACACATGACATTGGACATAGCTGGTGTCACACTGGTGACAGGGATCTTTGGGCGTTTATGGCTCTACATAGGATTCAGCTCAGGCGGCTCCCCGGGTAACAAAGCAGCCCTGGCAGCTGTGGGCCTGCCTCCTGCCAGCTTGACTGCCTGTGGCAGGAGACAGCTGGAGTCCCTGGCAGGCCCGGCCACATGCCACCTGACCATTTATGTTGGCAGGGTGGGGGTAACTCTGATTAGATAGGCCTGGTGACACATCCCCCCAAACTCCCTGGCCGAGAGTAGGAGAGGGACGGCTGCAGACCATGCCTGAGGAGAGGTTAAAGAACACCCATTCTCTGGTGTGTCCCAGGAAGAGAGAGGCCTAGGTAATGTGGTAGCAAAGGCTCTGCAGTCCAGTGTGGACTGGCTGCCTGAGGCAAGGGCTCAGCAGAGCTAGGGTTTTGTTTTTTGTTTTTAAGATTTATTTATTATTATATGTAGTACACTGTCACTGTCTTCAGACACTAGAAGAATACATCAGATCTCTTTACAGATGATTGTGAGCCACCATATGGGTGCTGGAATTTGAACTCACAACCTTCGGAAGAGCAGTTGGTATTCTTACCTGCCAAGCCGTCTCTCCAACCACTAAGATTTATTGTTTTAAAGAGTGATTATGTATACAGTGTTCTGTCTGAATGTATGTCTACAGGCCAGAAGAGGGCACCAGGTCTCATTATAGATGGTTGTGAGCCATCATGTGGTTGCTGGGAATTGAACTCAGGACCTCTGGAAGAACAGCCAGTGCTCTTAACCTCTGAGCCATCTCTCCAGCCCCGAGCTAGGGTTTTGCTGTCTAGATAACTCCTGCTGGTCAGTAGCAATCTGTTTCAGAGCATGTAGGCAGCACGGGGATGCTAGGCTGGGGTCCAGGATGGGCATCTATATCTGGTATCCATTACCCCATCTTCTCATCCATTTCCTGCAGCCTCCAAGAGGGATTGTTTGGAGCGGTTTGGACCTCGGACTCTAGAGCGCATCACACAGGATGACGATGTCATCTGCACCACGGAATACTCTCGAATAGTGCCTCTGGAGAACGGAGAGGTGGGGTGCACAGCTGTGCTTGTCTGGGGATGGTGGGTCCCTGCTCTTTCTGAACCTGGCCTCATCTACCACACCTTCTGCAGATCGTGGTGTCCTTGGTGAATGGGCGCCCGGGGGCCATGAACTTCTCCTACTCACCACTGCTTCGAGACTTCACCAAGGCCACCAACATCCGCTTACGGTTCCTGCGAACCAACACGCTTCTGGGACACCTTATGGGCAAGGCGCTGCGGGACCCCACCGTCACCCGCAGGGTGAGCACAGGGTTGTGGCTGGGTTCTTGTAGAGGCTCTGGGGTGTGGGTTGGTGCAGGTGGCATGGTCAGGTGACACCTAACGCTCTTGGCCTCCACTGTAGTATTATTACAGCATCAAAGACATCAGCATTGGCGGTCGCTGCGTCTGTCACGGCCACGCGGATGTCTGTGACGCCAAGGACCCCTCGGATCCTTTCAGGTGAGACCTTTGGCTTTCTGTCTCTCCTCGTCTACCTACCTGCCAGTCACAGCTCTGGTGTCCCAGTGGGACCTGCACCGGCTTCTACTCCGAGTCTCCGTTTCCATCTGAAGAGGTGAACTGTGTGTCCTGGTCTTGGGTGACAACTTACCTGATGCCACAGACCCAGGGCCTTTGGGATGGGCATCAGTGATAGCCATGATCCCTTGGCACACACCTGTATCCCTAGGTGGATGTGTGCCATTTGTCTAGGCAGCTCACCCCACTCTGCTTTGTGCGCTTCCCCAGGGCACAAAGACTGTGCTGCCTTCCTCCTAGACCTTTACCCAACTCAGGGCAGGGGTCAAGGACAGGAGCAGCAAGTATCCCCCATTTAATGTACCTAGTGCTCATGTAGCTAGGGCCAGCCCAAGGTTCTGACCTCTCATGAGTAAGCAGTGCTTAGCCTGGCCCTGAGCCTGACAGCCAAATTCCTATAACCCACCCAGAGCCAGCTGATTAGGCAGAAGTACCCAGTATCTACCCCACCACCAGATGCCATCACACAATTTGTGTCTGAGACTAGAGCCCTTACCTAAATGGACGACAGGAGCCCCGCCCCCGCCTCCACCCCCACCCCCACAACAGCCAAATATTGAGCTACTAACAGACAAGACCCTGCGGGCATAAATCAACACAGCTGCACCGTGGAAGAAGCCAGGATCCATCACTCCCTAATGACGTGCGCCACAAGTCAGAACAAAGCAGGGACAGGAGAGGATAGAGTCGCAGGGCGGGACTGGCATTGGATAGCTATTGTAAGACACTCAGGTCCTATCCAGTACATTGGCCAGGCAGCCCCCTCCCCCCTCCCCTCAACCTGCCCCAGAACACTCCCACAAGATGCAAGCAGCTCACCTGCCACCTACACACACACACACACACACACACACACACACACACACACGCATGCACATGCACACATACCCACAAGCACATTTGGGTGAGAATACACACACACACACACTCACACACACACTCACTGATGAAGTTGTCTCCTGCAGACAGCTTAAGCAGTAATGGCATGGTGTCTCCAGCTGAAGGACTCTGTCAGGCAGGCTGCAGTCCTAGCCTTCTGGAGACACTTGTGGGACTGAGTCTTTGGCACTGCTAATTGCCCCGGGAAATTGAATGCCAAGTGGGAGTGCAGTTCCCCATGGCCAAGAATGGATGGGGCCCATTAGTAAACCAAATTAGCCTCAGAGGAAGTGGGGCCCAGCATCTGGGTCCGTCCTTACCTGCTGGGAGAGGCCTGTGCCGGCCTCACATGCTCAGGCCTGAGCTGGGCCCAGCCCTCCCTTCAGGCATTGAGGAATGGCGTGTGCCAGCATTTTCCCCAGTGCCACAGACTTCAGCAAACTAGTATCTCAGAACTCCAGCTTGTGCTCTCCAACCAGCCAATGTGTTCTTCCATTCATCACTTGCTGCCTGCCTCTCTAGAGATGAGGTCATCTGTTCCTGCAGCTGGCTTGTGGCCGCCTTTCCCTCATCCCGTCAACCCCACTTATCCATGCCATGGCACCTACCTCTGATGAAGAAGTCTTGTGCGTGCTAAGCAAGCGCTGTACCAGTGAGCCCCAGCCCAGTGTTCTTGTTGCTTTTTGTTTTGCACAGGCTTGTCTTGAACTGACGATAGTCTGGGCAGACTTTCTGTCTCAGCCTCCAGGGCAGTTGTGATGACAGACAGAGAGAGTGTCTGTCCCACGAAGCCTGGCAGCCTGTATTCTGCCACAGGCTTGCCTGGCTCAGACAAACCCAGATGTGGAGAGAGACCCTGGCCACCTCCCCAGGTGACCTGGTCCTCAGCCCCACATCCTTCCCACCTGGAACACTTGTCTCTGCCCAGCGTCTCCATCACCCTCTTGTTCCCGGTTCCTGTCCTCACAGATCCTTGCTCCTCTGGTCCTCTTTCCACGTTCTACAGTGTGCTACCTAGTGGGTGACAGTCTGCCAGTCACCTTTGAAGACAACTGCTGAGCTGGGTGTTGTTGGCTTTGATTCTTTTTTGATGACTGTGCCTTCAGACCTTTGGTGGAGTTCTTTATCTGGGTCAGCATTAGGTCCTTGTTGGGTTCAGGGTCCCTTGAGCTGATGTTGGCATTGCTGCCGTGTTTTTATGACCTCTGCCTGTACGCTCTGTGGATCTAGTTGGAAGTGTAGAGGGGGTGTTTCTGGTTCTGAGATCTCAGAATGAATGTGTCTTTGTTAACTGGGTGGCCATGGTCCTCCTTGCCCTCTTCTGTGCTCCCATATAGTGATCCCTGTCTGAGAACACCTTGTGTTTTCCTTTTGTCTTCTCAGCAGCCTTCCCTCGGAGAATGTCCCTGTTAGCTCTTTCTTTTCTGTTGTTTAACCACTCTGTTGAAAATCCTTAATTTCATTTTCCTTTCAGGGGTATTTTTAAGTTTTTGTATGTATGAATGTTTTGCCTACACGTATGTATGTGCCCTACATGTGTGCCTTGTACTTGAGGAGGCAGAAGAAGGTGTCAGATCCATGTGTGCACTGGGTACTGGAAATTAAACCCTGGCCTTGGAAGAGTAGCCAGTGCTCTTAACCACGGAGTCGGCTCTCCAGCTCCAGTCTTTGTTTCAAAGTCTCACCCTGCAGCTCTGGTTGGCCTCAAGCTCACGGTGCAGATGAGGCCTGGAATTCACCCAGGGTACAAGATTAGCCTTGAACTCACAGATCCACCTGCCTCTGCCTCCCAACTGCTAAGATTAAAAGCATTCCCCACCAAGCTGGGCTTAGCTTTTTCTTTTTTTTTAATTTAATAATTGCATTTTTTCAATTCTAGAAGTTCTAACTAGTTATTTTCCACATCTGCCTATTTTTAGATTCCTTTGTTTATAGTCATTTTGAAACATTCTTTCACAGCATCTACGAGATTGCTCCATTAAACGGAGTTGGGCCCAAGTCTGCCTAGTGTGGCATCTGCAGATCCTCCTTCGTCCTACTTTTGCCTGGGGGCTCTGTCTGTGATGGGGAAAAGCCCCCAGGGCAGACTTGTAAGGATTTTTACCCATTGGCCAGGCTTACACCACTTTATACTGACTCCTTCCCTGTGCCTGTTAACGTTGTAGATCGCTGTCTGCCTCAGCTGGGTTAGGCTGAATGGCTGTCTGTCCTGACAGGTAGTTTGTTCCTTCTACACTGAGACTGAGGCTTTCCCAGAAGCCTTTGGGATGGAACAGGAAGCAGAAATGACTCCCAAGGCCCTGGGACCAGTGGGAGTCAAGCCTGGTGGTTTGCCTTCTGGCCTCTTGCTCAGGAAATGCAAATGCTGCCTCTCCGAGCAGGCTGGCTGTGACCCTGCCACGCGCTGGTAGACCGTGGGAGGTGTTGGTTTATACAACGCAGATGCTCCTGTCTTGCGCTCATCTCCAGCCAGCTGTCCCCCTGCCCACTGGGACAGCGGCGGGCCTCCAGCCTTTGGAAAGAGGAAGTAGCTCTTGGCTACTAGCCCTTGAGGAGATGCCCTAGATATATGGGGGTGTCTGACTGACGGGATTTCACAAACTGAGTAAGATCCAGGTCTCTTGGGGAACCAATGTATTTCTCCTTAGAACTGGATCAGGGTTTGGGTGCAGGCAATATTGAGAGAGCCAAGGTTCCACCTGTGTTAGTGCCTAGGTCTCACCCCAACATCAACACACACCCTAAGGTAATCACTGAGATCCCCTGTCCTTCTCTGCTGACACAGGCAATCCACCCCCTTCTTCCCGATTCTCTAAGGCTCAAGCCATGTGCAGAGCCATTGTGACGGGAGCTGGAAGGCTGGACCAGAGCTTACTGCATGACAGCTGGGAAACTGTGGGGAGGGGAGCCTGTGTCCACACAGCAGGCAGGCGATGCCCAAGGTTGTACCACCCACCTTGTCTCTAGCCCTCTGACTCAAGGGTGGGTCCTGACGCTTCTCTGTCCCTTCATAGGCTGCAGTGTGCCTGCCAGCACAATACGTGTGGAGGCTCTTGTGACCGATGCTGTCCAGGCTTCAACCAGCAGCCGTGGAAGCCCGCCACCACGGACAGTGCCAACGAGTGCCAGTGTGCGTATACCACACTGCTATTCGCTGCCTGCGCCCACGGCTCACGGGATATGTCCCAGGGGTCCCGGGGTCGTGGAGGGCATGCTAACCGTTGGCCCTGAATCCGCAGCCTGCAACTGCCACGGCCATGCCTACGACTGTTACTACGACCCTGAGGTGGACCGGCGCAATGCCAGCCAGAACCAGGACAATGTGTACCAGGGTGGAGGTGTCTGCCTCGATTGCCAGGTAGGCCAGGCAAAGGTGCAGGCGGCCCTATGACGAGATAGGGACATGCCTGACTTAGTGAGCTCTCTGTCTGTATCCCCAGCACCACACCACGGGTATCAATTGTGAGCGCTGCCTGCCTGGCTTCTACCGTGCCCCTGACCAGCCCCTCGACTCGCCCCATGTCTGTCGGCGTAAGTATAGCTGTGGTCCTGAGCCTCGAAGACTGCAAGTCTTATGGTCAGCCTGTCTTAGCTTCCGTATCTCCCAGATCCCCCTCCTACCCCAGGAGGTCAGACCATAACTCCCTGTTTTATGACCCTCTTCTCTCTGACTGTTCCCTTCAGCCTGCAACTGTGAGTCAGACTTCACGGATGGGACCTGTGAAGACTTGACAGGCCGCTGTTACTGCAGGCCGAACTTCACGGGAGAGCTGTGTGCCGCCTGTGCTGAGGGCTACACGGACTTCCCACACTGCTACCGTGAGGGCCAGCTTGGAGCTCGGGGTGGGGGTTGGTTGAGAAGGCCCAGGGTCGCTGCCTGAGGGAATTGAAGGGTGGAAGGGTGAAGACCCAGGGCCCAGAGTCCTGGTGTGGTAGTCTGTGGTACCAGAGAGCCTGCCCTGGAGATCTGGTTGACAAGTATGATATCTCCTCCCTCAGCTCTGCCTTCATTTCCCCACAATGACACGAGAGAACAGGTGCTTCCTGCTGGACAGATCGTGAGTAAGTACCCTGAGGTAATTGGGACCCACAGGCCGGAGCTGTGCACAGATGACCAGTTATTATTTTAGCCACCTTTTATTTTGTCTGTTAACTTTTAAAGTTAATTTCTTTTTTTAAAAAAAGATTTATTTATTATTATATGTATGTATATATATGTATACTGTAGCTATCTTCAAACACACCAGAAGAGGGTGTCAGATCTCATTATGGATGGTTATGAGCCACCATGTGGTTGCTGGGATTTGAACTCAGGACCTTCTGAAGAGCAGTTAGTGCTTTTAACTGCTGAGCCATCTCGCCAGCTCTTAAAGTTAATTTCTAGTTCGAGGCCAGTCTGGTCTACAAAGTGAGTTCCAGGACAGCCAGGGCTACACAGAGAAACCCTGTCTCGAAAACGCCAAAATAAACAAACAAACAAACAAACCCTATCTCGAAAACGCCAAAATAAATAAATAAATAAATAAATAAGTAAGTAAGTAAGTAAGTTAGTTTCTATTTCATGTGTATGCATGTTTGTGTGTGTGTCTTCCTGGTGCCCATAGAGGCAGAAAAGGTATTGGATCCGCCTGGTCCTGGAGTTACGGTTTGAGCCATCACGTGGGTGCTACGATCTGAATCTCCTATAAGAGTAGCCATTGCCCTTAACTGCTGAGATGTATCTTCAGCACAGTTATGTGAGCGACCCTCCCAGAAGCTCTGCTTGGGGCTGTAGCTATGGTTCAGTGCATGGCCTGGCTTTCGCAAAGCCCTGGGCTCCATTGTCAGCGCTTCAATAAACACAGAAGGCAAATACCCCCCTCCATGCACCCCGAACTCCGTGTGTGCACCCATTCTTATAAACACTGCAGCGAACCACACACGCCGTTTAGGGGTTGTGTCTTCCCCTACCACAATCGTGTAAACACGGATGTCCACAGCTGTGTTATAGACAGATGGAGCATCGAATATATAGACAGGCCAGCCAGTCATAGGCGTGTGATTGCCCGCCTTCCGAAAGATGCTCTGACAAACATCCGGGCATGAGCAACTTTTCATGGTCTCATCTCCACAGGGTGTTTCCCGGACGTCAGCAGGCTCTGGCTTAGCAGACTTGCATATGTTGTGGCCTTTTGCCCAGGTGCCAGGCGGGCTTCCTAACATAAGACAATCTTGTGCACTGGCTGTGTGCATGGCTGCTGTCTGGACCGCTGCCGACCTACACAGTAGCCTCTGCTGTCCGCTTAAGTGGAGACCTCTCTCCTAATGCAGAGACAGAGGCCCCTTCTCAGTGTTTCTGGGTTGGGGTAGATGACTTTTTTTTTTTTTTTTTTTTGGTCCTGTTGGCAGGATCGTATCCTTCTAGGGCAGGACAAAAGTGGACGCTGTTTCTTAGTAGCCTGGCCCCCGAGTGTGATATCTCTGGCTGGGTTGGAATGCTCGCGGATCTCCCCTCCCAGCCTTTCCTCCTGACCTATGATAGATAAATCTGGAAGATTCTGTCTGGCTTGTCATTTTAGTCGTTCCCTGCGTTTGTACTTTTGCTAATTAGGAGCTTCTGTTAAAACTGTAACAAATTAATAGCTGTGTTGTTGTTTGTTGTTGTTGGTGGTGGTGGTGGTGGTGGTGTGTGTCTGTGTGTCTGTGTGTGTGAAGGCCAGGGTCTCACTATATAGCCTTGGCTGTAACAATCTGTGTAGACCAAGCTGGTTTTGATCTCACAGAGATCCACCTGCTTTTGTTCCTCAAGATAGGTGTGTGCCACCACACTCTACCACATAGGTGGTTTGAATCTGCAGTTCATCCCTGTTTTCCTGGAGTACCAGCTTCAGGAGTTTTACTTCTGTTTTAGATCCTAATCTGTGCTATGTAAATGTGTAAGAGTGCGACTTTGTAGAAAAGCTGGTCTTTCAGGTGGGAGGGTTGGGCTCTGCCTGTGTCCAAGCCTCCTATCCCCCACCTTCCTCCCAGACTGTGACTGCAATGCTGCAGGGACCCAGGGCAATGCCTGCCGGAAGGACCCACAGTTGGGACGCTGTGTCTGCAAACCCAACTTCCGGGGTGCCCACTGTGAGCTCTGTGCTCCCGGATTCTACGGCCCTAGCTGCCACTGTGAGTGTAGCCCCTCCTCCACTCGTGAGCTGCCCCTGCACCAAATAAGCTCTGACTGATAAGTCGTCTCTCTCTTTGCAGCATGCCAGTGTTCCAGCCCTGGGGTAGCCAACGGCCTCTGTGACCCAGAGTCTGGCCAGTGCATGTGCCGCACTGGCTTTGAGGGGGACAGGTGTGACCACTGTGCCCTTGGCTATTTCCACTTCCCTCTCTGTCAGCGTGAGTGGCATCCGTCCATGTGGGCACAGGTGGCTGGGGTGCCTGAGAGGCAGCCTGCTCCTGTCAGGATCCCAGTAACACATTCTTCTCTGCAGTATGCGGCTGCAGCCCAGCAGGGACCCTGCCTGAAGTCTGCGACGAGGCTGGCCGTTGTCAGTGCCGACCTGGCTTTGACGGTCCTCACTGTGACCGCTGCCTTCCAGGATACCATGGGTACCCCGACTGTCATGGTGAGCAGAGAATTAGAGCAAGGAGTCATGCCTTACCCACAGGACCAGGGTCTGATCCCCAACCCCTTTTGTGTGCCCACAGCTTGTGCCTGTGACCCTCGGGGGGCTCTGGATCAACAGTGTGGAGTGGGCGGTGTGTGCCGCTGTCGTCCTGGCTACACGGGTGCCACGTGTCAGGAATGTAGCCCCGGCTTCTACGGCTTTCCCAGCTGCATCCGTAAGTTTCTCGGGAGAATGGAGATGTGCAGTTCATAGCCCTACCTTGGACCCACACACTGATTTCTCCCCACAGCCTGCCACTGCTCTGCCGATGGCTCCTTGCATTCAACCTGTGACCCTACAACTGGCCAGTGTAGGTGCCGGCCTCAAGTGACAGGACTCCATTGTGACGTGTGTGTGCCAGGGGCCTATAACTTCCCCTACTGTCAAGGTGAGCTGGGGGTGGGTCAGCGGAGGGTGGGCCTGTTTGTGTGATCTGTACCCTCTTCACAGAGGTCACCTCATGTGTGCATTCTGGGACTGTACTTTGTAGCTGTGTCCATGTGCTGCATGTTTTTAAGGTTGTTCATGTACTGTGTTCACACGCGATGTTTCCGCGTGCCTCGTATGTTCCGTGCTTTCTGAATGTTTGTGCATGTGAATCATTCGTGTGATTGCTCTGTGTGCATGTTACATGTATTCACTGTGTGTGGGTGAGTGCCTCTGTGTGTTCATGTGCTGTGTTCACACGTGATGTTTCCGTGTGCCTCGTGTATTCCATGCTTTGTGAATGTTCGTGCATGTGAATCATTCCTGTGATTGCTCTGTGTGCATGTTACATGCATTCACTGTGTGTGGGTGAGAGCCCTTGTGTGTTCATGCGTGTAGTCACAAGCTGTGGCCACTTACAGCATGGTGGGGTCAGGGAGACATGCATGCCCTTGCCTTGGTGGTGGGGATGGGCAAATCCATGTTTTCAGACCTGTTCACGACCACAGGAGGGACTTGGGTTCATTCTGGGGCTGAGGAGTCCTTGACCTTGGGAAAGCCCTGTCACTGAGGAATGATCAAAGTGTGGTTATCTCTCCATAGCTGGCTCTTGTCATCCTGCTGGTCTGGCCCCAGCCAATCCTGCCCTTCCTGAGGTAAGCATAGGATTGCCCATGGTGCGGGGTTAGGCAGGGGACCCAGCCTACCAAGTCTGAAGCCCAGAGAGACCCTGGTTTCTGCTGCTGCTTGATTGCAGGGGCGACCCCAGGCCATTTGCTCCTTCTGTTGGTCCTTTCTTTCCATCCTGGGTGGCTGCCGAGCACAGGGTAAGGGTGGGTGAGGGGCTTTGGCCCTCTTCTTTCCTGTAGTCTTACTCTCTCCCAGGCACAGGCTCCCTGTACGTGCCGGGCTCACGTGGAGGGACCAAGCTGTGATCGCTGTAGACCTGGGTACTGGGGGCTGAGCGCCAGCAATCCTGAGGGCTGCACACGTGAGTCTGCCCCAGAGGGCTGGTTAGGGTTTCGAGGGGTAGACCTGTCCCCCCATCCTGTCCCCCAGGGCTCTCAATCCTGCTCTGCTCTCCCCAGGCTGCAGCTGTGACCCACGAGGCACTCTGGGTGGGGTTACTGAGTGCCAGGTAAGTCAGAGTGTCAGGGTATTGGGTTGGGGTCTGGGGTCAAGTGTGTTACCTCACCAAGCCTCACTCCCTGTTCCTTCCCAGGGCAATGGGCAGTGTTTCTGCAAGGCTCATGTGTGTGGCAAGACGTGTGCAGCCTGCAAGGATGGCTTCTTTGGCCTGGATCATGCTGACTACTTTGGTTGCCGTAGTAAGTGCTCATACACTGGCCCCCAGTCATTGTCTATACTGTGTGATGATGCACACGGGAAGACTGAGGCCCGGGGAGGTACAAGCGGGTCAGGCAGGGAGGGGTCTCACTCTGACAACAGCAAGAGGATCAGATGTTCACCCTCCCTCCCTACCCCCACCCACGCCCCACTCCACCCCTGCCACCACCAGCCTGTGCTGGGAGTATCTCTGTTCTAACACGTGGCCCTTTGCCCCATCCTATGTTCAGAGCAGACATCACTAATCTATTCTAGTTTCCTTGCCCCTGTCCCCAAGCAGACCCTAAGAGTTGATGTTAGTTTATCTACTGAAGGTGGGTAGAAAGAGACCTGCCTATGGGGCCTAACCTGGAGGGTTGGGAGAGGGACCCCTGAGCGTGCTGGGGGCTAGACAGCCTCTGACCCCCTCCCCCCTTTTTTCAATACAGGCTGCAGGTGTGATGTTGGTGGTGCCCTGGGTCAGGGCTGCGAACCAAAGACAGGTGCCTGCAGGTGCCGCCCTAACACCCAGGGACCCACCTGTAGCGAGTAAGTTCCTTCCACCGACTGGGTCTGGGCTGGCGAGGCAGCATCAACGGTACACCCATATTCTCGCCAAGAGCTCATATGGTACCCAGCTACCCTGGGAAATCTGGGTGGCCACGTAGGGCCCATTCCCGCCCTGCTCAGACACCTGTTCCACGGCAGGCCAGCGAAGGACCACTACTTGCCAGACCTGCACCACATGCGGCTGGAACTGGAGGAGGCGGCCACTCCCGAGGGCCATGCTGTACGCTTTGGCTTCAACCCCCTGGAGTTTGAGAACTTTAGCTGGAGAGGCTACGCACACATGACAGCTATCCAGGTGGACCACGCTGCCCCTCCCTGGGCTTGGTGCAGAGATGGGTCTATAGGGTGGCCAGCAGAACAAGCAGTGCCTCAGGCTCAGGGGACCCAGGTCAGTGGTTAGAGGAGTGACGTTGTTGTCTTACATCCACCACAGCCCAGGATTGTGGCCAGGCTGAACGTGACCTCCCCTGACCTCTTTCGGCTGGTTTTCCGATATGTCAACCGCGGATCAACCAGTGTGAATGGGCGCGTCTCTGTTCGTGAAGAAGGCAGGCTTTCCAGCTGTACCAACTGTGAGTGGGGTCTGCTTACTGCTTCCTTTCCTACCCGATACCACCCAAGTGGTGCGGCGGAGGACCCAGCCTGTGTGACCTCCATTCTGGCGCCTGCGAGGCAGTTACATGGGGGAAGTGCAGACTTGGTCTGTGGATTGACCTGATTATCTTACCCTCTCCACCCCAGGCACAGAGCAGAGCCAGCCAGTGGCCTTCCCACCCAGCACTGAGCCTGCCTTTGTCACTGTGCCCCAGAGGGGCTTTGGGGAACCCTTTGTGCTGAACCCCGGCATCTGGTCCCTGCTGGTGGAGGCTGAAGGTGTACTCTTGGTGAGGCAGCAGCCACAGCAGGGTGGGGCATGCGCTGGGACCCAGAGCCTTTGTACTCACACACACACCCCACCCCACCCCACCCCGCCTCTCTCTCAGGACTACGTGGTCCTACTGCCCAGCACCTACTACGAGGCAGCTCTCCTACAGCACCGAGTAACCGAGGCCTGTACCTACCGTCCCTCGGCCCTGCACTCCACAGAGAAGTAAGGTCCTGCGGGATGAGTTGGGGCTAGATCCCACGTGGACCTGTGCTGATCTCTGTCTCTCATCTCCAGCTGTCTCCTCTATGCACACCTACCCCTGGACGGCTTCCCTTCAGCAGCTGGAACTGAGGCCCTGTGTCGCCATGACAACAGCCTGCCCAGGCCCTGCCCCACAGAGCAGCTCAGTCCCTCGCACCCGCCGCTGGCGACCTGCGTCGGCAGTGATGTGGGTATCTGAGGGCCTGCGGGAGAGTGGGTGCTGTGGACCTTAGATTGGAGGAGAGGATTATCTCAGTGGCAGAATGAGTGCAAGATGGCAGAGCTGCCCTGCATGGCCCGGTGTGGTGTGGCTGCTACTGTCCCTGGTGGACACTGGGTGTAGTGCAGGAATTCACCTAGCTTTTCTGCTTCCTCCAACACCTGGCTTTGCCCTCTCCTGCCTGGAGATGCCCTGGGCGCCAAGAGCTAGCTGTAGGCAGCTATGGGAAGGTTGAGGACTATGGGGCTCTGGTCACCCTGCCCTCCCACAGGTGGACATCCAACTTGAGATGGCAGTGCCCCAGCCTGGCCGATATGTTCTCGTGGTGGAGTATGTCAGCGAGGATTCACACCAGGAGATGGGAGTGGCTGTGCACACCCCTCAGAGAGCCTCCCAGCAAGGGATGCTCAGCCTCCACCCCTGCCCATACAGGCAAGCTTAGAATGGAAAAGGGCGGATGGGAGGGCCCCGCCCGGGCTTTCCATTTACAGTCCGTCCCTCCCTCAGCTCCCTGTGCCGGAGTCCGGCTCGGGATGCCCAGCACCATGTGGCCGTCTTCCATCTGGACTCTGAGGCTAGCATCCGGCTCACAGCCGAGCAGGCTCGCTTCTTCCTGGTAAAGCCCCCTGAGCCCTTGCCCCAGGGTGGCTTCCGCTAGCGTGGTTTAAGTATGTATAAAAGAGAACAGAGCCTCTGGGTCCCAGGAGCTGCTGTGGTGTGGGGCTGCGGTGTTGTTTGGCCTTGCTTACTCGCCTATGAAGTGGCTTATGCAGATCTGGCCGTGTTCTTGGCCTCTGAGCTGAGAGCCCAAGATAGAGGTGGGATGGAGACAAAATAGATAGGTGGGGGCCCCACGAGAGTTGGGGAACCCTAGAAACCGTCACCAGTTCTGCACCCGAGCGTGGGCTCCAGGCAGAAGACAGGAGTGATGGAGTGTAGGCTCAGCGGATTCCTGGCGTCTAAAGTATGTGGTCAGCTGGTCCCCACCACACCTCCTGTCCTCAGCTGTCTGGAGAAGAGCAGCATATCACCCTTGCCCCCACAGCACAGCGTCACCCTGGTACCTGTGGAGGAGTTCAGCGCCGAGTTCATGGAGCCCCGGGTCTTCTGTGTGAGCAGTCATGGAACTTTCAATCCCAGCAGGTAGTGGGGCTGGGAGTGGCTAGGGAGAGGAGCAGGGAACTGTTGGCCAGGAGAGTGTTAGAGTGTTCTCACTCACTCACTCACTCACTCACTCACTCACTCACTCACGGTGCTTCCCAGCGCTGCCTGTCTAGCCTCCCGATTCCCGAAGCCACCACAGCCTATCATCCTTAAGGACTGCCAGGTCTTGCCGCTGCCTCCAGACCTGCCTCTGACTCAGTCTCAGGAGCTCGCACCCCGTGCACCCCCAGCGGGACCACAGCCCCGGCCGCCAACCGCCGTGGACCCTAATGCAGAACCTACCTTGCTGCGCCACCCACAGGTCAGGGCTTGGGCCATGTGGAAGCCTCTCCAGGGATGGGGGTGAGGCAGGGTGGGACTGTGGGTCCTGTCCTCTGCCATCCTGTGTCAGATGCTGCAGACAGAGGTGGGGCCAGCTATTCTCTGCTCCGGCCACTCATTGGAGACTCTCTTCAACAGGGCACGGTGGTTTTCACCACCCAGGTTCCCACCCTGGGCCGTTACGCCTTCCTTCTGCACAGCTACCAGCCGGTCCACCCCTCCTTCCCCGTGGAGGTACTCATCAATGGTGGCCGCATCTGGCAGGGTGAGTGGCTGGGTGCACCACCGTGGCAAGGGAGAAAAACCTGGGTGCTGTCAAGTTTTCAAACTAAGTGCCCTCTGGTTGCAGTGAGTGGTACTAACACTTGGTCCCTGTATTAGAGCTCTTTATGTCTGTCAAGTGTGTGAGACAAATGTTTGTTTATAAGGTGCTTAGAGGGCTTGATCACTTGTACATGGGGGTGATCATATGTGGCTACATATCATTCATTCACAAAGAATGAGGCCTGGTCTCCAAGGTAGGCTCTCTGCCTGTGACACACCAGAATCCTGAAGTTCTTAGCACAAGGTCTGTCCTGTCTGTGTCCCCTGATAGCTCTAACTGCCCTGCACCCAGGATAGATCAGCCATGCAGCTAGGGTGGTTGATACCGGTGGCCTGACCTGCCCGTTTTGACCCCCTGCCAGGCCACGCCAATGCCAGCTTCTGTCCGCATGGCTATGGCTGCCGTACCCTGGTGTTATGCGAGGGCCAAACGATGCTAGATGTTACGGACAACGAACTCACCGTGACCGTGCGCGTGCCAGAGGGCCGGTGGCTCTGGCTGGTGAGCCTCGGGGCTGGTGTGCCACTTGCAGAGTGGGCTTCCCTTTACGCCCGTCACATATCTGTGGGTCCCAGCTTGAGTATATCACCTGTTTGTGAGGGCATTACCCGTCACAGGTGCACCATGGGAGAGGCTCTAGAGGCTCTCTGAAAAGCCCAGCTGATGGATGGAAGTGGAAGGGGAGGCTGGGTAACAGGAAAGAAGAGAAGAAGGCCTGAGCAGTGCTAGACGTTTGCCTTGCTGTCCTTCAATGTCTGCCAAACTAGCGCTGCCATGCCTTGGCCTTAGCCAGTCTGAGGGGCTGCACCATTACCTGTTCCTGCCCACAGGCTCTGTCCACAGTCCACCAGCAGAGGCCCTTCTGCTGGGCCCTAGCAAAGGTGACCAGGTCTTGTTTCGTAGGACTACGTCCTCATTGTCCCTGAGGATGCTTACAGCTCCAGTTACCTCCAAGAGGAGCCCCTGGACAAATCCTATGACTTCATCAGCCACTGTGCTACCCAGGGCTACCACATTAGGTGGGCTGGGTTGGGTTGGGGCAGGGCGGGGGTGTGGTGGTGGGGTCTGGGGCACAGGGTCAGGCCAGGAGCCAGGCTCACTGTCACCCCTCAATGTAGCCCAAGCAGCTCATCTCCGTTTTGCCGGAACGCGGCCACCTCCCTGTCTCTCTTCTACAACAATGGGGCCCTCCCTTGCGGCTGTCACGAGGTGGGCGCCATGAGTCCCACGTGCGAACCCTTTGGAGGCCAGTGCCCTTGCCGGGGCCACGTCATTGGCCGTGACTGCTCCCGCTGCGCCACTGGCTACTGGGGCTTCCCCAACTGCAGGCGTGAGTACCCAGTGCTCAGAGAATCAGAGCTAATGTGCTGAATCCCAAGAACTCCCTGGGGATGGGGTGCGCCAGGACCCAGGTGTCATGGTGGGCAAGGGAACATTCTGGAGCCTCACTGACTGCTCCGCAGGCAGCTAGCATCCTGGGTGACGAATACTGTTTTGTGGGCTTGCCTAACAGTGACACATAGGAACCTGGAAGGGGTAGAAGTAGTAGGATAGTGTCCCCGCCCTTCCCTACCACATCCTTACGGGCTATACCTGGGGCTTGAACGGGGCAGAGGGGTCAACGAGCACTGTCCATCCCAACAGCCTGTGACTGCGGGACCCGCCTGTGTGATGAGCTCACAGGCCAGTGTATCTGTCCACCACGCACTGTGCCTCCTGACTGCCTGGTCTGCCAGCCACAGAGCTTCGGTTGCCACCCCTTGGTGGGTTGCGAGGAGTGTAACTGCTCAGGGCCCGGTGTCCAGGAGCTGACAGACCCCACCTGTGACATGGACAGTGGCCAGTGCAGGTGAGTCCAGCCAGCCAGCACCCCACAATTGTGTGGGATCTCTGGTCAGAGAGAGCATCGCCTCTCACACCCCACTCCTGTTTATCTCAGATGGCACTCTAAGGGCCAGGACTAGAGGGAGACTCACCTAGACTTTGTCCACATACAGGTGCAGGCCCAATGTAGCTGGGCGTCGCTGTGATACCTGTGCCCCGGGCTTCTATGGTTATCCCAGCTGTCGCCCCTGTGACTGCCATGAGGCGGGCACTACAGCTAGCGTATGTGATCCCCTCACAGGCCAGTGCCATTGCAAGGTGAGCAGGGGCTTGTGTCTAGGTCACCTTCCCAGGCTTCCTTCTGCGTATCGCCTCGGTTGAGCCATGGTCCTCAGCAGCCTCCCTGGGCGGGTGGGGCTTCCTGGAAACTTTTGAGGGACAATTGAAAAACTAGTCTGGCTCTCAACATATAGCCAACTGGCCTTGATTGTCCCCTGCCCTCAGGAGAATGTACAGGGCTCGAGATGTGACCAGTGTCGCGTGGGGACCTTCTCCCTGGATGCTGCTAACCCCAAGGGCTGCACCCGCTGCTTCTGTTTCGGGGCCACGGAACGCTGTGGGAACTCTAACCACGCCCGCCACGAGGTATCCTGCCCTAGCCTGGGACTGAGGTGGGAGCCGCTAGAGGGGCCTCAGTGCAGGGCAAGGCCCAGTGTCCGCTCTGTGACACACGTGTGTGCTCACAGTTCGTGGACATGGAGGGCTGGGTGCTGTTGAGCAGCGACAGGCAGGTGGTACCCCACGAGCGTCGGCCTGAGATGGAGCTGCTGCGTGCAGACCTGCGCCTTGTGCCCGACACCTCCCCAGAGCTGTACTGGCAGGCTCCGCCCTCCTACCTGGGAGACAGGGTGAGCAAGGGCATTTGGTTTCAGGGGTTGTACTCTTGAGGGCAAGAAGTGCCCTAGGGCACTGGGGAGTGTGGGTGGCGATGTGGTCATATCAGGGGGCCTTGGAGCTATATAGTAAGGAGAGCCGGAGAGGTGCCCAGCCAGGTAAGGGCTGTAAGGGTGGGTGTGGCAAACAGGGAGACCCTTCCCACTGTGCTGGCTCCAGGTGTCGTCTTACGGTGGGACCCTCCACTACGAGCTGCACTCAGAGACCCAGCGAGGTGATGTCTTCATTCCCTACGAGAGTCGGCCGGACGTGGTGCTGCAGGTTGTGGGGCGCGGTGGGTGTGGCCAACCGGGATAGTGAACCAGCCCAGTTGCCAGCCCTTACCTGGTCCATGTGTCTGCTTCTCAGGGCAACCAAATGAGCATTGCCTTCCTGGAACTGGCGTACCCGACACCCGGCCAGGTTTACCAAGGACAGCTACAGCTGGTAGAGGTGAGCAGAGCTGGCCTGGAGCTTAGCCCGAAGGAACCGTAGTCCCTGCTCCCACTAGTCTCCATGATGGAGAACACTAATGTTAGGAGACAGAGGGGACTGGAGAGATGGCTCAGTGGTTAAGAGCACTGACTGCTCTTCCGAAGGTCCTGAGTTCAAATCCCAGCAGCCACATGGTGGCTCAACCATCTGGAATGAGATCTGACACCCTCTTCTGGGGTGTCTGAAGACAGCTACAGTGTACTTACACATATAATAATAAATAAATCTTTAAAAAAGGGTGGGGGACAGAGACTGGTGGGTTTCCTTTCTGATCATCCATAATGGGTTATCTCTGGTTCTAAAACCCTCGAACATAGTGGTTGGCGGCCTCTGAGGCACTGTGGGAGCCCCTCTGTCTCTTACTCAGGCTCTGTAACTTTTAGATGACCTCACTTGAGACATAGCAAGGGCCAGTAACTTGGTCTTTTTTTAAGTTTTTTACATTTTATTTATTTATTAGATGTGTGTGTTATGTACACATGCACACGTGTGCACACATGTTACAGCATGCACATGGAATCAGTGGACAACTCGCAAGAGTTGGTTCTCTTCTACCATGCAGGCCCTGAGGACTGAGCTCAGTCGGCTTGAGGGCGGCAGGCACTGTTGCTCCTTGAGCTGTCTCAAGTGCCCTGTGGCTTTCTTTTGTAAAAATGTCCAGGAGAGATGGCTCAGTGGTTAGCCACTGGCCGCTCTTCCAGAGGTCATGAGTTCAATTTTCAGCTACAACATGATGGCTGTCCACCTATATGTACATGCAGAGTCCTGATAGATATGAAGTACATAAATCTTTAAAAGCAAAAAAAAAAAGCTTTCAAAACGTCCTTTGATGAACAGATTTTTGATATCCTGACGTTTATCAGGTTTTCATGTTTAATTCAGTGTGTGTGTCTTGTTTGTGAAAATGTTTGCCTCTCTGACATCAGAAAGGACCCTTTCAGGTGTTCTTTTAACAACTTGAACTATTTTCTTTGCATATATTCCCGGAGCTGACTCTGTGGTGTGAGGTGGGAGCCCAGCTGCTTACTCGCTCCACGGGTGACTGCCGGAGCCCCCTCCTCCTCCCGTGATCTGTGTGCTCACACACCCTCCTCTCCAGGGGGGTCCGTTCTGCGCTCCCTGCCCCGCCCCAGCTGAGGTCTTACCTTGACCCCGCAGGGGAACTTCCGGCACTTGGAGACTCACAACCCAGTGTCCCGAGAGGAACTTATGATGGTACTGGCCGGCCTGGAGCAGCTGCAGATCCGCGCTCTCTTCTCACAGACCTCTTCCACTGTCTCCTTGCGGAGAGTGGTGCTAGAGGTGGCTAGTGAGGCTGGCAGGGGGCCTCCGGCCAGCAATGTGGAACTGTGTATGTGCCCCGCCAACTACCGTGGGGACTCATGCCAGGTAAAGGGGTGAGGGGGGCTGCTCAGCCACGACAGTGCCCCCACCATGGGTCCTTCCCCAGCACCTCTGCCAGTATCATCTGCTTTCTACCCTGTCCCATGTCTGACCCCGAGGTACTCTCTGTACCCTGCAGCCTGTGGCTGCTCAGAGGGCTGCTGTCCCAGTATTCACCACTGCCTACCCTCCATACACACACAGCTGCTGTGATCCGTCCATTGCTCGCCCAGGACCCACACAACCAGCATCTCTGATCCACCCTGATCCCTACTCTCTCCTCCCTCACCTGGGGATCTGGGTCTAACGTAATACCCAGGGAAAGTTTGTGACTGACCGCCACTAGAAAAAGATGTTCAGGGTAGAAAGAGGGTGGCTCAGGTCACTAGTCCCACAGGCTGGTCATTCCTGAGCCGTGGTATCCACATCTGGCCCTGTGTCCGTAAGTCTAGAAGCCCAGCGGTCAGACATGGCCAGCAGTTCTGGCGTCCAGCTCCCCATGATCCAGTGTGTGCTGTCCCTGTAGCACCTGCTAGTGCGAGAAGGTCCTCGGAGGCTGACATGTCAGCAGCCTATCTGGTCTGCCCAGCCTTGGGGCTGGCATCCAATCACTAATGCTCTACCTGCCTCTCTCCAGGAATGTGCCCCTGGCTATTACCGGGACACCAAGGGTCTCTTCCTTGGCCGGTGTGTCCCCTGCCAGTGCCATGGCCATTCAGACAGCTGCCTTCCTGGCTCTGGCACCTGTGTGGTGAGTCCTCTAAGCAGGCAACCAGGAAGACCCCAGACCCAGGAGTTGGGGTGAGGTGGGGATGTGTCTGCTGCTCTCAGCACTGACCATGGACTGTGCCCCAGGGCTGCCAGCACAACAGAGAAGGGGACCAGTGTGAGCGCTGCAGGCCTGGCTTCGTCAGCAGTGATCCCAGTGACCCGGACTCTCCCTGTGTGAGCTGCCCTTGCCCCTTGGCAGTACCCTCCAATAAGTAAGTCTCTAGACCCCTCTGCAGCACCTGAGCGGCTAGGGTAGGCCATTAGCTGGGAACCCCAGCCCCGAGTGCCTGTCCTGATGGACAGGGTGGGAAGCACGGGGTACTAGCCCCGATGGAGCGGGTGGGAACCCCAGCACTGGTTGGCTGCCCTGATGGTGAGGTGCTGTTGTGTAACAACTGCTTATCTTGTCCTTACAGTTTTGCAGACGGTTGCATCGTAAGAAATGGCCGAACCCAGTGCCTCTGCAGGCCAGGCTATGCCGGCGCCTCCTGTGAGCGGTAATTAGGCGGGGTGAATCTCTGCCAACAACAGGATGCCCAGAGCAGGGCCACCAGAACCTCAATGCCCCCCCTCCTCTCTTTGTCACCATCCCCAGGTGTGCACCTGGCTTTTTTGGGAACCCTCTGGTGCTGGGCAGCTCCTGTCAGCCCTGCGACTGTAGCGGTAATGGAGACCCCAACATGATCTTCAGTGACTGCGACCCCCTGACAGGCGCTTGTCGAGGCTGCCTCCGCCACACCACCGGGCCCCATTGTGAAAGCTGTGCCCCTGGCTTCTATGGCAATGCTTTGTTGCCAGGCAACTGCACCCGTAAGCACTGAGTGGGATCCTGGGCGCACCCTAAGAACAGGCTATATGCTGGTGCGACTTCCTGCATAGTTGCCAGCTTCTCCGTCAGACCCTGTCCTTGCCTTGTCTTCTTCAGGGTGGGGCTGTAAGGAGGAGAGCCAAAAGGAACCAGTGACTCTGAATATGGGGTGGGAGAGGCCAGGACCAAATAATGGGAAAAACAGCACGAAGGACTGAACCGGGGACAGGACAGTAACCATAGCCCCCACTTTCTGCAGGATGTGACTGTTCCCCGTGCGGGACAGAAACCTGTGATCCCCAGAGTGGGCGCTGCCTGTGCAAGGCGGGCGTGACTGGACAACGTTGTGACCGCTGTCTGGTAGGGCTGGAAGTAGGCCTGAGGACGGGAGAGGGAGGAACCAGACCTGTGGAGGAAGTGTGCTGAGGGAGAGTCCTGGTCTGTGGAGAAATGGGCTGGGGGAGCTTTGGCTGGTTCTGAGGAGCCTGAGCTAGCCCAGGTTTCCAGGGCTGGCAAAGTGTGATGCTAAGGGTTAGGCAGGCTGTGACGATGAGGTGTATCGCAGGAAGGACACTTCGGTTTTGAGCAATGCCAGGGCTGCCGCCCTTGTGCGTGTGGACCAGCTGCCAAGGGCTCCGAGTGCCACCCTCAGACTGGTCAGTGTCACTGCCAGCCAGGGACCACAGGACCCCAGTGCCTCGAGTGTGCCCCTGGCTACTGGGGGCTCCCGGAGAAGGGCTGCAGGCGTGAGTATGGGAGTGTGGGAAGGCTGGGTGGAGAGAGGCAGGCATCCCTGGACCCCTTACAGTCACATCTGCCTACCCCTCTTCCTGCAGGCTGCCAGTGTCCCCGAGGCCACTGTGACCCACACACGGGCCGCTGCACCTGTCCCCCAGGGCTCAGCGGGGAGCGCTGTGACACCTGCAGCCAGCAACACCAGGTGCCTGTACCGGGCAGGCCTGGGAGCCATGGTGTCCACTGTGAGGGTGAGCCTTCGCTCTGCTGTTCTCAATCTTTCCCTACTATTTCTACTCTGCCTGGTTTTTGGGGTTCCCAGGCTTGATGGCCCTAGTGTTCTTTCCCTGAATTAAGTAACCTCGATACCCAGAGGGACCCCAGCTGCCTGTGTCCATTTTCTGAGGACTTCCACAACTCCATGCTAATTTGACATCCACCCTTTAATCCACTTGGGGATGCCACTCCAGTACTAGCCACTGTTGCTTTGGTGGATCTCAGTACACAGGATTCTCCCTAATAAAATGTTCCATAGCTGGTGTGTACACCAGTGGTAGTATGCACCTTTAATCCCAGCACTTGGGAGGCAGAAGCAGGCGGATTTCTGAGTTTGAGGCCAACTTAGTGGTCTACATAGTGAGTTCTAAGACAGCCAGGGCTACACAGAGAAACCCTGCCTCAAACCGCCTCCCTACCCCCCAAAAAAAGTGTTTCATAACCTCAGGCCAGCTTCCTCCTGCCCATCCACGTTCCTCCTGACCAGATCAGGGGGTGGGGGGGTGGGGGGGGGCTTCGCTTGACCCTGGGATGATGCCCTTGCTGACCTCGTGCCCCTATAACTTTGACATAACCGGCATGGTTCGGTCTCTTACGCTCTCTCTCATGCATTTCTGACCCTATGCTGACCCTGTTTTCCCAATTAATTCCTGCCCTGGCCCACTCACTCCATATTAACCCTGGTGCTGGTTTCTTGTGCTGACCTGGTTGCCTCTTTGACTTCCCCCCATGTCCTCCGTACCCACTCTCCCGACAGTGTGTGACCACTGTGTGGTCCTGCTTCTGGATGATCTCGAGCGGGCTGGTGCCCTCCTCCCCGCCATCCGTGATCAGCTGCAAGGTATCAATGCCAGCTCCGCAGCCTGGGGCAGGCTGCACAGGCTGAATGCCTCCATCGCTGACCTACAGGTATTTCCTGCCCACCCGCCTGCTGCCCTGCCTGCCTTCTCTAGCTGGCTGTGTGGTTCTTAACCTTCCTCTCCTCTCCTCGGGCAGAGTAAGCTCCGGAGCCCATTGGGACCCCGCGATCAGACAGCACAGCAGCTACAGACTCTAGAGCAGCAGATTATAAGCCTTCAACAGGATACAGAGAGGCTGGGCAGTCAGGCAAGACCTATGACCCTATCCAGTGTCTTGTGGTGCCTCTCCTCAGGAAGCCCTCACCTCCAGGATCCCCCAGTCCTTCACACCAAAGCCACCTTCCCCCAATCCCTGGGGCCAACCTGTTCATCTTTCCCTGCCTCAGTCATGTACCCACAAACACCATAGCTGAAGGAAACTATACCCACAGGCCACGGGAGTCCAAGATCGGGCAGGCCAGCTGGTGGACAACACAGAGTCCACACTGGGCCGGGCTCAGAAGTTGTTGGAGACTGTGCGAGCTGTGGACCGTGCGCTGAATGGTAAGGCTGGCTGATGCTTGGGCCCAGTATAGCGTGAGCTGCTTGGAGGGGTGGGGCGGGGCCTCCTGGAGGAGGTCTCCTCTTGAGCTGGCTGTGTCCCGTATGTTTATTCTCTGTGCAAGTGGCTATGTGGCTAGATTCTGTTGGATCCCATAGAGCTAGACTCCTATACAGGACCACTGGGAATACTAGCAACCCCCTTAGTGACAGACCAGTGGCTGAGAAGAAACTGGGGCTCCCGATCTTTTTTTAAGATTTATTTATTTCATGTACATGAATACTCTGTCCCTGTCTTAAGACACACCAGAAGAGGGCATCAGATCCCATTCCAGATGGTTGTGAGCCACCATGTGGTTGCTGGGAATTGAACTCAGGACCTTTGGAAGAGCTGAGCCATCTCTCCAGCCCAGAGCTCCCAGTGTTACAACAGCATCTGGTATAGCCAAAGGATTGGGAAAAAGTGAACTTTCTGTTTGGGGAAGGCCAGGGACTGGGCTGAACTAGCCTGTCAGGATTAACAGAGAAAGGCAGAGAGGGGTCTTAGTCTTAGCTCCAAGAGCCGTGTGAAGTGCTATTGGCATATGTGTTCGTGGCCTGCCGAAATGCCTTGGAAATGGGCGATGGAGTCTTGCTGTAGACCTTGACAATCCCCTCTCTGTAGAGCTGGCCTCTCGCATGGGCCAAGGATCTCCAGATGGCGCCTCAGCACCGTCTGGCGAGCAGCTGCTCTGGGCTCTGGCTGAAGTGGAGCGGCTACTCAGGGACATGCGGACTCGTGACCTGGGGGCCCCACAGGCAGTGGCAGAGGCTGAACTGGCCGAAGCCCAGAGGCGTGAGTGGGGTCAAACCCTGTTAGGCAGGGCTGCTCCGGATCAAGGCCTGGGAGCCCTGGGGCCAAGTGTAAAGCAGCAGCAGCTGGCCTGCTTTAGAGGTGGACTAGATGGGCGCCGGGCAGTGACGGGGGGTTATGGCGGGGTCTAGGAGGCAGGGTGACCACCTTCCTATTCTGGTGTTGGCCAGTGATGGCTCGAGTCCAGGAGCAGCTGAGCACTGTCTGGGAGGAGAACCAGTCACTGGCCACACGCATTCGGGACCAGCTGGCTCAGTATGAGTCCGGCCTCATGGATCTCCGTGAGGCCCTGAACCATGCAGTCAATACCACCCGGGAGGCCGATGAGCTCAACAGCCTCAACCAGGAGCGGCTGAGGGAAGCCCTGGTGAGGATGTTGCCCCTTGCCCCGCGTCCCCGCCTCCTACCCTTTCCACTCACCGGCTGCCTCCTCCCCAGGCCCTGGTCTTCTATCAACTCTTTCCCCGTTCTCCCTCCCCTCCCTACACCTCCCCTCCTCGCCTTGGTCCTTTCTGCCTGTCCCTCATGTTCTCTCAACCCAGGCCTCCCCTCCCTCCTGTTCCCCCCCCCCCCCCCACTTACTGCCCTACGGTGCTTAGGGCCCCATTACAGCCTTTACTCTCTCTCTCAAAATGTTGTCCTAAGCAATGGAAACAGGAACTGTCCCAGGACAATGCCACCCTAAAGGCCACTCTTCAAGCCGCCAGTCTTACCTTGGGCCATGTTTCCGAGCTTCTGCAGGGCATAGACCAGGCTAAGGAGGTAAACACCCCCCCACCTCACCCATTCCTGGCTTGTCTCCTCTAAGATTCCTGGTTGCTGACACTAAAACAACGCTGGACTTGCTTGCATGCATAACACCACCTGGTCCCACACTAGGAGGTAATTAAAACAAAGCCCACCACCGTCACAGGACCTAGAGCACCTGGCCGCCAGCCTGGATGGAGCCTGGACACCCTTACTGAAGAGGATGCAGGCCTTTTCCCCTGCCAGCAGCAAGGTGGACTTAGTAGAGTCTGCTGAGGCCCACGCTCAGAGGCTGAATCAGCTGGCGATCAACCTGTCTGGGTATGTGGCACCCCCAAGGGTGCAGCCTGGATGCCTGTGGGTATACTTGACCCACAAGAGGGTAAATAGTCTTGGAGGATTCCTGGAGGGGGAATTCATTGTTCCCAAAGGATCCAGGCTTTTTGTAGCTTTATGGGAAGTTTGGGGCCAAATTTTGGCAGAAAGGAACAGATCTAAATGGGGGTAAGAGACCCAGGGATGTGGCCAACCAGGTTATACTCTCTCTGGCACACCCAACCACATATCCCATGATCCTCTTTCCCTCCCGGCAGCATCATCCTTGGTGTCAATCAGGACCGCTTCATCCAGAGGGCCGTGGAAGCCTCCAATGCCTATAGCAGCATCCTGCAGGCCGTTCAGGCTGCTGAGGATGCAGCAGGCCAGGCACTGGGGCAGGCCAGCCGCACGTGGGAGGTGAGGCTCTAAGCATGTGTGGTCCACAGGAGCCCTGCTCCCAGGCCTGATAGTATGAACCATCCCAGTCCCATGTAAACAGCCCCTGATCTTCTGCAGATGGTGGTGCAGCGGGGCCTAGCAGCTGGAGCCCGGCAGCTGTTAGCCAACAGCAGTGCCCTGGAGGAGACCATCCTTGGGCACCAGGGGAGGCTGGGCCTCGGTGAGTACCGAGATCCTTGGGTACACTGATATCTGGGATGTGTCCTTGTAGCTTCAGGATGATTCTAGTGTGGTTCAGTGTAAGTGTTAGGTACTAAATGTGCCTGCCCTGTGTGGCGTCCACTCCATGGGGGGTCTACTCTGTGGGTGGGGGTTGGGGTGTAGTGTCTGCCTGTCTTGGTGGTATGCCAAGGGACCACAGCCAGAGGAGGATGAATGAAGCTCAGGGCCCCATCTTTGTTCTTACTCCATCTGTGGGCCAGGAGGATTGGGTGGAACTCCTTGCCACTGAGGCTGTCTCCTCTCTCTGCAGCTCAGGGCCGCCTGCAGGCCATGGGGACCCTGCTTCATGATGTCCGGGCCAAGAAGGACCAGCTGGCAGCCCGGATTCGGGAGGCACAAGCCATGCTGGCCATGGACACAAGTATGCGGCTTCTCCCTGCTCTTGCCTGTCACTCTTCTGTACTCAGTTGTGCCTTGTGAGAGTAGACGTGCTCACGCATATGCACACACACGCGCGCGCGCACACGCGCACACACACACACACACACACACACACGCGCGCGCGTGCGTGCGCGCGCGCGCCTAATGAGTCCATGCTGTGGTCAGTGTGTCTGACGAGGCTCTCATGCTAAGGAGGGCTCTGGGCTTGTGCCTCTGACCTGAGGCACAGGTCACCAATGCAGTGGCCCTGCAGGCACTTGGCACAGATAAGCAGGTCACAAGAGTGCTGGACAGTGGTGAAGTCAGGGGCGGGCACCGGACAAGCAGCCATGGGGTAGTTACTGGAGGATGTGGGAGTGTGTCCAGCAGAGCCCCTTGGTTCAGGAGAAGGGCATTCCTGGAAAAGACTTGCTGGCCAGTGAGGGCAGAGGTCAGAGTGGAGTTCATCTGGCTGCCTCTCCAAGAGGGCTCAAAACTGACTAGGTTTCCCTGTGGCCGCCAAAATGTCCCAGGCACACATGGGCACAAACCTTGGGAGTTGGTAATGGCCCCTGGGTGGATTACAGGGCCATGAGGAGAAGTGTGGGTAGGATTTTGAATGTATGGAGCCTATGATACCCACAGGGATGGGTCACCGCAGCAGAGGGCCCTAGGATCAGGAAGTTAGCTGCCTCTGGGCATGGTCTCCATCTGTTACAGGCGAGACCAGTGAGAAGATCGCTCATGCCAAGGCTGTGGCTGCTGAAGCCCTCGACACGTCCACCCATGTGCAGTCCCAGCTTCAGGCTATGCAGAAGAACGTGGAAAGGTGGCAGAGCCAGCTGGGGGGCCTGCGAGGCCAGGACCTGGGCCAGGTGGAACAGGATGCGAGCAGTTCAGGTGAGAGTGGTCCTTGCCCCCCTAGGGGCTGAGGTGTGGGAGACAGGGATCTCATCCATCTTTCCTGCAGTGTCCACCCTGGAGAAGACACTGCCACAGCTGCTGGCCAAACTAAGCCGTCTGGAGAACCGTGGAGTCCACAACGCCAGCCTGGCCTTGTCTGCCAACATCGGTCGTGTGCGCAAACTCATTGCCCAAGCCCGGAGCACTGCCAACAAGGTGGGTACCCGCTTTAATATATAAGCAGCAACGGTGAGCCTGGGAAGCTGAGAATAAACTCTTTTGCTACACTCGCAGGTCAAGGTGTCCATGAAATTCAATGGGCATTCAGGGGTACGACTGCGCACCCCACGAGACCTTTCTGACCTTGCTGCCTACACTGCCCTCAAGTTCTACATCCAGAGCCCAGTGCCAGCGCCCGTGCCTGGCGAGAACACTGGGGACCACTTTGTTCTGTACATGGGCAGCCGCCAGGTATCAAGCAGAGTGGGGATGGGCCATGCCAGACTGTGTTGCTACTTTGTTTCCAACACAATTCCCTGGTAAAAGAAATCTCAACTCAATCAGTAACAAAACAAGTTATAAGCCTAGATTGGGCAGATCTCCCACTACACCACTCTATTTCCATCTATATTATTCCATAGAACTTGCAGTTTCTCCAGGCCACGAGCTTCTCTCTGCAGCCTCTCTGTTGATCATAGCTCCTCTCCTTTCTGTTAATCCCCTGTGGCTCCTCCCCTAAACTCTCAGCTCCTCCCCCTTCCTCCTGCCCAATCATTGGCTCAACCCTTTATTTGAAAAGTTAAGGTGGGGAGAAGGTTCACAAGGCAACTCATCTGCAGCCCCTCTGAGGAGTGGAATTAGCATTAAAATACAAGCTCAGGGAAATCCATAACAGGACCACAAATTAGAAATGGGTGGTGTTTGGTCCCCATCCTAACTGTTTTCTGGCTGCTGCCACAGGCCACTGGGGACTACATGGGAGTGTCTCTGCGTAATCAGAAGGTGCACTGGGTGTACAGGCTAGGCGAGGCTGGCCCCACAACTCTCAGCATTGACGAGAACATTGGGGAGCAGTTTGCAGCCGTCAGCATCGACAGGTAGGGTTACCTTGGAGAGAGAGTAGATTTGTATTTCCATATGCCCTGTCTGTCTCTCACCCCTCACCTCTGCTCTTAGGACCCTCCAGTTTGGTCACATGTCTGTCACCGTGGAGAAGCAGACGGTTCATGAAATCAAGGGGGACACGGTGGCCCCTGGGAGGGAGGGACTACTCAACCTGCATCCTGACGATTTTGTCTTCTACGTGGGAGGATACCCCAGCAACTTCACGGTGGGCCTGGCTCAGCCTCAAGGGTAGTCTTAGAGCGTCCGGGCAGTCCTGCCTACCTGGACCTAGGGAAAAGCCCTTATCTGGTTTTAAGTTCATTCTCCTGCAATCTGAGCGCGGTTGGTCTCTAGGAGGTAGGAAGGTGCCCTAACCGTGCACTTTACCCACAGCCCCCTGAACCCCTCCGATTCCCTGGCTACCTGGGCTGCATTGAGATGGACACGCTGAACGAGGAGGTGGTCAGCCTCTACAATTTTGAGCAGACCTTCAATCTGGACACTGCGGTGGATAAGCCTTGTGCTCGGTAGGTAAGGCCCAGCGGCACCCTGTGCCCCCACTCACCCACCCTCTCTTCGCTGACCAGAGGCCTCTGACCTGCAGCTCCAAGGCCACCGGTGACCCATGGCTCACAGATGGCTCCTACCTGGATGGCAGTGGCTTTGCCCGCATCAGCTTTGAGAAGCAGTTCAGCAACACAAAACGCTTTGACCAGGAGCTGCGGCTTGTGTCCTACAACGGGATCATCTTTTTCCTCAAGCAAGAGGCAAGGCTGATGCCAGGCGCCACCCTGCCCCATGCCTTCTCCCCATTCTGCTTTGCCCTGCTTCAACCCTTCCTAAGGCCCCCCAAGCTCACCTTGCTCTGCCCTGTTCCTGCAGAGTCAGTTCTTGTGCCTGGCGGTGCAGGAAGGCACCCTTGTACTCTTCTATGACTTCGGCTCTGGCCTGAAGAAGGCTGAACCGCTGCAGCCCCCACAAGCTTTGACGGCGGCCAGCAAGGCGGTAAGGCAGGGGGCCTGGGGGCCGAAGGACCGGCAGAGAGATTTGGCTTTCCTGAAGCCCGCTACCCATCCCTTGCAGATCCAAGTGTTTCTGCTGGCTGGCACCCGCAAACGAGTGCTGGTGCGTGTGGAGCGGGCCACCGTCTTCAGCGTAGATCAGGATAACATGCTAGAGATGGCTGATGCCTACTACTTGGGAGGTGTACCACCCGAGCAGCTACCCCCGAGGTGAGCATGGGCCCTGGGGCATGTGAGGTCCCAGGGCCACTAGGGCAGCCACTCACGACCTGACTGGTGTCCTGCAGCCTACAGCAGCTCTTCCCCTCGGGAGGCTCTGTCCGTGGCTGCATCAAGGGTATCAAGGCTCTGGGCAAGTACGTGGACCTCAAACGGCTGAACACCACGGGCATCAGTTTCGGCTGCACCGCTGACCTGCTGGTGGGACGTACCATGACTTTTCACGGCCACGGCTTCCTGCCCCTGGCACTTCCCGATGTGGCACCCATCACCGGAGAGGTCTATTCTGGCTTTGGCTTTCGTGGTACCCAGGACAACAGCCTGCTGTATTACCGTACCTCCCCGGTGAGCTGGTGGTAGCTTGCTTCTGCTGCAGCCAACAGTCTAGGCCTGTGGGGGCAAGAAGGGATGAGTCTAGACTCTTGGCCTAGCCAGTGGGTGATCTTGCCTCTGTTCCTAGGATGGGCCATACCAGGTGTCCCTGAGGGAGGGCCATGTGACACTCCGCTTTATGAACAGAGAGGTGGAAACTCAACGGGGCTTTGCTGATGGCGCTCCTCACTATATTGCATTCTACAGCAATGTCACAGGGTGAGCCCTGCCTCAGGCAGAGAGGGAAGGAGGGCTAATATACCTCACAGGAGGGTCTGGGGGAGGCTAGCCCTTCAGGAAGAATGTGCCGGGCTGGGAAACACCATCTTTTTCCCAGGGTATGGCTGTATGTGGATGACCAGCTACAACAAGTAAAGTCCCACGTGAGAACAACCTCCACGCTCCAACTACAGCCTGAGGAACCCCCGCGGCTTCTCCTGGGAGGCCTGCCTGTGTCTGGAACCTTCCACAACTTCAGTGGCTGCATCAGCAATGTTTTTGTACAGCGGTGAGCTGGTGGGTGTAGGGGATTAAGTCCCAGCTGACCCCCGCATTCCAGTTACTGACAGATACCTATCTACCTGTTACCCCCAGACTCCGAGGCCCACAGCGTGTGTTTGACCTACACCAGAACATGGGGAGTGTCAACGTAAGCGTGGGCTGCACACCCGCCCAACTCATCCAGACCCCAAGGGCTGCGGCTCAGAAGGTAGGGAACCCACAGTGTGTGGACGGGACTTGGGTAGCTGGGGCTCTGGCTATCAAGCAGTTGGCCAATGCATTGTGGTCTGGTCTGTGCCTTAGGTTTCCCGCCGCAGTCGACAACCCAGCCAGGACCTTGGCTGCATGACACCCTGGCTCCTTGGGACTATTCAGGATGCATACCAGTTCGGGGGACCCCTGCCCAGTTACCTGCAGTTTGTGGGCGTCTCCCCATCCCACAGGAATAGGTAGGCCAGGTCAGGCTTGGGTGGGATTGGAAGTGCTGTGTTGCAGGGAAATACTAAAAAAGAGAATCCACCAACTTTCCTAACCCACCAGGCCTCAGCACTAAGTTATTCTCTCCCAGCTGGCTCCCACAGCTTCTCAGCTGTGTTCTCACTTCACCATAAACCCCTTTAATCTGCAGACCCACATTCCAGTAACCAAGTAAACCAATCAGACTTAGGTATAAATAATATCACAATTTATAAGATGCCAATACAATAATTTAAGAGCCAATTGATAATGATAAAAGCTTTATCCCAATATTTCTATAACCTTATAAAAACTTAGCTATTTGTGGCTAGTAAATCCCACAGGTCCACATCTGAAGCCATCTCTTATTCTCCTGCGACCTCTGTCCCCGCCCCCAACTCCTAGTTCCGTCCCCTTCTCCGTCCAATCACAGGCCTTCCACTGCCCTAATATGATTGGGCACGGAAAATCCTGCACAGTGCTGCCCATGCTGACACCATACTTGGCTTTCAGGCTCCACTTCTCGATGCTCGTCCGCCCACATGCGGCTTCCCAGGGCCTCTTGCTCTCTGCAGCCCCCCTGTCGGGCCACAGCCCTTCACTGGTACTCTTTCTAAACCGAGGACGCTTTGTCGCACAGACTGAGGGCCCTGGGCCCCGGCTCCAGGTCCAGAGTCGCCAGCACTCACAGGCTGGCCAGTGGCACAGGGTGAGAGGTTAAGGAGCTGGATGGGTGGCAGGGCCCAGGCAATGCCCCTCAAGGAGAGAGAGCTCCTCTCTTCCCAGGGTCCTGGGATACTGTTGACCGGCCTTCTTCCCACATCAGGTGTCTGTCCGCTGGGGAATGCAGCACGTCCAGCTTGTGGTGGACGGCAGCCAGACCCGGAGCCAGAAGGCACCCCACCGTTGGGTCCACAGGGGACAGCGTCCACAGCCCTACACTCTCTTTGTAGGAGGTCTCCCTGCCAGCAGTTACAGCTCCAAGCTCCCTGTGAGAACCATAGCACTCCCATCCCTGGCCTTGGCCCAGTGTCCACCCTCAGCAGTCTAAGCCTGATGTTATCCATCTGTTCCTTGCAGGTGTCTGTGGGGTTCAGCGGCTGTATGAAGAAATTGCAGGTGGATAAGCGGCCACTGAGGACCCCAACGCGAATGGTGGGGGTCACACCCTGTGTCTTAGGCCCCCTGGAAGATGGCCTGTTCTTCCCAGGCAGTGAGGGAGTTGTCACATTAGGTGTGTAAGGCAAGGGAGGACTTGTGGGAATAGGGGTTCTAAGCAAGGCCCTGGACCTCTTCCCTCACGGCCCCTCCCCACAGACCTCCCTGAGGCCAAGACGCCCCATGTGAGCCTGGAGCTACAGGTCCGGCCCCTGGCGGCTGCTGGCCTTATCTTCCACCTGGGCCAGGCCAAGGCCACTCCCTATGTGCAGCTGCAGGTGCTGACAGGACAGGTGAGCAGGGCTGTGGTGCGGGCTCATCTCTTCACTGTGGCCTTTGTTGGGCAGAACCTAACGATCCTCCACCCCAGGTCCTGCTGCGGGCAAATGATGGAGCAGGGGAGTTCTCCACGTGGGTTACCTACCCCAAGCTTTGTGATGGACAGTGGCACCGAGTGGCAGGTGAGGGGGCCCTTTTCCTTTTCTACAGAGAAGGGTGGGCTATGGAAGGGACTCTGCGGGTTGGCTGGCTAGGGGACACACATCTGCTCCACAGTGATCAAGGGCAGGGACACACTCCGGCTGGAGGTGGACACACAGAGCAACCACACCACAGGCCATTTGCCAGAGACCTTGGCTGATTCTCCAGCACTTCTGCACCTTGGGAGCCTGCCAAGTAAGTGTGGCCCGCCCTGTGGGGACTGGGCTCCTCCCACCCGCCAAAGGGGTAGCAGAAGACCAGGTTGACTAGCCAGTGCAGGGACAGAGGACCCAGCCACCATGACACCAGTCTTCTCTGGCCCCTCTGTATTTTCAGAATCTTCAGTTGCTTGGTCAGAGCCCCCTGCCTACCGAGGATGTTTGAGGAAGCTGCTGATCAACGGGGCCCCTGTCAACATGACTGCCTCTGTACAAATCCAGGGAGCAGTGGGGATGAGTGGGTGCCCCTTGGGAACCCTAGCGCCTCCCAAGCAGGGACAACACTGACCACCCCAGTGTCTTCCCCACACTCTGGCACTGAGGGACCCAGACCTTGGTGTTTGCCTACATTTTCTATGAATAACAAGTCATTTCTGGTTTACACTCTTTTTACAGGAAAAGGACACTGCAGAACAGACGTTATATTTATACTTTGTCCCTCTTGCCCGACAACTTTCAGTGCTGAGATCTGAAATTAAAATGACTTGTTTGACTTGAGTGTGTTGATTTAAACAGTAATGGCCAGGTGGGGGACAGAGCACAGAGTGGGAGCTGGCCTCAGCACACAGCATTCCCTTGTCAGCCCAGCCCAAAGCGGAGATGCAAGTAACACAGGCCAAGACTGACTGGACAGGTACAAGAAAGGACTTTATTAGTGAGGTGGGGCAGGAAAGGTTGGGACAAATCAAAATCACCACTACGGAATCACACAACTACGAATTCCAACTTGGGGAAGGACAGCGAATAATTTAATCTAGACTCATATCTTCCTCTTCGTCTTTCTTGTCTTTTGTGTCGCCCTCCTTTGGGTCCGATTTGGCATTGTTCTGCATGGCTTTGGCAAATGCTTCCACATCTGAAACAGCCATAGAGGACTACTAAACCTCAGGCAAGGGCTACTACCCAGGCAGACAGCCTCTAGCACTCCACAAACACAGGGAGGGCTGGCTCTGGCCATAGCCGGGGATCAGTACTCACCACCTTTGTTGGCGGCCTCTACAGCCTCTGCAGGAAGGCCGAACTGGCACATGAGAGGGCCAAGCTGTCCTGAGGCCAAGGCCGCACTGAACATCCCCAGGGCCTGCAACAAAGAGCAGGCGTGCAGAGCTGGGGTCCTAGGGCACCAGACCACCAATGCTACGAGTCACAGGTACAGAGAGCGCCATGGACATCCATACCTGCTGGAACTGGGGTGAGGTTAATGTGTTCTGGATCTCATCTGCAGTCTGGGGCAGAGACTCCCCAGAAGGCAGGTAGGGCAGCAGGCGCTCCTGAACGTCTGCATTGGCAAGGATAGGAGCCATGATCTCTGGTGTCAGCACACTCGCCAGATCCACTAGGGTACAAGCAACATGGCCATCAGTGGCCTGAGGCTAGCCCAGGCACCCAGAGAGCTGCAGCCAGGCACCAGGGCAGCGTGAGGTGGGCAGGTGTGGCTGGACACCACGGACACCCAGGCTCCACATCTCCAAGAGCCACCAAGTGTATGAGCAGCAGCCCTTCGCCCTGGGAGCACCCGTGGCTCTTTACCTTGCTGGCCACCTCCTGGCCCTGCCGGCACGTTCATGGTGGCCAGAATGCTCTGGAGGTCGCTCAGCTGGATGGGCTGGGTTGGGCTGGCTGCCGTGCTGGTTCCATTACCTGAGCTGGGTGCGGGACTTGGGCTGGTTGCTGAGGCAGCTGCTGGGGCAGAAGGGGCTGGGGTGGCGCGAGCGGAAGAGGTGGTGGAGGATGGGGTGACGGCTGCCGACTGGCTCCGGGAGCTGGGGAAAGTGAGCAAGGGCTGGAGCAGCTAGGCCCATTGCGTCAGATCTACCTGCTCCTCAGACCTACAGGACACCTCCCTGGCAACAAGCTGAGGTGTGATGGGGACCCCCTACCCTATCTCCTAACTGAGGTCTTCAGAAAGGAGAATGCACCGGCATGTGGTAGTGTCTGGTACCCACATCAGGCATTGGGGGATGGGAGCTCACCTGGATGAAGAGCTGCTGGCTGGAGGTCCACTGCTCCCCAGCAAGCTGGCCAGGCCTGGCCCAGTGAGAGCCCCAAGCCCACCTACAGGAGTAAAGAAGTGTGTGCTAGATACACTCCCAGTCCACCTGAGACGGCACTAACCCATGTCCTCCGGCAAGAGAAGTTACACATTCCAATACCAACGCCAAAGGATGAACAGGGAGGGTTAGGCAGTCACAAGAGGCTGAAGCGACCATGCTATGCTAGTCTGCATTCTAAAAGCTATTCTACTGAGTTAGGTCATTTCCACTCCACCCACATTCATACTCAAGACCAGGCCACATCTCGGCCAGAACAGTGCTTTCTTGGTGGCTGTAACATTTGTGCTGTAACTCAGGTGGACTACATATACATGTACTAGATCAGGCCCCTCTCTGCCCACCCAGCAGACAAGCACCTTCCAAAGGAGTGGCACAAGAACAGACATTGCAGAGACCCTGGTAAGAGGAGCTGAGAGGAAACCCTGGGTCTGAAGCAGGCACTGAAAAGGCACCCTATGGGAACCAGGGACAGTGGGGCATTACCCAGTCCTCCGAGGCCGGCTGGTCCGATGAGCTGCATAAGCTGGCTGTGACTCATGTTCCCCAACAGGCTCTGCAGGCCACCCTCACCTGGTGAACACAGGAATCCGGGATGGGCCTGCTGTGGAGGCATGGCCAGGCCCTAGACCCTTGTGAGCACTACATATTCCTGACTAGGGCACATGCCTGGCCTTGGCCCCACCCAAGAACCACTCGGGGTATAACAGCCTCTGGGAGGGACCAGGTGAGCTCTGGTAGATGGGAGGAAAGGAAGAACCAGAACTTATTGAGCAGGGCAGGCTCTCCCTCACAATGCTCCCGGTCACTGAAGGACACTGCCCGACACAGGTCTGGGTGATAATTACCGCCCAGTGCTGAAAGCTCATGGCCACTACTGCCACTTGCTCCCAGGGCCCCAGGCATGGGGGGGTTGTTCAGACACTCGTTGACTTTCCGGCAATGCTCCTCATCTTGGTCAGTCTTGGGCTCCTGCCAGAGAGGAGATGCAAAGGGCCAAGGCTGAGCAGTCTGTGCAAGGAGCTGGCTCAGCCTGCTGGCTTCCCTGCACCCACACGGCCAGCTATCCTGATTCGGCCCACACAGTGGCCGGAGAGGCAGTAACCTGCAGATGTGACAGCACCAGAAGCACAGCTCTACTAGGACAGCAATGGCAACAGTGAGCAGGCCCCAAAGGCAATGATCACAAAGGAAGACTGGAGTGCCTTCAGAGCACAGCGCTTCCTGGACTGTGCAGGGAATGAGCCATCCCCACTGCCTGGGCAGCCGCTGGCCCCAAAACCTCAGAAGAAAGTACCATGCAGCAAAGGGGCAAGAAAGGCACTCCAAGAGAGTGAGGCCAAAGAGTAGCCATGGTGGGGTCCATTAACATGCCCACAAATCCTCTGCAGTTAGATTTCCACCTAAAGATGTTCTGTTACACGGCCACGCCCCTTGTCCTCTGTTTTGGATCCTGTGCTCAGGAGACCAGAACCCAATCTGAGAGGAAGCCCCTCCCCTCCAGGCACTTTGCAGACAAACAGCTGCTGCCCCCTTTCACAGAATGACAATGGTAATGGCTGTATATCCCACCCTTGAACATACCCCAAGGTTAGTCCTGACTCTAAACTGGACCCATATACCCAAGAGAGAGTCCATGTCCCATACCACAGCAGAACCACATTAACAGCACAAGAAACACAAATATGCCAATGGCCTCCAACAGGTGGCAGAATGTGGAGACTACATTTGAAGGACACTGCAGATGCGGGTAAGAAGCAGGCGCCATGACACTGAAGGGTCTCTCACACACAGCACAGGAGAGCTTAAGGGGGGGCGGGGAGGGGTGCTCAACTGTTGAGAGAACAGAGGACATCACCTCTGGGAGCTAAAATCCAATGCCAGGGAGCAATGGAAAACCTGAGGCCCTGAAGCTGTGTGCCTGTAGATGATGAGTCCATGGCAGGGCTCTGGTGCCTAACCTACCTAGCCGCAGCCTTGGGAACTCAGGTAGACCAGGCCCTGCAGGTCAGCACCTTCCAACGTGGGGAAAGTAACCTCAAGTGTTATCACAAGAAAAGCCAGAGCGGACCATTCTCCTGCTTACCTGCATCCAGAAGAAGAGCCGCTTGGACCCTGCCTTAAACTTGAGCACGTAGACCCTCCCACTGGGGCACTGAGGCACGCGCTTGAACTCACAGTCATCGGGAAAGATTATCAAGTCCTGGCGACACAAGGAGGACAGTCAGACAGACAGGCACACATGCACACACACACAAGTGCACACCACCAAGGCTTAGGACCCCTGAATATTTCCTGGACCCCATCAACAGGGTGGAGTCAAGAAGTCTCAGGGCCCAGTGAAGACAGACAGAAGAGGGCCAGGAGTGGAGGGACAGAAAGTGTTCTTTGAGGACCAGATGACTTAACAGAAACATTCTGGAGCTGTGTTCCAAGAAGTAAAAAGGTCAACCAACTCTGTCTGGCTGCTCCTAAGTGTAACAAAGAACAATGTATTCTGAGAGACAAAGAGTCCCAAGGAAAGCAGCCTCTTCAGAGCGCTAAACTACCCGAGGCTGTGGCGAGGGTCATATCTGCACACTCCTCCACAGACTGGAAGTCTAAAGCCAGGGCTGAGGACAATGTCACCAGCTGACTCTGTCACCCTGTCAGCAGACTGTCTCTACTAAAACCTTAAGAACCATGGTCACCACGGGGTGCATGGGTTCACAGAGTGACTGGAGCGAGCACTCTGCCAACCTTGGGACCCCTACACCAATCTACAGAAGGTGAAGCCATATTCCCAGCTCTTGTCCCGCTGGCCTGGTCTGGCTACGGCACTCACATCCTCCACGGTCCCAGAGGTCCTGTCTTTCCAACAGAAGTGAATAAGGGAGTCGTCCGTCTGCTGGATGTACACGAGACCTTTCCGTTTATCTGGGGTCACCGTAGTTCCTTTTAATGACATTTTTCCTGCCCGGAACTCCACCAAATACTTGGTAGAGGATCCCCGAGAGCCGGGCACCAGGCTTGGGAACAGAGCGCCTGAAGTCGTCATCCTGAAAATACAGAGCGAGGCCCGTCGTGCGGCGTCGCGTGCGCAATGTCCCACCCATCCGCTGGTCAGCCCGCGGCTGCCCGGGAGCGGGAGCGCGCCAGGCTGCGCAAGGCCAGCTGGTGTGCGCAGGACCGAGCGCAGCCCGCGGAGCCCCCGCTCCCGCGACGTCACTGCCCGCCCGTGCGGAGCCTCGCTGCGTCCGGCCCCGGCGCGTCTGGGGCACCGGCGGCCGGACAGACTCAACCCCGCACTGTTGCCGCGTCCCGTCCTCCCGCCGCTCGGCCCAGCCTGGAGCCGCGTGCGCCTATGCCGCCGCTGCTGCCACCGGGCCCCTACCTGGCCGTGCTCACACTCGGCCTAGGGGCACCGTCCGGGCTCGCTCTTCCTTCTCGGCGCCTGCCGGGCCTCGCCGGAAGCCCGTGCTCGGCCCGCCCCGCCGCCGCTCTCGCCGCCGATTGAGTTCCGTCAGTCGCGAGGCCGGCCCCGACCAGGTCCCAATTGGCCCTGGACGCCGTCCATCGCATCCGGCCCGCCTCCGCGCCGGCGGCCTGTTTCCGGCGGAAGCGCGGGCCAGAGCGGCCCCTATTGTTGCTGTGTCATAGGGGAGCGGCGGCGGCCCCTGGCGGCGGCGCTGCGAACAGCGCCCCAGCCTCCACGACACACTGAAGGGCCCCCGCGGGGCGGCGCTGCAGAGGTCGAGACACGGGTGGTGGGCCCTGGGCCATACACAAACGTGCCCGTGGAGGTGAGCTGTGACAGGCACCCGGGGACAGATGTCCGCTGAGTTATGCATCCGGTTCTGAATGGACCCATCTCTCTCCACACCGCAGGGAGACAGCCTGTCTGATTTGCATTATTGGGTGAGCGAGATGTCAGGGCCTAAGACATAAAATAGTCACGTGGTTTAAAAGGTAGGAGGTAGTCTCTTGACTCGAGAGCGAGGAAAGTGTCAGCTTCGTGTCAGTTTGTGCTAATTTGACATACATTATAACAAAGTACAAGAAGCTGCTCAGGACGGGGGAGTGGGGAGTGGGGTGGAGAAGGTAGCATGGGGCTGCTCAAAGCTCTAAGAGCAAGTTCACCAAGCACCCAGGGTGGGGTCTAGGGGCTGCTTGTAGCCAGGTGGAGTGCAGGTGGCTACTAGGGCAGAGGTGCTTGCAGGATGTATAGCCCAAGAGTCCTCACAGTTTATTTTACACACCGCTTCCATTTCTTTGCTTCCTCTATGACAGCTTTAGGCCCCAGGCCCATCCTCCACCCCTCTCCAGGGCTAAGCAGTGCTGAATCTCTGTCTTCCCCTGGCATACACGTCTGTGTATGTGTGAAACGTGTATGGCCTTTTTCTGAAACAATGGTGAAAAGTAGTTCTTTCACTTGACTACTGTTTGACGCTGACACAAACGTGTTCTAGCCCAGCCGAAGTTGGAGGGAGACCAGTCTCTAAGATGCATTTATTTATGTTGCCACAGTTGGCTCACTCATTTTAATTCCTGTTTAGAATTCTGATGTAGTAAGTTCTACATGCTGGCGGCTGTCATCTTTTTGTTGGGCTCTCCTGTGTAGTTTCCTTTTTTATAACGTGTGTGTGTGTGTGTGTGTGTGTGTGTGTGTGTGTGTATGTGTGTGTACACCCATGTAGCAGTCTAAGCACAACATTCAGTAACTTGGTTCTTTCCACTATGGGTTCCTGTGATCAAACCTGGGTTGCCAGGCAAGCCTGGCAAGCAGTTTTACCTGTTGACTCATCTCAGTGGCCCAGTTTCCAGCTTTACTACAAAAACCTTTGAATTTAGTGAGGTGTGGCAGCTCATGCCTGGTGATCCCAGCCCTGAAAAGGCTGAGGCAGAACAGCCAAGTGCTTACAACCAACTTAAAAGATTTCATTGGGGCTGGAGAAATGCTTCCGTGGTTAAGCACTGGCAGCTCTTCCAGAGGACCCCAGGTCCAGTACCCAAATGGCAGCTCACAACTGTCTGTAACTCCAGTTCATGGGATCAGATGCCCTCTTCTGGCCTGTGTAGGCACCAGGCACACACATTATCTAGACATGCAGGCAGGCAAAACACACACAAAACGTTTTAAATTCTGTTTTTAAAGATTTAATTGATTTGGGAGCAGCTTGGAAAGTAGAGCTGTCATTTCACTAAAATGTTATGTTCATAAATTGAAAGTTTATTTTTGTTGACATACTTGGTATCCAACCCAGGGCCGATACATTCCTGGTTAAGTGCTTCACCACCAAGTCACATTTCCAGCTCGATTTTATAACAGGTTTTCAGCTTATATGTATGAGTGTATGTGTAAATAACTCACATGCCAGGTGCCTGCAAAGCCCAGAAGAGGGTTATCTGGGATCCTTAAGAACTGGAATTCGACAGTGGTAAGCCACCATGTGGGTGCTGGGAACCTTACTGGGTCCTCTGGAAGAGCAGCTCTGGCTGTTTAAAGCCCACATAAACAAAACATCTTTGGAGCTGACAATTCTTTTCTGTGTGGAGTTATACCACCATACACCATAAGGCAGCCCTCATCATTTCTAGGAATCTTAATTCCAGAGGGCAATGGTGGAGTTCGGTCAACACAGGTGTGGTGAGCCCAGTGTCAGGAGCTGACACTATTTTTCAGTGGGCCATGAAACAGCCCAAGGGAAATAGAAGAAAACCTAACCTGGCTTCCAGGCAAGCGGCCCCAAGCAAATGTGACTTGTTCAAAGCCATGTGTCAAAGCTGCCACGGGAGGTCACAAGGAACCTGCATTTCAGAACCAGATTTGGGCTTCTTCCAGGTCATGAATGCTGGGGGCCTTGGATCCAGTATCTTCTCAAGAGCCAGGAAAGTAAGCAGTCCTGGGCGTACCCAGGGGTGCCTCTCATCCCTTCCTTAAGTAGGTATTCTATAGTGGGAAGCACACTATCCTGGCTGGTGCTGAGGAGGCTGTATTCGTGGCCACTCCATTTGAGGGTTGCATAAGGCCACATGCTGGTCCCCAGTTACTGCAATTCACAAATACGATCCTTAGAACGTGCAAACCTGTAGTGGAACCCAGCAGTGGGTAGGCTGCAGTGATTATCTTGGCCCCTGACCTGTGTGGACTACACTCTGGATGGTTTCTATGTAG
This sequence comes from Apodemus sylvaticus, assembly GCF_947179515.1. Taxonomy (NCBI): domain Eukaryota; kingdom Metazoa; phylum Chordata; class Mammalia; order Rodentia; family Muridae; genus Apodemus; species Apodemus sylvaticus. The sequence continues at coordinate 163,384,007 of NC_067476.1, read as the reverse complement.
TCTTCAGTTTCCACAAGGGAAGTCAATTCTAGCAGTTCTGTGGAAAAGAGCAAGCCCTGAGCTGGAGATGTGACCCAGTCACTGTGTGATCCCCAGCACTTCTAAACAAAAACAACAAAAGCCCCACTGCACAAAACAAACCCTGAAACCTCTGAGCCCTTACTGGTGGGAGAGAATGCTGGTTCACAGCCCTGAGTCCAGCGGCTCTGGTGTGGCTATGCGCCTTCACCTGGAGAGGAAGAGCAGGTTTTTCCAGAGGGTGAAGGCATCTGAAAAGAGGTTCATTTATTTACAAGGACACACAGATGGAAATTCACCTTTGAGAACAGGTCCACAGAAAAAGCAGAGATAGCAAGGGAGGGCTTGGGGGGGGGGTCTTCAGTACTAGAAATGCAAAGTAGCTTAGCCACTAGGGAGCTAACTTCGGCAGGTGTGGCTTTTTCTGCATTTGTCTTATTAATAGACTTAATCCTTCAGAATAATTTTAGGTTCACAAGAGAACTGAGCAGAGAGAACAGACAGCTCACACTTCCCTGCCCCTGCCCCTGCCCCTGCTCCCCAGGCTGCACCTTCCAGGTAGGGCTGTTAGAACCAGTGCCGTTTCTCCCAAAGTCCGTGATCTCAGAAGTCCACGGCATACATGGGGCTCACTCGGCAGTGCTGCTCTGCCTCTGAATAAACACAGATGCATTTCCAGAGGAGAGCCGAGGTCAAAGCAGGCAGTTTCGGTGTCTAGTAGGGCTATGTCTCAGTGGGGACAAACATTTTTACTTAGTGAAAGGTGCCAGGCAAGCAGGGGAATATGGCAGGACACCCTTAGTCCTGTGCTGAGGGAGGCTTCACCTCTGACAGTCCTGCCTCACAATGTTATCACCAAGTTTTGAGTACCAACGCTGTTCACATACAACGTTTGAGACAGTCTCATGGCATACCCCAGAAAGGCCTCCATTATGTCTTCCTGCATAAGCTTCCTGAATGCCTCTGGGTGGTAAGTGTGCCACACTTAGACTACTGTGTCCGGCATGTTCCCTATCCATACTGACAAACACCCTTGTAACAGCAACACAGCTCACAGCTCACCTGCAACTCAGGCCCTTCTTGAACATTTTTTTTTCCAAAACATGTTGATCTAGTGCACTGTGGCCTATGTAAGGGAACTTCTCTCAATAATGACAACTGCGTTTCCCCACGCCTTCTTTCTGACTTAAAAAAAAAGATTTTTAGTATGTAGGTGTACCATGTGTGAGTCTGGTCGCAAACAGAAGAGGGTGTCAGATTCCCTGGATTGAGTTATCGGTTCTTGTGAGGAACTAGGAACCAAATCACTGTCTACTGAGCCACTCTCCAGCTTCCCACCCTTTAATGGTGGGATTGTGCATGTGGAAGTCAAAGCAAAACGTCGAGAGGTTCAGGAGTTAAGTCTTCTTCTGCCATGCGAATCCTGGGTATGAAACTCCAGTCACTAGGCGCAGGTGCCTTTACCCGCTGAGCCTTCCATCTCACTGGTCCTCCAGGTCCTTTTATGGCTTAAATCTCCTTTCCAACACTGCCATTCCATCATCTGGATGCACCTCTGTTCACTCACTTGCTGAAGTTGTTCTTGGTTTCTTACAAATACCAGTCATGATTACAGCTACTAGAAACCTGTGTGCAGGTCTGTGCAGGTAAATATGAAAGCCTGGTTGTCATTTGTGGCAGGATTATTTGGTTGGGTTTTGTTCTGGAGACAAGGTCTCACTATGTAATTAAGATTGGTCTTGAACCCAAGACCTTCCTGCCTTCCCCTCCAAGCTGGGGTAACAGGTGTGCACCACCATGGGCATGGTATGGTTAATTTTCCTTCTTTTAATAGGCAGGGTCTGTGTAGCCCTGGCTGTCCTGGAACTTACCAGGCTGGCCTTGAACTCTGGGATAAGAATGAGGTGCGGTTAGTTTTCTAAGTCCCTGACGCCTGCCTCTGCATGCCCCAGCAGTGCTGAGTGTCCAGTGTCAACCTTCAGCATATGCCGGTAGTTTCCTGATACTCTACGACAACCTGAGCACTCCCTAGCTTCAGTTGTCACTATGGTTCCTCTTGGATGAGGCAGCAATGCTTTTGTTTGTTTCTAATGACAGTAAGCGTACTACAACCATGTGACTCGGCTAGTATTTCTTAGGCATTCACCTAAGAGAGATGCAGGCTGGCGTACAGGAGAGGTATAGTGACTCACACATGTAGTTCCAGCACTGAGGAAGCTGAGGGTGGTGGTGGTTTCCAGCTACAAGAGATGTGACTTCAGAAAAACAAGAGGATATGGACAGAGCATAATTGCTAAAGTGCTTGCAGACCTAGTACTGGGGAGGGGATTCCTGCAGCTCACTGCCCATCAGCCAGTCCAGCCTGATCGTGTACTTCAGAAAATGGATGCTTGTGAGAATGACACCCAAGGCTGAAGTCTGCTCTCTTACACAAAGTAAACAGAGAGAAAGAGATATCCACAGAAAAACCTGTATACAATATCTAGAGATTTTCTTCACAAATGCCACAAATTTGAATCAGCCTGGTAAATGGATAAAAGGTGACAGACATCTCAGTGCTTACTAGTAGAAAAACAAACAAACAAAAGAACCAAGCTCAGGATCACACATGCCCACAGTGACTTTAAAATAAACTACTAAAAATGAAAACAGCCAGATGGAAAGGAAGGGCAGAATCCTGGGGACAGAATCAAGTGGGGGTGGTCAGGGCTGGGGAAGCCTGTCTAATTAGGCACCTACATGGTTTCTCCAGTGAGCTTTGGCAGCATACTCGATAGTATGAACTTGTTGGAATGCATAGGTTATACCTCTCAAGGAGAGGCCCCAGCGGGTGTGAGCCTTTCTGGTGCTTGGGGTCAGACTGGAGGTCAGAGACCAGAAGTGTCCTAACAGTCAGATGCTGTGGCTGAGCACCTGTGCCAATGGTGCCATCTGCACCGCACAGCTGGAGCATTGCAAGCACATGAATTCTGGAAGACCATCTGTCCCTCTATCCAGAGTCATGACACTGGATAAACTTGTGGGCTCCCTCCCAAGCAGTCAAGCTGCCCCTAGCCCAGCTGCTTTATGGCTTGTAACACCAACCTCTAGTCCCCAAGGAGAGTATAAGTAGAGCCACTACAACTCAAAAGGTATGAACCCTCGAACCCTCCTCCATCCTGACACACCACCCGAGTTCCCTCCCACTAGAACAAGCCATTTAAGACAACCCATTTCCTAGGCGAGCTCTATAGAACACTCAGTCTAAATATCTACTCCAGCAGGGTACGAGAACTTGCCTGTAGCTCTTTCCAGAAAAGTTAAGAGCCCCGAGATGGTGAAAAATTATCCAATGTAAAATAAATGCCAACCACAAGCCATTTCCAAAGAATCTCTACTCAGGACTGAAAGTTAATATTTATATACTCATAGATCTGTGCACAATCCTCAAAACCAAAACCCAGAAATGATTGATTCTGCTAAATAAATGATATTGACAGTCACAAAAATAAACACATCCCTAGTGCATTTTCTTGCCTGACATTTCCATGTTGTGGGTGTTGGTAAAGGGCCAGCCACACAGAGGCATGAGGAGGAATGAAGTCAGGGACCAGGCCAGAATGGATGGAAATGTCACTGTCCTCTGCAGCTGCGCTTTCCTCAACCTCTGGTGACAGAAGCTGTCTCTGAGAGCAGCCTAGAAAAGGGTGACTCCCTCAGAGCACACCACCAGGAAAACCTCACACCAAGCACATGGAGGCAGTGAGGAGCCAAAGAGATACCAGCTCTCCTGAGGTCAGCTGGCTTCATTGTTATGGGTTTGGGGCTTTTGTTTGTTTAGAGAAGGAGTTTCTCTGAAGTCTTGGCAGGAACTCACACTGTAGATCCATCTGCCTCTGCCTCCCAAGTGCTGGGAATAAATGTGCCACCACTGCCTGGCAAGGTCAGCTATTTTAACAGGCTGCAGGCCCCCATGTTTGGTACTTTAATGATATTAGACATAAGGATGTCTACGGCTGAGACAGGAGGAAGCCATGGCTCTGAGGACTTCCTATGCAACTCCTCCAGGTCCAAGAACTCGAGGGAGGACAGTCCCCCTTGTGAGCCTAGAATCTAACTAGTTGGCCAGCTCAGGAATGCCTTGTATTCACAAACCCTGCCTCACACTCCAAGGACCTGGGATGCCAAGTGCCCACTACTTTGACAGGTGTCTTCACATTTAGTCTATTGAGATGGTAAAAAAAGCATAAAATGTGTAACTCCCTTTTAGAGGGAGAACTTTCCACAGAAGCAGAGTGTGCGGGAACCTTCCTTCAGGGGCTGCCTGTGGGCTGGTTCCCTAACAGGGACAAAGGAGGCTCCCAAGCTTTTCTTTTGATTTTCTAGGCCTCAAGTATAAGGACATAGGAAATACAGGGCATGAGTATGACTCTCTTTGCATGACTATGACTCTCCAGATGACTAGTTCAACCAGCACGAAGATCCCAGGGCCATCAGGGCTATGTGACATCCTCCTAGGAGCTAAGCCTGTACCAGACTTGGAAGTTTGACACTGACCCTTTGACAGACATAATCACTGTAAGCTCTAGGCAGCCTGAAAGCTGTGAGTGCCAGTGGGAGCTGTTCCGCTGGAGCCCAAATTGAAAGCACTAACATACGGGTATGTGGGTGTCACCATTCCTCCTTAGAGCACTATGCTCCCAGAGCATTACAAGTTCTCAGCCAAAGGATTTCCGGTGTTTTTTTTCTGCAGGATTGAAGAACTGGATTTTGGAGAGGCGGGTTCATGATGTAATCAGGGACAGGCCTACCTCTAGCCAAGCCCTGTCAGGAAGATATGGATGCTGGTGGCCAGGCTTCAGAGCACCACCAGAGTAGTGAGATACAACTAGAAACAGAAATCATTTAAAACGATATTTTACATAAAATGCTACAGGTGTTTATCTTCTCACCTTTAAGTTTCTAATAGATCATAGTAATAATGTTCCTTGGACTTGTAGAAACATGACTCAATTCTAACTTCAATCAGAAACCTGGGGGAACTGAATGAGGTAAGGCCTGCTGCTGATGGCTCTAAGTTCTTTTCTGTTTTCTGAGACATGGTCTCATACACCCTAGGCTCGTCAGCCTGTTCTGTAGCCAAGGGTGACGTTAAACTACTGGCCATTCTGCCTCCTACGACTCGGATGCTGGGATTATGGGCATGTGTCACTGTACCTGACTTCAGAACACTGCATTTGGAAAAGGCTGCTGCTCTTTCCTCCCAAGAGGACAGGACTACTGTAGGCACCAAGGCCCCATGCAAGGCTGTGCTCACATGCAAAACACATACATTAGGAGGCTGTCTTTCAGTGTGTATCTTCCATGGGAAAGCTCCTTATGGAAGCTTTCTGGAACAGCCCAACGTGAGGAGTCACAGTGGCGACTTCTTCATGTTGGTGTAGGCAGAGACTACAGTGAAAGACTCTTCACTGCTATATCACCTGCAGATAGCTGCCCTTTGCCCTTTCCCCTTATACTTCTGGTTTAGGCAACTGTGCACAGAAACTGGGTATGGGGGCTGTGTACATGGTGATGGACCCTAAAACACCCAGACCCTTGCCTTAGGAGATGACACAGAGATACAGACCCACTGACTTGTTATTTCAGGCAGTCACAATCACTGGTGAGAGGTCTAAAGGCTTTCTGAAATAGTCATCCTAAATGTGCCTTAGACTCGTAGGGGTAATGAGCTGTGTAAACATTGCCATGGTCTGGAAAGGCAAATGTCCCCCTCAGATGCACACAGGTTACCCTGCTGTCTCAGACACTTCACAATCTCCTCTTGGAAAGATGATAAAGCCATAAACCTTCAGATGTATCTCAGAGCCATCAGAAGGTTTGCTAAGGGTCTCAGTAGACAGAGTAGAGATGCTGGTCCTGGGAGGTCCTCTGGTTGCCACAGAAACACCTGTTTTCAGTTTTCACAGTCATAAAATCAAGCCTTCAACCCATGTTGGATTCTTAAAGTATTTTAATGACAGAGGCAGTTTGGAAGCCTGGACATAGTGATCATACTTTCTCATTTACAAGTGCCTGGTGTGACTCACACTATGAATGCACAGGTGTGTGTACACAGTAGATTATCTTTGATGCAAAGAGCTCCACTGTAAGCCTAGGTGTCACCATTTTTACATAAAGTCCATCACGTGACAGGAATGCAGAGGTGGACACACCTACTTGTGTTAAAAACAATTTTAATGACACCAGGTAAGTAGATCTTGCTTCTGACCTTCTATTGCACAACTGAATGTAACTTGCCTGGACTGAAACATGCACACTGGGGAGCCAAACACAAGACTCTGGGGGAGCAGGGAGGGAACACGGGTGAGGTGCATGAAGAAATGACCTTAGAAACAGTGTGGTCCACAGTGACAGTGAGGCTATGGAGTGCTGGGGCTAGAGGCAGGGCCTTCGAGGCCGGAGCAGCCCTGGGGGTTCCTCATCTGAGTCACAGTGTTCCTGCCACTCTGACTTGGCACAGGGACACTTTGTTTGGACAGTACACAGTGGTGATTATGTGTTGCTGCACTTCAGCAGATCATTCAAGTAATTTCAATTTAAATATTTTCTAAAGTAATCTTTACCTTATTCAAGATTGGTAGAAAATACAGAATCTGGCGGCTTGTCACTTCATTCCACGGTGCTTTCCACAATGAAGGGGACCCTGACCTCAGGACACTTTCAAGATCCAGGTCCTCCTCCTTGGGTCTCGGTTTGAAACTCTTCCAGAACCCACGCCACAGCCTTGAGAGGAACACACAGGCCCTGCTGGTTCTTCCTTCATTACACATTGTATAACAGAGTGTGCTGCCAGCTCAGCTGGCCCTGTGCACTCTGTCACCCGTGAGGACTGTGGAGTTCTGAGGCCTCGGTGAATACGGAAGCCCAACTGGAGCTTTGTGAAGGGGTTGCAACACAGTGAAGCGCTGGGCAATCAGAGGCTCACCGAGGCCTCCGTCATGTCCGAGACTATCTCGATTGTGGCTGGAGAAGCTGGTGTCTGCCACCATAAAGCTCAGATACTATCTGAGGATTCCAAGGCCTCCTCTTGGGCTCACAGGCCTTATTTAGTAGATGTCTGGACAGTCTGAGAAATTACGCTCAAAGTAGTGGCCGGCATACAGCCAGTCAGGAGCTCCTGTGTAGGGGTTATTGCCTGGAGAGAACCACCTGCAAATGCAAGGGAGGTGGTCAGCAGACGGCAGGATCCATCCAGTCAGCCTTCCCACAGCAGTGTGTGCCACTGGAGAGAGGCGGCCTGAGGAGCCATCACTAGCAATAACTGACCAGCCCCTGTGGCTTGCTTACCCACCTAACATCACTATTTCCCAACAAACCTCAAGTCCAATACCCAAACCTCCACAGGACAACCAGAGAAGAGGGTGCCCACAAAGTTGGGCCTCACCAGGCTCAGGCTGCACTCCTGCAGCTGCACAACACCAAATAGAAGCAACTAAGGTCATCAGGTACACCCGGAAGCACATTCTGTGGGTACTCCCAAAAAAGGGGCAGGGTAATTTTATAGCTTAGTGGTCAAGCAGTTTGCCTGGCAGGTACAAAGTCCTAAGTATCATCCCAGTACCACAACCAAAAAAAAAAAAAAAAAAAAGGAGCAGTAATTATCTTTTATGAAAAAAAATTCATTTTCACAATGAATCATCTGGTTTTTTATTGTTCATTTTTTATAAGACAGGATTTCTCTGTGTAGCCTTGGCTGTCCTGGAACTCCCTCTGTAGACCAGGCTGGCCTCCAACTCAGAGATTTACCCACCTCTGCCTGACTGCTGGGATTAAATGCATGTGCCACCACCACCCAGCATGGATTATCTATTTGTAATTACTTATTTCTTGAGATAGTGTCTCATTTTATAGTTCAGGCTTGCCTGAAACCCTGGCTGGCCTCAAATTCAGATTCTCTTATCTCCACTTCCAGAATGCTAGAATTAGAGATGCAAGCCACGACATCTGGCTTATGTTTTTTAATACTTTAAAAGACCAATGAAAGAAAATTATTTTCAAGTTTTTCTCCAGAACAAAGACATGCACATTAAAGGCACAATAATGAAGCCCATGCATCAATAATTGTCAGAGACTAGTACAGTGGCACAGTGGCAAAGTGTCTGCCACACACAGAAGGCTCTGGGTTCCATCTTTATCACAGCACAAAAGAGAAGGCTCAGATGGGGTGGTGGAGAAGAACTTGTTTCAAAACCCCAGACCGCCTGGACAGTAGTGACACACAGGCCTTTAATCCAGGCAGGGTGAATGTGTGCAAGGGCAGGCAGATCTCTGAGTTTGTAGCCAGCCTGGTCTACAGAGTTGCCAGCCACGGCTACACAGAGAAACTCTGACTCCAAAAACAAAAAGATAAAACAAACAATAACAAACCCAAACAAAACCCCAGCCCAGTGTCACTGGAGATGGTTGCTAATATGACCTAGAAATAAATAACATAAGGAATGGTGCCTAGCAGGCACAGTACCACACACATATTTGTTCTCCCAGCTACTCTGGAACCTAGGGTTGGGAAGTGTGTGAGTTCAAGACTAGACTACAGTGTACCCATCTTAAAAAAGCATGCACAACAAAAAAATAAAAAGCAACAACAACAAAAAAAAGCAACCAGCCTAAGCCAGCTGGTGGCAGCCTACACGCCTTTCACCCCAGCACTTGGGAGGCAGAGGCAGGTGGATTTCTGAGTTTGAGGCTAGCCTGGTCTACAGACTGAGTTCCAGACAATCAGGGCTACACAGAGAAACCCTATCCTGAGAAAACAACCCCCCCCCCCACACACACACACAAAACCCAACTACTAACTTGATAAATGAACTGTTCCAAACATCTAAAGTTTTTACAAAAGACTAAAAATGTTTATGTGCACTATACAGGTATAGATCTTGCTCATACTTAATTATTATAGTACTTTGACTACTGATGAAAAAGAAAACCGGGGTAAGAAATCTGAGTTAGAAGTAAGGCTAAAGCTCCTGGCGGCTGTAGGCCCATGAGTGATAACACACCCTCTGCGTGCCTCCCATATTGGCAGAGGCCCACTTTAGGGCTACATCTTCACACCCACAGTAGATGTGTTCCTGATGTCACAGTGGGCTGGCAGCAGGACCTGGGCTTCAGCCTGGCACCACATTGCACGGGGGTGGGGGGGGGGTGGGGGGGGGGAGATGATCTGTGTGTATGTGTGCATCACCTTACCGCAACATATAACTGTGGGAACAACATCAAAACTCTCACCAATTGTTTAAATGAACAGCTAGACTCAGGCTATATTTTGTCTTTAAACTGAACATATTTGAAAAACTATTTTGGGTTAAAAACGCCATGAAGTAGGACAGCAAGTGAGGTGACATGTCTTCTGTGACAGCCAACTCCCTGTAAATGGTTTTAAGCAGCAGATATGCTAAACAGCCACTGCAGCCTTCAATGCATGGCCGAGTCCCAGCACTAGGTACAATGGTGGGTGGGATCTTTATGGACCGCAGGCTGTGAGGGAGGAGGGAGTTGGCACTGCCTGATGTGGTGTGAGCTTTTCACCCCAGGTGTGTGAGGCCTCTTTTTTCCAACTCACCTGGTCCGCCACTCTGTGTCCTCTTTGGCACGTTCTTTTCTGGCCTCCCTCTGCTTTTCCTCTAGCCGCTCCTTCTCCTGGCTGGCCAGATCTAGGTCCAAGCAAGTAAGCAAGCACGTGAAATTTCCGGCTTATCAGAGACGCCAGATCCACATCCTGACTCCTAGAGGACTTGTCCCACTTTGATGAGAAAGTGTGGGGAGTGCACTCTGGCTCCAGTTGGCCACCTGTTAAGGGTGACTTGTTTCTGCCAGTGTGTGAGGGGCACGTCTCCAGGACAAGCAGATGGGAGGCACCCCAGGAGAGCACAGCATTCCTCACAGCAAGTGTGTCTGTGATGTGCTGGGCAGTGTAATGGCACTAATGGCCCAAGTGGGAAAGCAAGTATCTGGACCAGTGAGCTCACAAAACCGCAAGGTAGAAGAATCCCAAATCTGCTCAATCTTCACCTTGCAGGATGAACCCTGGCTTCTGATGAAGGAGAGGGGGTGAATTTGGAGGGAAGAGCACCCCTGCCCAGCATGCGTCAGGTGAGAGTGAACCTCCAGACATTCGGGCCTTTCTCCCCATCTCCAGGCATGCCTTTGTTTTCACACCCTCCCTAACAAGGAGCTCTGCTGGTACTCAGTCTAGCTCAGTGAGCAAGAAGCAGGCAAGTGACCACTGAAAACCTGAGCACAGCGCTCACTGGGGGTGTGACTGCCTAGTCCTGAGTTAGACTGAGATGGATCCTGGCAGTGGCGCTGCTCACAGGAATTCTGCTGAAGTCAGTCCTGAAATGCAAGCAGTCCACCTCTGGCCTCCCCCGACCCAGCTTTTGAAATGCAATGTTAATAACCACTTAATTAAATAATAAAGTTCTGGGATTTGTATTCTGTTTATTTTCCACTCATTTACTTTTTTGTTGTGCTGTTTTGAAACAAGGTTTTACTAAGTAGCACACTGTGGCTAGAACTCATATGTAGCTCAGACTGGCAGATATCAATCCTCTTGCCTCGGTCTCCCGGGTACTGGGATATAACAGACATGTGTCACCATACCTGGCTCGTTCATTTTTAATTTAATTTTAACATTTTACAAAGGACTGGTCTGTGGCTAGCTGGAGGATAAGCCGATCACCACCTTCTGCTGTTCTATAACGCGCTGTCCTGGGAAGGCAGCACACTGTCAGTCTGTCTTGATGACAGGTATGAGCATCCTTCACAGAGCAGGCCTAAGCTTACCCACACGAGCCCTCCGAGGCCCAGCACTCACCCATGTTTCCGTTCTCCATGCCGCGTATGTCAGGACGGAGGCGGCAGTCTGTGGGTGGCAGAGTCTTCTCCATGCCTGACTCCAGCTCGTTGAGACTCACAGTGAAGCTGGTGAAGTTGTACATCTGCAGGAGAAGCACAGAAGCACTACTGCACATGGCTGCAGGAAAAACGCTCATCAGTGCCCTAAACCCATGACAGATAGTCATGTGTCACCACTCAGCAGGAGGGTGACTGCATCCTATTCAGCAAAGACCTCTATCCCGATCCCGAGGTGGCCTTTTCTTCTTTCTTGACATTATCTATGAGCATGTGGCTCAAGGGGCACAGGGACTATATTTTCTCTAGTCATCCCCACTTAAATGACCTCAGGATACTTAAGTCACTAAAAAGAACAGCAGATACTGCTATGATTCCTGACCTGAAGTCCACAGAGAATCTGTCTGGCTTCCCGACATGGTCCTCAGGCGGCCACACCTGACTCTTCAGAATCCTGCTTCATTCCTGCAGTCCCCCTGCCCTAGAACCAGCTTGCCCGACACCCTCAGAGATGGTGGTGCCAGCCCATGAGTGTACACTCTATCTCTCCAGGCCATTTCCGATACCCCAGATCCAAACCCCAAACAGGCACACAGAACCAAAAAGGAACGAGAATTCATCTTAAAAAGAAATTTCCCCCAAAACAACACATAGGCTTTATTCTTCTAAAAATGATCTAGATGAATCCTGTTCCATTGGTCCATGCTGTTGTGAACAGTAACAGTGGCACCGTGAGAATGCTGGATATGGTTTTTATTTGTTTTGGGCATATGCATGTAACCAGAGGACAAGCTATTAAGAGTTGATTCCTTTCTTCTATAATATGTGTTCCATGGATCAAACTCGGTAGCAAGCACCCTTACCCACCAAAGCCATGCCAGTGCCTGCCCCCAACTAAGTTACATCACAAGCCCTGAAGCTGCTCCTTTTTTGAGAACAGGGTTTCTGTGTAGCCCTTGCCGGCCTGGAACTCACTCTATAGACATATCACTCTATGTCCTCAAACTGAGAGATCTCCTGCCTCTGCCTCTTAAGTGCTAGAACTAAAGGTGTGGGCACCCCCTGCCTGGTTTGACTGACTGACTGACTGATTCATTCGTTTATTCTATTTGCTTGTTTGAGACAGGGTCTCACTATGCAGCTCTAGTTGTCCTAAAACTCACTTTGTAGACTTATAGTTTAAAAGGATCCACTTGCCTTTGAATCCCCAGAAATTAAATGCATGTACCTCCACACCTTGGCTATTTTTTTATTTTTTAATTGTGTGTGTGTGTGTGTGTGTGTGTGTGTATGCATGCACGGGAATTTGCAAGTGACTGCAGGTATGCTCAGAGACCAGTGGTGTTAGGTCTCCCAGAAGTTGGAGTTACAGGCAGTTGTGAACTACTTGATATGGTGCTTGCTGAGAACTGAAATCAGGTCCCCTAGTACAGCAATAAACATGCCTAAGGCTAAGCTGTCTCTCCAGCCCTTGGAGCTCTCTTGATGAGAGATGATCAGGACAGAGCACTGAAGGCATAACCAAGCACTAGTGAATTCTGCCATGAATTCTGCATCAAGATATCAATGCCAGGTGGATGGCCATACCCACCTATTCCCAGGTCCCACATAGGCACACAGTAGGTAGAAGTTACTCTCAGGTTGGACCACAGCCTAAGTCTCATGGCAGCTCTAGGGAGTAAGAGCCTCAGGATTATAGGGATGAGACGGAGCCTCCCTCTCTGCTTGGGGAAAGCTGGTTGGCTACATGCGAGAACAGAATAGAAGAGTTGTGGGCCTGACTGAAAGGTACAAATAGGAATAGCCTGCAGCAGCCACGCCTGGCCTGAGAGAGGGGCAATACAGACCTGAGCAGAGTTGGGAGGCCGGCTGTTGATCCTCCAGAGCAGCTTACTGCCAGGAATGACCTGTACCGTCTCCTGAGCCACAGGAACATCGTCTGCCATGTCACCAGGCACGTCACTGTTAGCTTTCTCGGGGCCATCATCCTGAAACACAGGACACCTCAGGATGACCACTGGCCAGAAGACCGGTTCCCAGAGCACTTGAAGACTTGCTCCCAAGCCCCAAAGCCTTTTCTTTTTCTTTTCTTTTCTTTCTTTTTTTTAAAAAAAAGATTTATTTATTATATGTGAGTACACTGTACCTGTCTTCAGACACTAGAAGGTGTCAGATCTCTTTACAGATGGTTGTGAGCCACCATGTGGGTGCTGGGATTTGAACTCATGACCTTCGGAAAAGCAGTCAGTGCTCTTACCCTCTGAGCCATCTCTCCAGCCCCCCAAAGCCTTTTCTAACTGAGGAGAAAACAATCCGCTGGGCGGTGGTGGCACACACCTATAATCCCAGCACTCTGGGAGGCAGAGGCAGGTGGATTTCTGAGTTTGAGGCCAGCCTGGTCTACAGAGTGAGTTCCAGGACAGCCAGGGCTATACAGAGAATACCTGTCTCGAAAAAACCAAATCCAAAAAACCAAAAAAAAAAAAAAAAAAAAAAAAGAAAGAAAGAATAGAAAAGAAAACAATCCAAACTGTTCATGTGGCTTTGGTTTCTGCAGAGCTGTGCCAGGGAACCACAGGCTGAAACCACAGCAAGCACAAACACCGTCCTCCCTGAAGCATGCCTGGCTATGTGCCTGCATACCTTCTGGACCCATAACACACATCTGAGATGAAAGGTCTCCTGATGCCATCTGTTCTCCTGGGCAAGCCCATGAGCCCATCCCATTTTAACAGGCACAGCTGTCTGATGTGCCTTGAGAGTCGGCTACAGGACACAGCTGTGGAGTGTGGAGAACGCCAGGGACACAGGATGAAAGCCTGGCCCTTCTGACTGCCTGCAGCAAAGCTAAGGGTGGGCCCTTGTTGCCAGGTGATCCAAGGAGCAGTGAGCTGAGTAAGACTGGCACCAGTCAGCACTCAGCAGACTCAACACACTACATGGATTGTCTCTGACTCTGTCTCTCTCTCTCTCTCTCTTTAGATGGAGTCTCACTGTGTAGACTATGGATAGCTGGGAACTTGCTGTAAAGATTAGGCTGCCCTGAAACTCACAGACATCCTCCCATATTTGCATAAATACACTACCACGCTTGATGATGGAATTTTTTTTCTTTTTTTAATATTTATTTATTTACTTGTTTGTTTGCTTGTTTTGGTTTTTCAAAACAGGATTTCTCTGTGTAGCCCTGGCTGTCCCAGAACTCACTCTGTAGACCAGGCTGGCCTGGAGCTCAGAAATCCACCTGCCTCTGCCTCCCAAGTGCTGGGATTACAGGCATGTGACACCACGCCTGGCCTTTCTTTTTTTAAAAAAATAAAATTACCACTGGGCAGTGAGGGCATACACCTTTAATCCCAGCACTCTGGAAGCAGAGGCAGGCAGATCTCTGACTTTCAGGCCAGCCTGGTCTACAGAGTGCATTCCAGGACAGCCAGGACTACACAGAGAAACCCTATTCTGAAAAGCAAACTAAATAAATAAAATTATTATGAAAGGAGTCCAATAGCACATATAAAACATAAAAAAAAAGACTAGATACCTGGATGAGGTCATTTTTGTTAAATAAATACTGAATATCTCTGCTTTAGAACATCCTGATTTTTTTTTAAATCTAGAAAGTAAGACACCTCTTTTGAACTATCACTTTTAATTCTAATTTTGCTTAAGAATAACTTATAGTCATCAGCATTCTGAAATTCTTAGAGGAAAGTCTTTGCCAGTACTTCCTGAACTGATGAATATATTACTGAGAACTCAAGAGCTGGAAAAACAGAAATGAGATGCACTTGACTTCTTAAGTAGGCCTCAGCTAACTCAGGCAAAATGAGAGATGTATTACAAAGGGCTATGTGGAAGGGCTTGCATCCCCCTGGAAGCTTCCGGCAGCTACAACAAAAACAGAATCATGTCAAACACCTCAGCCCGGATAGCAGAACGTAGACGGAAGACAGTTTTACTGCAGACATATCCCACCCACTACATGCACCTCCTGGCTGAGGCACAGAGGAGCACAGTGCCCTGGAGGGCTCATCTACCTGTGCAGGTCACTGCAGCTGGCACTCACCGTCTTGACCTTCCTGGCATGGTCACCTCTCTTCTCTTGCTTCTTAAAGGACTCGTATGAAGTAGGATCTATGCCCCACAAGCACTCTGTCCACTTGCCATACATTATAAAGAGCTTCTTCCTGCTGCAGTAAAGGAGTTTAAAACATAGTTAACAACAATCACCTTCAGGGCAGCACCTGAGTGCCGGAAGGAACTCTGTGTTTCAGACCCTCATTCATGTTGCTGGAGAAAAGGTAGCCCCGTCCCTGATGGCCAGACTGAAAGTGAAGGCACAAAAGCCTGAGAGTCCTTGGGGCCTTAGAAACCAGGGGCCAAAGCACAAATATAAGGAAATGAAGTGTGCTGCTGCTGCTGCTTGTGCAGAGCCTCTGCCAGGGTCCGTGCTCTGCCACTGAGCCTCGCCCCACAGCCTGCTGCTTTTAAATACTGCACTGGGTTTTCATGTACTATGAGTCTTGCAGACCTTTCTCTTTCAAATCTGTCCATAATGCTTCCCAAGGTCACATGATGCTTTGCTTTCTCTTTAGTTATCAATGCTCTCTTCATCTAATCACATCCCTGGAAAACCCCACAGTAGTTAGACTCTGCCTCATATCAAAGTGAACAGAGCCCATTCTGGACAGTCTTTTTCCTTTTGCCTCTGTCTGGGAAGCGCACAAATTGGCTACATGCTCCTTGGGAAGGGCCCTGAGAGGACAGTGCCACCTAGAAGGACACAGGTATATGGCAAGCACTTGTACAGCAAGTGGGAACACAGGAGCTTAGCCCATCTCCTTAAGCAACTCTACCTCCATGGAAAAAGTTTGCTTGGGGCTAGGGAAAAGGTTGCACGAAAGCTTCTTTCAGAAGCACAAGGACCCAAATTCAGATCCCTAGAACAATACCGGTACTGGTGGGGCAGAGACAGAGCCAGCCAGCCAGCCAGCCAGCCAATAGCCAGCCTAGCAAATCAGTGATCAGTCAGTGATCTCCAGGTTCAAAGATCAAACGTGAGACAAATGATAGAGGAAGACAGCCAACACTGACCTCAACTTTCACATGCATGTTCATAAACATGTTCACAACACACATGCACAAACATGTACACACTCATACATCACACACACAAACAAAACACAAAGAAAGGAAAAAGCAAAGTGTGCTTGGATCCAGGATACAAAACCAAAAGGTCAAGACTGGCCCCATCAGCTCAAATTTGTCAGGCTACTTCAACCATGGGCAGGCCAGTCTCAAAAGATGTCTTGGTGCCCTTGGTCACCACTCTGACCATGACAGAACCTGTGTCCTTTACAGCACACATGTGAGGTCCTGACATTTCTACTTGGTTTTTTTGTTTTGTTTTGTTTTTTGGATTTGGTTTTTTTTTGAGACAGGGTTTCTCTGTATAGCCCTGGCTGTTCTGGAACTCACTCTGTAGACCAGGCTGGCCTCGAACTCAGAAATCCACCTGCCTCTGACTCCCAGAGTGCTGGGATTACAGGCGTGTGCCACCACCGCCCGACTGGTCCTGACATTTCTAATCAATCTAAAGTATGACATTAATATACAGGTTGTTTAAAGTTTTTAGTTTCTTAGAGATAGGCAGAGAACAAAAGCATTGTTTTGAAGTTAAATCTAGATATCAATAGCTTGAAAGACTCTTTTGGTATTATATACTGAACCATGGTTAGGTTAGTTATAAATAAAAATTTGAGATCCAGAACATAATTTTCCCAACTGGAGAAAAATCCAGAAAATATGTCAAAATACTACTGGCTATTTTCTACATAAAAATCTGCAGAAAGCCCTGGCTTATAGCATGGAATAATGCAGAGACATGAACAATGGGTGCCCATATGCTTTACTGATACATATATGAAGTTGGTATCTGCAGGGAGGAAGACTCCTGGGCAAGGTTTGCCCCTCAGTTCTGTTTGTAAGACTGCAGCACTAGAGCCGGGCAGGTGAGTCAGGCCATAACCCAGCATTTAGGAGGTAGATACAGGACTGTGAGATTGATGCCAGCCTGCACTGCATAGCAAGGCCAGCTCAGAAACAAAATAAATGGAAAGGAAAAAGGCCACATTATCCCTGAGTAAAAATGTCTATTTTTAAAGGTCACCTCTCTTCTTCCTTCAGAGGGGACAAACTCCTCTCCTATCACCAGAGGTCACACTCCACACTTATCTCTTCCACCCTGAACAGACATCACTGTACAGCCACATCTAGGCACCTCAAGGACACTAGGCACATCGAGGCACTCTCGGTGTGTACCCACAGCAGTGGGGATCAATGAGTAGACCTACTTTTTATCTTGAATGTACCCTTCTACTCTGTGAAGTTCCTTCCCAAACAATCCACAAGGCTTGAAGTGAAGTATACACTTATCTCCAGTTCTGTTGGAACAAACACAGGCATTAATTACTATGTGAAATGTCTAGACAGCCAACCAGGCTACAGGGTAAAGAGAAGGAAGGGTCAGCCATCTAGGAAAGGTCATGAGTGGTAGTTAACATCACAAGGAGCCTTTGCTCAGTGACAGAAGGGCTCTGTAATGGACATGTGTGACTGTTAGCACAACTGGGTAGTTTACTAAAATATCGCTTCAAGGCCCATTTAGAAAATGGGTGAATTTTATGATTTATAAATTATATTATCACTAAGGTGTCCACAAGCAAAGTCAGTGAGCCATGAGCTTCAGCTGTAGCCTGGGCCCTGACTAATACCCGGGCATGGTCACTACACTTCACCTAGCACTGATACTTCTTTGGTGCACTTTACATTTTCAAAGAAATTGACAATGGTAATGAAAAAAAAAAAAACAATCAATCAATACGGGGCATTTCTGATTATCTCCATACTAGACAGAACTAAATCTAGTCAGACACAATGCACCACAGGAAGGACTCAAGCTGAGGGACAGGAATGCAGGGCTAGAAATCTAGACAGGAGGAGTGCAGACAGACAGCTCCCTTCACATCCGTCAGCTCATCTGGCCTGCCTTTCCATGGACAACCTGGCCTGTCATCTATGGCCCAGAATCACCACCCTACACACACAGATGGACTGTTACCTGTGATTTAGGATCTCCACTATCCCATACTGCTCTATCCATAGCTGCCCAAGGATGACATTGTGCACACAGCAGGTAGGGTTGGTCCAGGTATAGGCTTCATTATGTCTGTGAAAACACACATAAACAAAAAAGTCAGGAAGATGAAGCTCAGAACTTGGGCGACCCAGAAGGCCATGACCAGGCAAAACCAGACCATAAATTCCTGGGAGAAAGACAGTGCTTTGAAGTCTTTCCAGTGCAGGCGATTTAGTTAGTGTGCATCTGAAATTTATTTCTCCTTTCCTTTGTAGCATCAACAAAGCTTTCTACCTAAATGTCAAGACAAGTTAATAAGCAATAAAGGAAGACTAAAACAAAAGAGAGGCAGTTCTCCTGGGAAGCAGCCAAGAGGAAAGGTGCTCTAGAAAATCAGTCCTGAGCCCCAGCCTGGATGTGGGAAGTGCAGGAGAGGACTGCTGTGGTCAACAACAAGAAACACTACCCATCCTTTGAAATGACCCTGCCCCAAGGAAAAAACTCCCAGGGTAAATGCAGTGGCCCATAGACCTGTGCCTATGGGAGGCTGCATCAGAGAAGCTTAAGTAAGAAGAGCAAAAACATCTTGACAGAGAATGGCTGAGGAAAAATATCTGCAATCTCTCCAGTGGCCCAGGTAGAGCTCAAACATGTTTCTCAAACACATTTTCAGCTTTCCAATTCTGCCCATCTCAACTCCCACAGCACAGACTATCAGGACACAGGTCAAGCACTGGAGTGCCCACCACAGGAGCTTCCCTCAGGAGCCTGCTCTGTGGTCCTGGAAAGTTGTTCAGGGACAGCCCATAGGTTCTTAGTGTTTGTCGGGTTTTTGAGACAGGGTCTCACTATGTAGTTTGATTACCCTGGAGTTCACTATGTCGACCAGGCATGGCCTCAAACTCAGAGTGATCCACCTGCCTTGGTCCCCCCCCCCTCCCCAGGGCTAGAACTGAAGTGTTCAACTACACCCAGCTTGCTCCTAGGTTCTTAAAACTATCTGTCGATTGGCCAGTGGAGATCAAATCTACACAGATACTCCCTCACGACAGGCTCATATTAGAGAATCACAGCAGCAAGTGAAACCCTGGGCTTTGGGGACTGCAACAGGTTTCAAGCACTAGCATATGCTAACCACTTGCTCCTGACTGAGTCTCTCTGATGGCAGCTGGGCTGGACAGTCTCTAAGAGGGACCTCTGGTGGTCCTCACATACAGGCACTCAACTCTGTGTGTACAAACACACACACCTGTGTGAGCATCAGAAAGCAGGTATATGTGGCTACAGGGTAGCTAGCTTTGGGTTCCTCTGCCTAAGGAAGGAGAGTCCCCGACTCTGAACAGCCTTGAAGAGGGAGTCTATGGCAGAGAGTGAAATTCCTGCTGGCCTAGAGCCAGCCTGTCTTAGGCATGGCCTAGAGGGAAAGTGCTAACTAAGCAGTTGGTTTGGCGTTGTCACAATGCAGTGGCTGATGGTTAAGGTGAGCAGCTCCAATCAGTGTGGGTGGATGTGACTCATTCACCTCAGTGGACACAGGAACTCTCCCCACCAGGAAGCCTAGCAGAAGTGCCGCTGGCAGAAAGGCTCTCAGCCCACACAAGGTCGGGATCTCCCCAGAAGGAAGCCCTCTGAGAAATGGAAGTCATAATGCCCTCCCAGTCAGTGCGGGGCATGCTGGCCCTTGCCTGTGCCTGTCACTCACTTGAGCAGCTCCAGTGTGATGGTCCCCCGGGGCTCAGCCTCCACACTCTTGCCCCAGAACTTCAGCTTTGGATAGATGGAACCATGGAACATGAAGTCTTGATTGAGACCTTCTGAATAAAATGCACTAATAGGAGGGTGGTGACTGACCTGCTCAGATATAAATCTGAACCCTAAGTCTTCCCTAGATCCACAAACAGAAAAGGGGAAGAGAAAAAGCCACATTAATGATAGCCACAGCAAAGGGTCATCCATCCGCTTACCCACCAGTTGGCATGGCTTGCCCTCCCCCAGACACTGATATAAGATCTGGGCCCAGAAGCCTCCAGCTGTGACAGGAAGCAGAAACACCCAGCAACTGCCTCTCAGATGGCACATCTGGCTATGTACCATCACTCTGGAGTACACCTGTCTACTACCACACAAGCTCTCCTGGGAGGGAGCCTCTGTCTGTCCTACTGCTCATCCGATTAGTACCTCAACCTTTCAGCCATCAGCCAGGTAGGCCTCAGATGCAGACTAGCCTCAACACCAAGGACTCCTAAATGCCAGCAAGCCCAAGGGACTCAAGCCTACAAACAGGTGTTCCTGCCCAGTCTTCTGTACAGGCTCCCAAGGCTTCTATGATGATATGTCTTAGATCCCAGAATATTCCTGGCCAGGAAATAGGATTTTAGCAGACTCCCTTATTCAATAAAAATGTCAGTTTTTAATTGTTCCGGAACTATGAATACACCTACAGTTGTAGTCATTAGGAATTATAAAAGCTAAACCACATAATTACTAACTTAGCTGGAATCAGAATTCCCAATCATTACAGAGGAAGGAAAGTTGAAAAATTAGATTTTAAAAGGTTGCCTGCCAAGGTATGTAATCTACAAAATGAATACTTGTCTAAGAAAAGCAAGTGTATTTTTAGCTGTTCAAGAGGGATATGAAGGATGAAAGACGGCGTACACAGCATGGTCTGTGCAGTACAGTGGAGTAGGGCCACTTCATGTCAGGGAAGCTCAGTGTGGAGATACCAACAGGGAGGCCTGGAGAGGAATGTGTTGTGAGGAAGTTTTCCTGGCGGCCTCTGAAACTTCAGCTCAGGCTCTCTGAATTAAATCCCCAGTCAGGCTAAACTGCAGTCTGATTCCATGCCTCACGCCTTGAGCTATTCCTAGTCTCTCCAATCCACACAGCTGCTGCTGCTTTCCTTTTTGTTGAGACAGGTTTGTACTTTGTAACCCGAGCTGGCCTGGAGCTTGTAATCCTGCCTAAGCCAGCTCTAGTGCTAGAATTTAGAGGTATGAGCCACCAAGCCTAACTCACACAGGGTTTGGGTTTTTTTGTTTGGGTTTTTTTTTTTTTTTTTTTTTTTTTTGTAAATCACCCAGAAATGTTCTCCTTCTACTCTTTCTCCTCCTCTTCTTTTTTTTCCCCTTCTTTTTCTTTTTGGTTTTTGAGACAGGGTTTCTCTGTGTAGCCCTGGCTGTCCTGGAACTCTCTCTGTAGTTCTTGAACTACAGAACTTGCTCTTGAACTAAGAGAGATCAGCCTGCCTCTGCCTCTTGAGTGCTGATATTAAAGGCATGTACCACTATTCCTAGCTAAGGAAAATGTTTATGATACAATACAAAAGTCATCAATTAATACCTCACACACAAGAAAATCTACTAAGATCCTGATACTACTTTTCTTTGGTAGGATGTATCTGTTTTCTTCTTCCAGGTCTATACAGAAAACTATGATGGCTAAAACACCAACAGGCTCCATTTAATGAATTCCACAGATTACCAGCTGACCCTGGTTCCAGGGCAGTGGCAGACTGTCATGGCAGAACTCCTCTCTACAGAAAAGATCTCAGAGCAGGATGGCAGGTGCTGGCTCTCCTGCCTGCAGCTCCACAGCCTATGGCAAATAATCATGATGCCAGCCAATGAGAATACCTCATCTAAATCCTTCTAGTTACTTCCTTCCCCCATCAGAAAAGATCTCCTTACTAAACTACACTGTTGTTCTCTGCATTCCTGAGGCATAAGCACACTATACCAGTCACACACGCGGCACAGAATAGGTCACAGTGTGGCCGACTAAGAATGACCCTGAAGAGCACAAATGGGCCCACTAGGAACTGCGCAAATTCAGTGACTCGTCTCTCTTAGAGGCTCAGGCAAGGCTAAGGCAAAACTTCACCAGAGTCTGTGACATGTGACTAGGAGTGTTTACCATGGCAGCATTTCCAAGACAGTTTTCTGCATAACTGCAGGAGACCCAGAGTAGGCAAAGTAGGTAGCACCAATTTCCCAGCCCAGCCGTCTAGAGGCTCACCACAATCCATATGAACTAGGCTCAAAGATCTGCCAGGTCCCAGGATGAGGATGGAGGGTACACACAGCTCATGTGCATGAGCACTGGCCACTGTCTGCCCCAGCCATCCCACACTGCCAACCTCACGCTACAGGGTTCCAATAGGCATGACACCACCCAGAAGAAACCACTCAGAGGGATTTAAGCAAACACTCACTCACAGACTAGGCATCACGGTGAGGCTAGCTCTTTCCTAAGACCCTGCGACACAGGCATGGAATGAACAGTGATTTGGGCAGTCTCTCCTCTCTTTGGTTATTGCACTCTCATCAAAGTGCTTCTACAACTAGCACAGTCCTACTCATTAGTTCTGATTCCACTTAAACTAGTGACCCCCCCACATCTCTGCCATGTAATGCACATACACCACCAGTAGTCAACAGCATGGCCTCTATCCTTGAGCCCACTGTACTAAGATTCTATGCCCAGGGTTCTTCATGTAGTACCAGGGTTCTATCCCTCACATACAGTAACACAGCATTCCACGTGTGTGAATACCTTCTTACCCACAGCATTCCAAATACTTCAGTAGTTTCTAACTCCAAGCATCTATCCTAATCTGAGGAATCAATGCTGAAGAGAAAACTGAGCTCTTCTTGTTCATCCAAGAGCCCTTCTGCAAAAGATTCATTGTCAACTCTCCTTACCTGATCAACTCGTATGTCTCTCCCAAGAGTGGGTTAAAGGGTTTGCCAGTTCTCTCCCACTGGGAAGCCACAGCCGAGACCGCAAAGGCAGCTACAGACTGCAAACAATCCAAAGGTGGGTCAGAGCAGCTTCAGCCAAGACAGCAAAGCTGCCCCCACAGAGCATCCACACCCTCAGCTAACGCCACTGCCCACAGCGCTGACTAACAATGCCTTTTAAGATTATAGAACTTCTGAGGAAGCACCATTATTACCCACTACTTCCTCAAAGTCACAGGGAGGGACTCAAAGAGGGAACAACATGTTTTCTCCACCCCAGGATGCACACCCTGCATATGCTGAAGCAATGTCCATGCATCTGTACACACACAGATTCACAGGTAAACGCCCCCACATAGGCACAAGAACACATGAGACAGTAGGGGGAAATCAACTCTATGAGGCTGAGAGCTGGGACTTCTTAGACTGGTCAGATACCTGAAGAGAATACTATTCTTCCAGATAGCTCACCAAGCAGAATACCTGGGCCCCTCTAACTATGGGGTCAGTCAGTCAAATAGTTAAAGCACTGGGACTGTCCTCACCTGCATCCTCTCCAGGGGCTGGGACTGATTTGAGGCTTTGTGAATAAGGTACACATGCTCCATGTACTCTGTAATCCGCTGCAGGAAGCTCAGTGGCTCATTGAAGGCAATTGGCATTGTGATCTTGGATAGCTCCTAGAAGAAGCCAGAAGACATCTGGTTGGGCTTCTGAGGCTTCAGGGTATGCCCCAGATGCAAATATACCACTTTACTCTCGTGTAAGGATCACTTCTCAGGGCCTCATATTCCCATACAGAGGAGGTCTTAGAGACTCCCTGGGCAAGCTATCTGTTGTGAGCCCTGGTTTCCACCTGACCCAACTTGGAATGTCTTCCTGAGTGGCAGTCATGGCAGCTCTCTATCTCCCACGCCGGGGAGCCAATCCCAATTTGAATGACAGAGTGATCACAGGAGCTCCAAGACAGCCACTTCCCTCCCTTCATCCACCCTAGATGGCATCAGCCCCAAGCTTCCCGGTATTACAACTTGCCCTTGATGGGCAGGCAGTAATAACACATGCCTTTGATCCCAGCACTTGAAGGGCAGAGGCAGGAGGATCTCTGAATTAAAGGCCAAGCTGGTCTATAGAGTAAGTTCCAGGGCAGCCAGGGGGTACACAGAGAAACCCTGTCTGGAAAGAAAACAAAACAAACGTATCCTTAGCATCCATGGCCTCTTCCAGGACAACATGGAAGTACCTGGCTGGTGCTTAGCAGGCAAGCCCTTCTAATGTGGCTGCCTGGAAGCTATTTCAGGGTCTGTAAAAGAGCACCAAGGGACAGAGGTGAGGCTGCAGCTCCTGTCCACAGAGCTCATGCATAGAGGAGGACAAAGGTCTTCAGGAGCCATTCCTATGCTGGGCTTCCAAACAGGCATTAGCAGAGAAGACAGAAGGACTATCAGAAGAAAATGAAGCTGTCACAACAGGGTAGGTTCAGGTGCTCCAGGAACAAGAACAAACTACAAGTTTTGGCTCTAGGATGATTTGCAGGCTTTCTATATTGAGAGCTAGAATGACCCCTCTGCTCTCACCAGTCCTAAATGTCACTAGAGATTGATAGAGTGCCCTGGGGGAGGTAGTATACTCAGTCAGCATATTACCAGAAAGACCATGAGACAACATTCTGGGAAAGGGTAGGGCCTTGTTTACTAAAAGCCTGAACTCACAGATCCTGAGCCAAAGTCAGTCAGGCTTCTCAGACACTACATACCCAGCTGAGAGACATCTGGGAATATAGGGATGCACCATAGCAGAAAGGTAAGAAAAGACAAGGCTTCATATACCTTCTGTGTGTTACATACCTGTAAAAGCAAGGGAAGCTGAGCCCACAACCTACAGTGCAAGCGGTCAAAGAGGTCAGCAGTGGGCAAAAGAAACACAGAAGACAGCTGGGCGGTGGTGGCGCACGCCTGTAATCCCAGCACTTGGGAGGCAGAGGCAGGCGGATTTCTGAGTTCGATGCCAGCCTGGTCTACAGAGTGAGTTCCAGTACAGCCAGGGCTATACAGAGAAACCCTGTCTCGAAAAGAAAGAAAGGAATGAAGGAAGGAAGGAAAGAAGGAAGGAAGGAAGGAAGGAAGGAAGGAAGGAAGGAAGGAAGGAAGGAAGGAAGGAAGAAAGGAAGAAAGGAAGAAAGGAAGAAAGAAAGGAAGAAAGAAAGGAAGAAAGAAAGGAAGAAAGAAAGGAAGAAAGAAGAGAAGAGAAGAGAAGAGAAGAGAAGAGAAGAGAAGAGAAGAGAAGAGAAGAGAAGAGAAGAGAAGAGAAGAGAAGAGAAGAGAAGAGAAGAGAAAAAGAAACACAGAAGACCTCCAGCAAGAGAGAGGCTAGCTGGGAGCCCAGGCCCTTGCATGCTCACTGCTCACCTGCTCCAAACCCTCAGCCAGGGTTCCATAGGCCAGGCTCCATGTCTGCTGCTGGGTATAGTAAGTACTATAGCCTACAAAGTGGACATGGCCAACACATCTCTTTGATTCAGCAATGCCATGTCTCTACACCCATCTCAACAACTATACATGCAGAGCTAGTCACTATGATCTGCTTTGGTCAGCCAAAAGCCAGAAATGGTCTAGTATCTAAACAGGACATCATCCTACTATACTGAAAAACAATCAAGAAAGGGGGTTGAAGTAGTTATAAGATCACTTAGATATTGGCTTCTGAGGGATAAAGAAAAGCCTATTGCCTCTCTGAAAGCATGGAAGCAAACATCTATAAGTCAGGGTGTGGGGCATGGAGGGAGATGCCATGAGGATGGGTGACAGTTACTTATGGGGAGAGAGAAGCACAGGAAGCTGAGCATGACTGTCAGTTCTGGATGTGGTCAGAGTATTCCAATTAAGAGGACGACACTTAATCCATCTATGGTGCTAATGCCAATCTTCTGGTAAGCCATTAGGATTAGGTAAAATCACTGGGTGGAGTGAGCCTCAAGGGTAGCTAAGATAGGGCTGGGCAGGGGCTGGTGAGATATTTAGCAGGTACACTGTACGGGAGAATCAATTCCAGCAGCCCATCCTCTGACCATAAATAAATGTAAGTAATAATAATGGAACAGGGCAGGGTTGGTGAAACAGTTCAGTGGTGGAATGCTTCTGAGGCTCTGGACTCAATTCCCAGAACTGTAAACAAATAACAACAACAATAGGAAAAGGAAAACACACACACACACACACACACACCACACACACACCTGGCCATGGCCCTGCCCTGCCTTTCCCTGCATGTCGAATGCTACCTCAGGACTCTGCCAGCACTGAAGTCATCACCAGACACTGCCCTAGGACTTGTAACTCCAGACACAGGAAATAGAATAAGCCTCTTTCCTTTATAGTTTAGCCAGTCTATGGTCTTGTGGCATAGGCAACAGAAAACAGACTAACATATAGTAAATGAATTTTACTTTGGACTCATATTTTAAAATAAAATCCTACAAGGAATCTGTAAACATAAAAAATGAAACTGGCCGGGCGGGTGGCGAATGCCTGTAATCCCAGCACTCTGGGAGGCAGAGGCAGGCGGATTTCTGCGTTCGAGGCCAGCCTGGTCTACAGAGTGAGTTCCAGGACAGCCAGGGCTACACAGAGAAACCCTGTCTCGAAAAAAACCAAATCCAAAAAAACCAAAAAAAAAAAAAAAAAAAAAAAAAAAAAAGAAACTGATGAACCTACACAGTTCTCCTAGACCCATGTACAATCGCTCATGAAAAAACTAGAATACTTTGCAACAAGGATACACAGTCAAGCAATTAAGGTAAGGTCATGTCCCCAGGAAAACATATGGACACTATGCAATTCTGAATGAGTTCCCTGCTTTTCTGTAATCCTACCCAAAAAGGATCCTCTAATTATAACTTCTTCCAGCTTTCCAATGCCAACCCCACACCAATCTACCTACCTTCAACCCATCTACAGTGATTTAAAATAAAAGTCTGAAAGAAAGTGGCTTCTCTGGGAATACGGTATAGAAGTAATCACAAAAGGAAGATGGCATTAAAAGAACACAGGTAGACACACCTGAAATTTGGCAACAGGAACTTCTGGACTCTTGGACTTGAGTTTCTTGTAGCTGGTTTGTGCATGAAATGTGCCAGACACCATATGAGCACACTAGCCTCTAATACTCTAAGACCATATGGAAAGTTTATGGCTACTAGACACTACATCTATAGCCTAGAGTATGTTTAGGGTCCCACCTGCTCTCATGCAGAAGGTGTTTAGGCCACAAACAAGGAGCACATCTCAGAGCACCAGGAGAAAGGCCTTATGGGATGTCTCCTGCATGCTTAACTGCTTAACTATAAAACTGCCATTCTGCTGTTTCCCTTCCCCTTAGGCGTGTTCCTTTCCTGCCTTGTTACCGTGATTTCATGATCATTATGTAGCATATATTTTCTTAGATACCAACACTATAAATCTCATGGGAATATCTAAACTCCATGCTTCACATGACTTATCTGCACTCACCAAGCCAATGCATTTCTTCAGGATACTCCACACGCTGAAGTCACTTCTGGTGAACATAGGAGCAGGAAGGGCTGTCCTGTGAGGAATTTGAGAGCAACAGCAATTTATTATCTAATGGAGTATGTAGGGGTAGGACATATTTCTCACAGGACTGCTCAATGTCATCATCTTGGCTTGAGACGGAAGCATCAGTCTCTAGACAATGGCATGCTGGGAGAGAAGTGAGGTCACAGCTGACACTACAGGGTTTCTGCACCACTGCTTTAAGTCCTCCTAGGAATGGTTATTGGTCGTGGTGGCCTTGGAGTCTTGACCCAACCCTGCTGTTGCCAGGCCACTGCTGTCCTTCCATGAGCTCAGGGCAAGGCTGATGAAGAGACGGGAATCCCTCTGCTTACTTCTTCTGCCCGGCCTCAGACGGAGGGCAGAGCTGAGACTACAGGAGTGAGATGGGTTAAGAGCTTCCCGAGGTACATCATTCACCCAATAAGGGCAAGCACTTCAGCTTCAATTCCTGCTCTGGCTACCTGGGGAAAGATTAGAGCTTCCTTAGAAACTGTGGGCTGTAGTAAGCACTGTCTCCATGTGTGGGAAGAAGCCTCAGTAGAGATCTGCCTAGCTTGTAGGAAGGAATGTGGCCCATCATAGGAGTGCAGAGAAGACATAATAGAATGAGCCCTCAGATACACATGACTGCTCTGGGCCCTTAGAGAACAACCTAGTTTTTCTTATGGAATTCCCAATTACACTTCTCTGAAGTAGAACTGGAGAACCCTGACTAGACATTTTGATCCTGGGAGAATAATAACTGGGGTCTTGTCAGGTAAGACCTCACAAAAGGCTCATTGAGTCAAGACAAGAGTGAGAAAAGCTCTGAGACAAAACAGAAAAGGAAAAAAAATCTAATGTTTACTGAGCACTGAATACCAGGGCTGCCAAAGGTAGCTGGAATGCTGTGGACAAGGCAAACTGTGAGAGCCACAAGAAATAGGGATCTATATCTCTGAAAAGGGTCAGGGTCAGGCCCCAGGGATCCACCCTGTGCTAGTTTTTGTCAACTTGACAAAACTTAGGATTATCTGGGAAGAAGAACCTCTTGAGAAAAATACCTCTATCAGATTGCTTATAGGCAAGTCCATAAGGCATTTTCTTGAATAATGGATGTGGAGGGGCAGAGCCCACTGTGAAGCTGAAGGCAGCACCACTCCTTAGCAGATGGCCATGGGCTACATAAAAGAGCAAACTGAGGGGTTGGTATTTTGCTCAGTGGTGGAGTGCTTGCCTAGCAAGCACAAGACCCTGGGTTTGGTCCTCAGCTCTGGGGGGAAAAAGCAAACTGAGCAAGCCATCAGAGCAAAACAGTTAAGAAGCATTCCTCCATGGTCTCTGCTTCAGTTCCTGCCATGGCTTCTCTGATGATAGACTGTAACCTGCAAGCGAAACAAACCCTTTCATTGCCAATCACAAGGATGTATTTGGTTGTGGTTGTGTTTATCACAGCAATAGGAAATAACTAATATCCAACCATTGCATGAAGATGGGAAGGGTCAACAGGAGAAAAGACATGGAGGAGATGGCAAGGCTCCAGGCTACGACAGCGGTATGGAGGATCTTTGGTATACACAGGTCTAGATGCAGAACTCAGGATAAGAGGTTCTAGGGGAGGCAGAGCCAGGAGAGTGAATGAAGACAGGTCTGAGTATAGGATAAGGAGCTGTGTGTCCTCACTTCAACAGTGACCATGTAGATCAAGGCCCAAGATCTGTGAGCAAATGGAGCACTACTCAGAACTGCTTAGGACGGGAGTGAGAGGACAGGAATGAGTCCCTGCTACCGGAGCTTTAGGCAGAGAACAGGGGTGACACAAACAGTGTGATAAGTATCACTGCTTAGGAAGAAGAATGAGGGAAGGTGGCACATGTGACGCAGAATCAGATGAGGGGAACAGAATGAGGCAGTGGTCCCACACTCGCTGCTGATATCTGGTCACAAGGTGATGTGCACCTGGAGGGAGCTGGTGAGGTAGGGTGAACAAGCTCCTTACACAGGCCTCACAGCCCACGTGAGGTCCTCCTGTGCCCACTAAGCAGGCTAAGCACCTTGGGCAGAGGGAGCCTGCCCTGAAGACAAGTAGGCCTTGCAGTGAGGCTGAAGGTCCACTGAGGCCACTGAGGCCAAAAACATCTTTTAGAATATAAGCAAGATGCCTGTATCCCATGGGCGCTTTTCCTGAGATTGAGAAGCTTGTGATGACCATGTAGACTAGGTACACAAATGTACATGGTTTTGCCCCAGGAACGAATCAAACCCTGACAGTCCCTACAGGGCCAGCGTGGTCACTATTTCTCAGTGAGATGTAGAAGGTATAAGAGAACTGTCACTAGTCCCGCTAGCCCAGCAGTCAAGCATATCTCAGCAATACACAGAAGGAACAACAGGATTAATCTGGTGCCTGTGGAGTGGCAGGTGGGTCTGTGGGTCAGTAAACAGGAGCTGTGGATCATGCTATGTACAGGCTGTGGGCTATCCTGGGACAGCACTATCACTTCATGGAAAGGGATTTATGGTCAAACACTGCCCTTCACTGATCTCCATGCCCCAGTAGACAGGCATCAAGTCTCATAGGACATCTGGTGGCTAGACTGAGGGAGGAGTTGCCTTGGAACTGGAGGTGCTTCAGTCCAATTCATGAGACGTAAGGGAATACTTTATAGGACATATAGGTGTGATCCTTGATATAATGTATGTAAGACAGCATACCTGTGCTTCTGAATTCCATTCTCTTGTGGTGGTCTCTCCCCATTTTTCCCACTCCTAGTACTTTTGCTGGTATCCAAGTCAATCATCCCACTAATTTTATTTGTCTCTGAAAATTCCCCCGTAGAATTATCAGAATCAAAGCCTGCAACAAAGAAGCAAAAATAGTCACCTTTTCCAGACTTGGGAGATGTAGAAGCCTACTTCAAGACTAACTATACAAACAGAAGCCTAAAAATGTATAAACCTTTTGTTTGGTTTTGTTTTTTGAGGCAGGACCTTACTACTGTCTCGCCTGGAAAGCTTTATGTAGATCAGTCTGACCTTGAACTCACAATGACCCATCAGTCTCTGCCTCCTAAGTGCCTAGATCATGTGCTACCATCCCCAAGGGAACAGAATAATCATTTGTTCCCAACTCAGTAAAAGGATGGCCTACCTCAGTGTCAGGACACAGAGGGTCTGTGTGGGAGCAACCCTTTTGCACTCCTCTGAGATCTGCTAAGATGGCAGAGATCACCTCAACATCAATAAGGCTGAAGCCATCTTCAGGGAATATCAAGACAAACTTACTCAAAAACTTACTCAGGGGTGTTTGGAGTAGTATCTGCTACACCAAGTCCCTGGCTAAGAGGGAACTTGGGTTTTTTGTTGTTGTTGTTGTTGTTGTTGTTGTTTTGATTTGGTTTTTTCGAGACAGGGTTTCTCTGTATAGCCCTGGCTGTCCTGGAGCTCAAAGAGGGAACTTGTAAGGATTGTGTGGGTGAGGAAGCATCTGAGGTCTCTCCATGGTAGGCTTGGCCTCTCAGATATGGCTGGATACCTACCTGTCTGTAGGGCTACTGAGGCTATTCTACAGCACACTCCACTCATAGGCATACACCAATGTGAAACAGAATCAGTGGGTCTCAGTCATGAAGTAATGAAAATTATTTTACTGAGCCTTGGAAAAGGCAAGGAGCTCAGTGTCTTCTTTGGAGGGTCCACAAACGCGATCAGCCAGCAATCAGGACTGAGCAGTGAATGGCTGACACTCCATGCCCAGATATTCCAGAAGAATGGAAGTACTAGCCAGGAAGTGGTGGTACACGCCTTTAATCCCAGCACTCAAGAGACAGAGCCAGGCTCTTCCAAGCATCGAGC
This sequence comes from Apodemus sylvaticus, assembly GCF_947179515.1. Lineage (NCBI taxonomy): Eukaryota > Metazoa > Chordata > Mammalia > Rodentia > Muridae > Apodemus > Apodemus sylvaticus. The sequence continues at coordinate 163,352,805 of NC_067476.1, read as the reverse complement.
CCCCCTCCACCCCTCAACACTGTCCTTTCATGCTGTCTCTTAAGATCCAGTCAAGGTTCACCTCATGAGAGAAGCCATATTGCCTTTCTAAGAAAACTAACATCAGGTCTAATCTAACACACTCCTGGCCTTTGGCTAAGCCAGGCCAAATCCCATACTCCACATCCCATAGATTCCTACACAAGATGCAGTCTCTGGGTCATGTCTCTTATAGTTGCTCACCTGTGACGGCATCAAAGAATTCTTCCTCCCCGTTCATCCTTCAGTGACAAGACTGTCACTGTTCTGGGGTTTGGTCCTCCTACTGGATCATATCTGATGTATATTTATGATGAAGTTGTGTGGATCCTGGAAATCTGAGGGGAGAAATATTTTGGAATGAACTCAACTTCTATAAAGCCTATGGTCTAGAAACAACCTGTAAATTCCCATTTTTCTATTTTGGCTTTTGTTTGAGACAGGATCTCACTCTATAGCTCTGGCTGGCTTGAACCTTGCCATGTAGACCAACCTAGAATTCAAACATCCTTCTGTCTCCAACTCAAGAGCAAGGATTGCTACCATGCCCAGCCAAATAGTCATATTTGAAATTGATCTAATTGATCTCCATAAGGGCCAGGTGCACTGGCACATGCCTTTAATCCTAGCACTCCCCAAGCAGAGACAGTGGATTTCTGTAGGTCTATCTGGTCTACAAAGGGAGTTGCTAGTCAGCCAAGATTACATCATGAAACCCTATCTCAAAAGAGGAAGAGGAAGAAGAGGAGGAGGAAGAGGAAAAGGAAGGAGGAAGAGGAGGAGGAGGAGAAGGAAAAGGAGAAGAAGAAGAGGAGGAGGAGGAGGAGGAAGAGGAAGAAAACAAGAAGAAGAGGAGGAAGAAAAAGAAAAGAAAAAATTGATCTCAACTGATCTCAGTCAGGCAGTGGTAGTGCACGCCTTTAATCACAGTCCTTGGGAGGCAAAGGCAGGCAGATTTCTGAGTTAGAGGCCAGCCTGATCTACAGAGTGAGTTCCAGGACAGCCAGGGCTATACAGAGAAACCCTGTCTCAAGGAAAAAAGAAAGAAAAGAAAAAGAAAATATTGATCTCCTCATGTCTAAGTAATGAAAAAAAGTGAATAAAAACAAATTCATTCTTCGAGCAGCATGAATCAAAAGATGCATGCACACCACATATAAAGATGAAAGACAGCTCAGTATTGATATGGAGGGGAAAACCTGACACTGCCTCTTGGAGGCTGGCCTCTCAGTCCTTGTACATTCCTACCCGCTGCTCTCCCCCACACACAGAGTAAAGAAATAAGAATAGATAAACAAAACACAAAATAAATAAATGGGGGGGGGGGGACAATTCAAGGCCTAGGATCAGAGAGACTGCTCAGTGATTAGCACACAAGCAAGCAGACTGGAGTTCAGATACCCAGAGCCCACATATGTAGCATGTCAAGGCAGTGTGCCTGTAACTACAGCTTTGAAGGTAGGAACCCTGGAGCAATCTGACTAGATTCTCAGAATTAGAAAGTTCTGAGTTTGATGAAGAGATCCTGTCTCAAAGAATAAGGTGGAAGAACTGAGAAAGACCCTGACTGAATCAGTCTATATACTCTACAATCGCGCACACACACATTCAAAAACAATAAAAGAAATAAGATACAGCTACCCAAAAATAAAAATAGAGTTTCGGGCCAGCTTGAGCAAATTTAGTGAGATTTTTGTCTCATAATAAAAAGTAAGAGCCAGGCAGTGGTGGCGCACGCCTTTAATCCCAGCACTCTGGGAGGCAGAGGCAAGCGGATTTCTGAGTTCGAGGCCAGTATGGTCTACAGAATGAGTTCCAGGACAGCCAGGGCTATACAGAGAAACCCTGTCTCAAAAAAACCAAATCAAAAAAACCAAACAAACAATAATAAATAAATAAATAAATAAATAAATAAATAAATAAATAAATAAAGTAAGCTCAGCAGGTAAGAGTGCCTGCTACCAAGTTTAGGCTGAACTTAACTCCTGGAACCACAGTAGAGAGAGAAACAACCCCACAATCTATCATCCGAGACATCTATGCGTGTCACAGCACTCACCCACACACAAAATGTAAGGGAAAGAGGGCTGGAGAATGTGGCTCAGTGGTAGAGTGCTTACCTAACATGTGCAAGGCCCTAGGTCTGATCTTCAATAAGTAGTGTAAAAAGAAAAATTCTAATAACAACCAATGACTAATGCATCAATAAGTAATCATTATTTTATTTTAAGAGTTATATTTTAAAATAACCCTTTATAGTTGTTCAGGAAAATGATAAAATATTAATTTAGGAAGACATGTGGGCAGTTAGAGTAGTCTCGACATGCAATCACATTAAGATGGGGCTCTGTAGACCTCAGGAGGCTCTGCTGTGAGTCATGAGGAGTCATGGACAACAAACAGTGGAATAATGTGTCAAAATATTTGCCTCTCACCTCACACCAACTGATCTTTTCCTTTGTGGTGCTAAGGAGGGAACCCAGAGCCTCACCCACACTCAGGCAAACATTCTACTGTGAGTTATATCCCCAGCATGGACACCAGTTTTTCCAAGCCAGAGAATTAAGACAACTATATAACTTAGTTCTATCGTGTAACCAAAAAAAAAAAAAAAAAAAAAAAAAAAGCTTTATTTTTCTCAAAATTACTTTTAGTAACTTAGTAATCAGTTTAGCGGTTTAGAACCCCTGTACAATAGTGTCTCCTGTTGGGACAGTTTTATTTTATTCAGGACAGGCTCTCTGTACATAGAGCCCTGGCTGGCCTCACACTCACAGAGATATACCAGCCTCTGTCTCTGTACATAGCCCTGGATGGCCTTACACTCACAGAAATGCACCAGCCTCTCTGCCTCTGCAGTGCTGAGATTAAGTGCACCACCATGCCCAGCCCAAGAATAGGATTTTGAAACAGTGAAGCAAAAGTTTAACCTATAACCAGGCATGCACACCTTTAATCCCAGCATTTCTGAGGCAGAGGCAAGAGGATCTCTGTGAGTTTGAGGCCATCCAGAGCTACATGGTAAATTCTTGTCTAAAAGGAAAACAACACCTCTAAACTCTTTCAAAATGTTTGGTTTTTTTTCCCTAAAAACAAGTAGAGTGCCACATATAACTTACAAGGTCTCTGAGCAGTTGCCTGTGAGTCCTGAGGAACAAGGAAAGTCTCAGGTGAGAAATATGGCTTCTTCCCTTGGAGTGATCAATACAGTACTAGAGACAATACCCACCCAATCTCTGAAAACCCTTACTAATGAGGGTTTGAGCGTCTGATTATCAGCCAAGCCCCTTGCTCAGCTCTGGGTGCCTCTCTCTTCTTTACTCCCTTTGCAATGAATCATGTAACTTAGGAACCAGACACCTGCGAAGCAACACAAACAGCCACGGTTCAGTGCATGGTCTGCTGTGAACTGCAAAGCAGGGATGTGTTGCTTACTTCTAAAGCTTAACAGTGCAGGGCTGGCCCCCAACCACCTGAAGCTGCAGGAAAAGAAACTGCCAAACTCAGACTAGACACCATTATGACCTACAGAATAAGATAAGATAGCCAAAGGCTTGCCCCAGGTGAACAAATTTATCAACGCCATCCTGAAGGCATGGATTCCCAGTGACAGCTACATCAGCTCCCACCTACAGACACACTTGCCTGAGCTGTCTCTCCTTTTGCCCTTACACAGCCTTCTTCTACTGTGGTGATGCCACAGGAACAACCTCACCAGATACTGACTGGTACCATTTGTTGCATCTTCCAGCATCCAAAATTGAGAGCCAGTCTATTCACTATAAACTGCCTACTCTGCAGTATCACTACAATAGCACAGAATGGACAAAGCCAAGAGGCCAAATCAAAAGCCCTACAGCAAAGATAAGACAACCTGGATACTGAAATGCATATAACAGACCTACCAAACACTTGGACAGCCCAAGTGACTGGTAACCAGTAGCCAAAGAATTCTCTTGGAACGGGGACAGGGCTGGGGATGTGGCTCAGCTGATAATGTGCTTATCAAGCCTTGGATTTGAGTCTCACTCAGTACCCAGTAAACCCTGTAATCTCAGCACTCTAGAGACAGAGTTCAAGGTCATCCTTGGCTATATGGGGATGGCCCCCTGTCTCAAAACAAGCAAACAAAAGGGATAAAACTGTTTCCCCGCCCTCCACGAGGATCAAACGTGACCACAAAGCAGTAACACAGTGCTTGTGCATTCTGGGGAAAAACCACACAGTCAACCAATGCCATCCTGCTAAGAAAATCTTACCAAAATGCAGCCCCACATATGGTTTAATCTACAAACTAAAAGGATTGTGCTAGACACTGTGGGAGCCCAAACAGCAACAGACTCTGGAACCTTCCAAGCCAGAGGAAACTTCTCCAGTAAACGAGTCACAAAGGAAAGTGACAGAGTGGCAGAGGGCAGGCATTATCCCAACAGCAGTATTTCTGTGGTGGGACGTGACATACACACGGGGAAGGCACAAGTTAACATACATGATGAGCTACACAAAGCCATATTCTCATCTTAACCTTGCACTTAAAATGTGTACATTTTATTATATATGAATCACCCCCTTCAAAAGCTACCCTGCAGCCTGTTGTGGTGGCATATTCCTACAACCCCAGCACTTATGAGGTGCAAGCAGGAGGATGCGGAAATCAAGGTTATCCTGACTGCAAAGTTAAGTTGGAAGACAGCCTGGGTACAAGACTAGTCTCTAAATAAATCCATAAAGAAGGGGAAAAAGTGGTATCTTGGAGGGCTAAGGCTGTGGTTTGGCTGGTAGAACATTGCCTAGCATTTGTAAAACCTGAGATCAATTCCTAGAACCTGGAGAAAAAGCTACCTTTAAAAAGATACAAATGACTCCCAGGTCTTAGTTGCACACACATTTAATCCCATTGGGGAGGCAGAGGCAGGCAGATCTCTGAGTTTGAAGCCAGCCTGGTCTACAGAGAAAATTCCAACAGCCAGAATCACACACACACACACACACACACACACACACACACACACACACACACGAACACACACAAAAAACCCTGTCTTGAAAAAAATCAAAAAACATAAAAACATAAACAAACAAACAAACAAAAACCTACATGCCTTTAACCCCAGCACTTGGGAGGCAGAGGCAGAGGCAGAGTGAGTTCCAGGACAGCCAGGACTAGAGAGACCCTGTCTCAAAAACAAAACAGCGTCAGGCAGTGGTATTATCGAAACCTGAAACCCTGTCTCGAAAAAAAAAAAATCTAAAAAAACCAACCAACCAAACAAACAAACAAAAAAAAACCCAGCATTAATGGGGAACTGATGGCTCTTCAGTTAACAGCACTTACTGCCCTTGAAGACAACCAGGGTTCAGTTCTTGGGGTTTTGTTTGTTTGTTTGTTTGTTTGTTTGTTTTGAGTCAGTGTTTCTCTGTGTAGCCCTGGCTGTCCGGGAAATCATTAGGTAGACCAGGTTGGCCTTGAACTCCGAAAATCCGCCTGCCTCTCTCGGCCTCCCAAGTGCTGAGATTACAGGCGTGCACCACCACGCCTGGCTCAGGGTTCAGTTCTTAGCACTGGAATGGCAGCTCATAAATAACTGTCTGTAACCCCAGTTCCAAGGGACCTGCCAAAACTTCTTCTGACCTCTGCAGACTCCTTCATGGATGTGGTGCGTGTATATACAACATATGTTCAGGCACATACACATAAAATAGCTTTTTATAAAAAGACACTAATATCATGCCTGAAGCCAAATTCAAACAAGGTTATACTCAGAGAGGCCGGTGAGATAACTGGATGTCGGGCAGTGTGAGGATAGAGTTTGTGTGTAAGGTATCATGACTATTGTACTATTGTACTATTTCCTGCTATGTTCATAAAAGCTCCATGAAAACATGCTACAAGCAGGTCTGCTCTTTTTACATGCTTTATCTAAAGCAAAAACCCCTAATGTTAAAAGTAAATTACAGAAAATCATTGTAATGAGGGCATAAACTGTGAGGCTAGACACAAGCTTGCCAGCTACTGAGACACTACAGTTTCCATGGCCTATGTCAATGCCATATGTCCCCTAGTGTCCCACTGTGACCAAGAACCCATATTGGAGCCAGACGGTGGTGGTGCACACTTTTGATCCCAGCACTCAGGAGGTAGAAGGAGGTGGATCCTATGAGTTCAAGGCCAGCCTAATCTACCGAGCAAGTTCCAAGACAGACAGCCCTACACAGAGAAACCCTATCTGGAAAACAAAACAAAACAAAACAAAAAACAAACAAACAAACAAACAGTCTTGGTAGGCCTTTCCCACAATACTCCATAAGGTCAAGGATCCAATCTTCTCACTCATCCTCAGGAATGTCTCACAACTGTGAGTGAAATAAATCACTGACCTCTAACTCTCAGCATGGCTGCAGGTTGCCAGGGAGGAGACAGAAGGTGCTCAAGGGCCAGGAAAGACTGCAGTGCTGTCAGGCTGAACCTGTGCCGCTACACTAGTTTTCTGCAGACCTAAGCCACCAGAAGCTGGGCCACAGACAGAGATTGGTCAAGTCCTTCTGGCATGGCCGACTATGTTCCCAGGGAACTCTCCTGATGAACCGCCACAACTAACAAGTTCTGCAGGAAAATGGGGCTGAGCCATTAAGGCCACATAGGTACCCAGCATTTCACAAATGGCCCACGGGGTGGAACAGCACCTCAGTCCTCAGACCTTCTGCAAGTCTGTCCCATCATCTCTAGGACCTGGTTCAGAATATGGCTTCTAAGTCCATGTAATCTAGAGACTCTATGTTTTTTCAGTTTAGCAGAAAACCCCGAGAGAATGAAAAGTTGTATTTGGCAAATAAGCCTCTTCTGTTAAAGGAAACTGGCTTTCTGAACAGATCATGTCATTGTGGAGAGTTGGAGTGTTGCACATCCAGAGCCACACTATCCTGGGTTATCTCTTCCCCCCCTTAAAAGCCACTTGTTGCCCACACTTTGTTGCTTGACCTAACACCCCTTTGACTATCAGGTTAAACCACTGGAGTCTATTCTTAACAGACTGCAGGCTCCCACCAACCAAAGCCCAGAGCATCATCAGACCGCAACATTGTATCCACAGCCTACAGCAGGACATCTAAGCTTGGCTGTGCTGCCTGCTTCATGTTCCCACCAATGTATTCCTAAAAGACCTGTCTGTCTTTTGTTCTGCAGTCACACACAGTTCAACACTGCTTCCATATTGGGACATTTTACATGGGGCAACCTGAATCATCAGGGCTGTGGGTTATTTTTTTTCCATTCACTTATTTTTATATTTATGTAGGGGTGAAGGTATATGTGTGCCACAAGCAAACACAGCAGTCAGATGATGACTTGTAGGGTTGTTTCTTGCTTCCAGCATGTGGTATGGAACTCAGTTCAACAGGCTTGGCAACAAGTGCTTTTACCCACTAATCAACTCACTAGCCTAAGAGATATGTTGTGTGTGTTGACACAGTTCTCTGCCAAAGCTGAGACCACACAAAGCAGATTTAAAAAAAAAAAAAAAAAAAAAAAAAAAAAGACCTCCTGGGCAATGGACCTATAGCTTCTCATGCTCTCAGAATCAACACATAGGGACTGCTTCAGGAAGGGTTCTGGGGTTGTTTCTTTAATCAGTGCTGTCTAGTCAGGTATTTCCCTTTCTGAAATCTAGAGAAAACCCAGGAAATTAGTTCTGGCTGGGCATCATTTTCACCTTCCACCTTCTCCACAAATAACTCTAGGCTGGGGGCAGGGCTCTCTCCTTTCATCTGCCCCCAAGCATACCATCAGAGAAACCCCTCCCCAATCTGGGACACTCAATGATTCTTCTGCTACCCAATAAATGCCTATCTACTTCAAAAAGGGCCCTCCGAAGCTCTTCTGAAGGTGGCCCCCTCCTGAATTCTTCTGAAGACCCCCTCTCTGTGCTGTCTTCTGTCTTATAAGGACCTGACTCAGCTGGGCGGTGGTGGCGCACCCCTTTAATCCCAGCACTTGGGAGGCAGAGGCAGGCGGATTTCTGAGTTTGAGGCCAGCCTGGTCTACAGAGTGAGTTCCAGGACAGTCAGGGCTATACAGAGAAACGCCGTCTCAAAAAAACAAAAAACAAAAACAAAACAAAAAAAAAAACAAGGACCTGACTCAATCAGGCTCAAAGTGCCCCACTACTTCCATGAATTCTCCCACTTTATACTCTTTTTTTTTTCTATATTCTTTGTTTACATTTCAAATGATTTCCCCTTTCCCAGTTCCCCCCTCCCCATATGTCCCATAAGCCTTCTCTCCACCCATTCTCCAATCACCTCCCTCCTTCCCGCTTTACTCTTACAATGTATCTTTAGGTTACTTATAAAAATAGATCTAGAGGCAGATATGCTGGTACATACCTATGATCCCAGGACACAAGAGGCTGAGGCAAGAGGAGCTGGGGTTACAGGACAGCCTAGCCTACACAATGATGCCTTGTCTCAACCAAACAGGAAAGGAGAGGGAGGTTAGGGGCAGGCGGATTTCTGAGTCCGAGGCCAGCCTGGTCTACAGAGTGAGTTCCAGGACAGCCAGGGCTATACAGAGAAACCCTGTCTCAAAAAAACCAAAACCAAAAAAAAAAAAAAAAAAAGATTCTCCAATGCCACTATAAACTTGCTAAAATACCTAGTCATGGGAACCTTTGCTGTTAAAACCAGGAGGAACCAGCTAGATAGGATCTCTACAAGGCATGGCACGCAGGAGGAATTCTAAAGCCACCTTTTCTCATATATCTGTAATCTTAGCATCTGAGAGGTGGAGGCAGGAGGATCAGGAGTTCAAGGCCAGCCTGGGCATTTAAGAGCCTATCTAAAAAAAAAAAAAAAAAGCATTTGTAGCCAGGCAGTGGTGACACATACCTTTAATCCCAGCACTCAGGAAGCAAAAGCAGATGGATCTCTGGGAGTTTGAGGCCAGCCTGGTCTACAGAGTGAGTTCTAGGACATAGCTACACAGAGAAACCCTCCAGTTAGTTTCTGCAGGAAAATGTTAGTTTCCAATCCTCAAAACCCCTACTTGACCAGACAGGAAAACTTGTTCTGTCCCAAGAGATCACATAGCAGCAACACAGTACAGGAATCCTCAAACAGTGAAGTTTCATCAGTGACCAAGCTAAGGCCAAATATACAATTCCACCCTCCCTCAAGGGTAGGTAGGGACAACGGAGTCTAGAGAAATGTCAGAAATACACCAGACATGGCAGCCATGGGTATCATGACAGCACCTTTCTTCCCAAGGCCACCATAGTCACAGCATTTACTGTCAAGCTTGACAGATAAACTTATGCAAAGGGCAAAGCAAAGGGCAAAGCAAAACAGAACTGATTAGGCCCAGCCAAGGGTACCACCATATTCTCATAGAGCCAATCATTCCTCAACATGAAGACCCAGCAGAAACTATCTGGCTGTATATCCTGGGTGGGCCTGTCAGACCCCAGACACATACCAGAGCATGACATGAAGGAAGAGTCACACAGAAATGCAGAGAAGAGAACATACTATGTAATGATCCAAATAGCTCTGGAGGAATTAAAAACAACTCTCCTAGACCAAGATAGAGGATGAGAAAGTTAAGTCACAAAGACAAAGTTGGGTCCACAATCTGAGCACATGGCTACACCAGCAACCCTTGGACAGGCTCCTACACCAGCCCAGGCTTCTACTCCTCACCAGTCCCAGGCCTAGTGAGGGTCCTCATTTCTCTCCCAGGCAATCAGGCTACTTTGAGTGGACAGTGCTGCTTGGTTGCATTGCCTTTTGGTCACCTCTTCAGTGCCTGTCTTCATCTGTCACTTGGGTGTCATCTTGCAATACCCAGGAAGCTATTGTGCCACAGGAAATGTAGTGAGAGGAAGGAATGCTCAATACAACTCCTCCTCTAAAAGGCCTGGTGAGGTAGCATGGCCTATGGGACTCACAGCTAAACCATTATCCACTGACCCTAGAATTCTTGACAGCTCCCAAAAGGTAGGAAGAAATAAAGCAGGAGACTCTCCAGCCCCATAAATCTGGGTCTGTGCTGGGACAGCAGTAACATAGCCAAGCTCTCAGCTCAAACACCACAGCCAATTCCCAAAGACCAAACCATCTGTCAAGATGAGACCGACCCCTCTCATTCCAACTCCTGCAGTTCTCAGTTCAGCCATGACAATGCTCTTTGCTAACGTTCAGGAAAGATCTGAAGAGCCCTGTCATGGTGGACATGCAGTGGTTATTTTGACAAATTTTGTATAAATTTAGAATCACAAAAACAATCCCTACTCTTTCACAACAGCTTTTTTTAGGAAGGAAACAAGAGCAGCTTGCTGGCTTTGGCCTTGCAATGATCTCATCAAGATGAGAGTGCACACGGGTCATGCAGGCTTCGCTTTAAGCACAGTCTTGGGGAAGGAACCAGAAGTGACCTTTACTAAACATTGGCTCCCAATCTTTAGACAAACACAGTTAACTCCGGCTGTACAAGAGGTGCCATTATAGGTGAGACAAATGGCCTTTACCTAGCTGCCCCAGAACCTCAGCTTTCTTTAGGTTCCCAAGATTTGTAGCTTTTGCCAGGAGCTACACAATCCATACCAAAGTAAAACCTAACCATGCTTAGAGCTGTGTAAGTGAACAGCTGACTTCAGCCTCCAGTCTCCATTCAGCAACAGCAAGAACAAGTCTTGTTAGTATCTACCTGCTGAGCAAGTTTTATAGCCACAGAGGACTCAAAGTTTATTAGGAATTCATGCAGGAAATGGGAAGTGTCCAGGCCCAGAGAAAGACAAGGAAAGCAACAGCATTAATCACCTGCTGTTTCCATTCTCCACACCAGCAGGGTGGCCCTCAATTGCAGGCCAAGAAGGTGCTCAGCAGGGTCCCTTAACAGCAGCCACTTGGGATGGGGGAACCTGTCACCTTTAAAGGGAGCCTGAAGTCCACTATTCATAACAGTTTCCTTCCTTCACTAGATCACATTTAGCAAGCAAGTGACAAAAAGCATACCACACACTTCAAGAACATTATCTTATAATCCAGCACCATGTATCTCAAGTACACACAAGATGAGCCCAGTGCTTTTGTACAAAAATGTTTGTTTTAGTCATCATTATGCTGCAACAGAAGAGAACTGTTCAAAAGCTGCTCAAAGGAGTGGGTGGGAAAGTTGTGGATGGGTCTCCTCACAGCTTATGTCTGCCACTGAGACAACAGCAGAATCAGACAAGTGGTTAATCCTCTGCTACATGTGGCTTCTCTTCCCCCACCCCACCCCCACCCTGCTGATCAAAACCACAGCTTTGGCAAGAGCCAAGAAAAGAGGAGCTGCTGCAGAACCAGATGGATGACCCTTGGTCACCCATGAGTGAGAACACCTCAGGGCATCAGACCAGCCCTGCTGACACTTTATTTGGCTGCTTCCTCTCCCACTCTAGGCTCTTCATCAGCTTGCTCAACATCACTCTGTAGTCCCTTAGCTGAACTGGTTTTACTGTGCTGAAAAACTTGTCATGATAAAACCAAACCTACCCAGATCACACCCAAGATCCTGTCTGAGCACTGGGGCCAAGGGTGAACAGCTGCTAAGACCAAGGTCAGATAATCCATAAACCCCATTCCTCCTGACAAAAGACTAAAAGGGAATGAAAAGAGAAAAGCTGCTAAATTCAATCAGTGTTTATTTTGTCTGAAGAAAGGTGACTCAGCTATTGATTAAGTGATAAAGATCCTTGATCCAAAAACAGGCTCTGAATATCAGAAGGCCTGGGACTGGACAATTAGCCAGGACCACTTCCCTCTGTCCTTTCAACCCCACCTGCCTAACCTCCCCTGGCTGCATGTAACTAGTAAATCTAGAGTGCTGTCTTTGCTACACACCACTGGGAGAGGCCAGCACTAGGATGGAGCATTCATGGGAGTGAGATACACCCCAGATCTGGCCCAAGTCCTTTAACAGTTTCTGGGGTGGCCTCACTTATGACACTAATGGTGCTTTTTCCCCCCTCTCCAGGGTGTCCCAGACACTGGATCATAAGGGTGGATCACAACCTTATTCTGGCTTTGAAGCATTGTTATAGACAGGCGGTGGTGGCACATGCCTTTAATCCCACTACTTGGGAGACAGAGGCAGCTGGATTTCTGAGTTCGAGGCCAGCCTGGTCTATAGAGTGATTTCCAGGATAACCAGGGCTATACAGTGAAACCCTATCTCAAAAACAAACAAACTAAAAACAAATTTAAAAAAAACCCAAAAACAAACCAAAACAAAAAAGATTGTTTAAACTGGGCGGTGGTGGCGCACGTCTGTAATCCCAGCACTCTGGGAGGCAGAGGCAGGCGGATTTCTGAATTCGAGGCCAGCCTGGTCTACAGAGTGAGTTCCAGGGCAGCCTGGGCTACACAGAGAAACCCTGTCTCAAAAAAATCAAATCCAAAAAACCAAAAAAAAAAAAAAAAGCATTGTTATTTTATGTCAAGAGCAAATATACAAGGTACCATGCTGCAGCTGGCACTTGCAACATCTAGCCTTTAGCCAAATTATACTCATTTGCCAGGTGATCCACTGTGACTACTGTGACTACCTCCAGAGATTCCAAAGCAGACTCAGTACATGCTCCCAACAGCCCTCTTGTTCTCCATACATAACTGCTCTTACACCAAGAACTCCAGCATTCACCAATGCAGACACTTACCAGGTATTTTTCCAAAGGAGTATCTCAGTCCTTCTAAAAAACTGTTGCACACAGACTCCAGCCAAGAGCCCTAGGGACCCCACGTACCTGATATACTTAGCACAAGTCTAGAACACGCCAGTACCCAGGCCAGGTCAGGCCCTGTCAGCCCCACCAGGTTAACATCCTGTTTACATCCATCATTCCTCAGCACAGACTAAGAGTTCAGAATATGTTTCTCAAAATTAACCAGGTATTCTAAAGGAAGGCAGACATTCTAAAGACAGGAGAAAGCAAGCAAAGAAAGAAACATACACCAGCAGCCAGCAACAGTGCACACAGTCACCTCTTGGAAGCTAGCCCTTCCAGGCTCACTACCACCATGGCACTGAGACTTCGTGGAAGACTGCTCACCAAAACCACCAAGTGAAAGACATCATGTTTGGAAGTTCTGCCAAGCAACCCCGATTCTGTTTTCTGAATTTGAAGAGAACAGGAAGTATCAATAAAGTTTATGGACACATCACAGGGAGCACATGATCATGTTTATAAAGGGCTGCAGGTACAGATTAAACCAGTTGCCTCATGAGGCTATAATAGCAGCAGTAGAAATGTGTTAACCCGTATGATCTCATTATGGGTGATTGTGAGCCACCATGTGGTTGCTGGGATTTGAACTCAGGACCTCCAGTAGAGCAGTCAGTGCTATTATCGGCAGATCTATATCTCCAGCCCGATTGAAGTATTTTTAAAATTTATGTGTATTGGTGTTTTGTCTGTACATCATGTGTGAGTTACCGGCAGTTATAAGCATCCACATGGGTGCTAGGAGTTGCACCTGGGTCCTCTGGAAGGGCAATCAGGACTCAACTGCTAAGCCATCTTTCAAGCCCCGAAGATTTATTTCTTTATTAAATACAGAATGTTCTGCTTGCATGCCAGAAGAGGGCTCCAGATCTCAATATAGATTGTTGTGAGCCACCATGTAGTTGCTGAGAATTGAACTCAAGACCTGGAAGAGCAGTCAGTGCTCTCAACTTCTGAGCCATCTCTCTGAAGTATTTTTAAAAATCTAGAGGCGGGCAGTGGTGGCTCACGCCTGTAATCCTAGCACTCTAGGAGGCAGAGGCAGGCGGATTTCTGAGTTCGAGGCCAGCCTGGTCTACAGAGTGGGGACAGCCAGGACTACACAGAGAAACCCTGTCTCAAAAAAAAAAAAAAAATCCAAAAAGCAAACAAACAAACAATAACAACAACAACAAAATTTTGGTTATTTATTATTATGGGGGGAACACACATGCAACAGGGCATATGCAAAGCCCAAGGACAGCTCTGTGGAGTCAGTTCCGTTGGTGTCATGGGTCCTGGGACTGAACTCAGGCCCTCAGGCTCTCTGGCAGTTGCATTTACCCTCTAAAAGGTAAAATCATGGTCCCATGATTGAAGTGCTTAACAACTGTGTTCAAATACTGACTGAGTTTGGGACTAAACCCTGCCCTGGACAATTAGTGCTAAACAGGACATCAGATGTCCACATCCAAATGGAATCAGGTGATGACAAGGAGACACTGACTTACACTCACAGTGACACCACAGAGGCTCACAGCAAGTCAGAGTGACCATACCTTGAGGTGTCCAGGATGTTTTTATAAGTACAGTATACCCACTTGATGGCCTTCATTCCACAGCAATGCATTCCAGAGCACAGATCTGCCTGGCAAAGGCTCTCTGACCTCTCCAACTGCAGTATGTCATGTGTGGTATCATTCCTAGGTGCCTGTCTCACCCTGAAGGTGGAAGAACCCTACAGCACACCACATAATATAGCTATATATTACCTACATTCCTCTCAGTAACACATTTTTCAGTCAAAGGCACAGAAGGCAAGAGGAAATAGTGACAGCTCCCGTCAAACAGCCCAGAGACCAGCCAGTACCCAGGAACGCACCACAGCCTTCCCATTAACCCCATACCACCACATCAACCTCCGTGAGGACTGTCACACAACTTCTACCCAAAGGCACACTGTGTACCTAGCTACCATAACAAGGCTGTCTGTACATCAGAGAAATAATCTCCAAGATGCAGTCAACTCTATTTTAGGCAGCACAGGAAAATAAAACACACCAAAAATGTTCTAATCAAAAAAAGGAATGACAGCCTAAAGAATGGTAGTGTTTAAGGGTTCACACTGCTCTTACAGAGGACCAGAGTTCTGTCTCTAGCAACCATCAGCAGCTCCAGGGGCAGTTAACATCTCTTCTATCTCCACTGGTACTGAAATTGGTACACATAAAACATACAGACAAAATAGTCAGACACACACACATATTAAATCTTAAAAAAAGGAGTATTATATTTTCGATTACCTTTATAATCTCATAGCATCTCCAGAAGTGCTGGGCAGGAGGATCAACGTTCAATGGCTTTGTTTCTTTATTTGTTTGAGACAGGGTTTCTCTGTGTAGCCCTGGCTGTCTTAGAACTTGCTCGGTAGACCAGGCTGGCCTCCAACTCACAAAGATCCACTTGGCTCTGCCTCCCAAGTGCTGGAATTAAAAAGATGTTTATCGCTGAGCCTGGCAATATTAACATGTTTAAAAAAGAATGAAGCGGGTGTAGGTGTGTACATTTAATCCTAGCATTCTGAGAGGCAGGAAAATATCTGAATTCAAGGCCTGCCTGATCTACACAGTGAGTTCTAGGTCCACTAGGGCTACAATAGTAAGATCCTCTCAAAAAAAAAATAAGAGGTTTTATTAGCATATATTAACTATACATAATTGTGAGTTTCAATGACATTTTCATACATGTTACATAATGTGTTTTAATCAGATTCACCCCCCTTGTTACCCCCTCTTGCCTACCTCCCCAAGTTTGCCATTTTCTCTTTTTTTAAGGTTTATTTATTTTATGTATATGAATACACTGTAGCTGTCTTCAGACACTAGAAGACACTCTTCAGCAGAAGAGGGCATCAGATCCCATTACAGATGGTTGTGAGTCACCGTCACCGTGTGGTTACAGGGAATTGAACTCAGGACCTCTGGAATAGCAGTCAGCGCTCTTAACTGCTGAGTCGTCTCTCCAGCCCTTTATTATAGATTCTTATTAAACATATTGAAAATTTTATTTTAACTGGGTAGTGGTGGCACAAGTCTTTAATTCTAGCACTTGGGAGGCAAAGGCAGGCAATCTCTGTGAGTTTGAAGCTACAGAGCTAGTTCCAGGATAGCCATGGCTACACAAAGAAACCATCTCAAAAAGAAACCAGAATTAATTTTTTTTTTATTCTGTGTATGTATGTGTGTGTATACATGTCCATGCGTGTATATATGTGTGTGTACACAAGTCATAGTGTACATGCTGAGGTCAGTGGACAACTTGGGAGCTAGTTCAAGATTTCTACCTTATAGGTACCCAGGATCCACCTTAAGTACGGCAGAAAATGCCTCTCCCCAGTGAGCTCCATACCTTGCTTTTTGTGAGAGGACAATTTGTTGTTTGAGTGCTGGGATTAAAGGGCATATGCCACTACGCATTGCTAAATTATTTTGTTTGTTTGTTTTTTCCAGACAGGGTTTCTCTGTATAGCCCTGGCTGTCCTATGTATACATACAAATATGTATACATAGATATACATATATACATACAAATATGTGTATGTATATATGTATGTGTGTGTATATATACGTGTGTGTGTGTGTGTGTGTGTGTGTGTGTGTGTGTGTGTGTGTATGTGTGCATATGCATGTTTTAGGGAGAGGGTATTTTTGAGACAGGGTTTCTCCACATAGCCCTGACTGCCCTAAAGCTCACTATGTAGACTAGACAGACATTAAACTTGTAGAGATACACCTGGTTCTGCCTCTCTTTTTTTTTTTTTTTTAAATGGCTGCCAGAGCCTGAAGACATCCCCTCCAATATTTATAAGCTTAAATCCTAACTCACAGGGTATGGTTCTGCCTCTTAAGTGTTAAAGGTGTGTACCACCACATCTAGCCTAGCTTTCTTATTAAGGTTTTTATAAGAGGTGGGTGGTAGGTGGACTGGGGATGGGTGGGTCTAGACAGCTTGGACTACAGAGTAAGGTACTGTATCAAAGCAGAAAAAAACAAACAAAAAAACTCGGAGTAATTTCCACTTAGTATTTTTTTGTTTGTTTTTGTTTTGTTTTTCAAGTCAGGGTTGCTCTATGCAGCCCTGGCTATCCTGGAACTCACTATGTAGACCAGGCTGGCCTCAAACTGACCTCAAATGTCCAAGTAGAAGGCAGAGGCAGACAGATCCTTGAGTTGGAGGTCAGTCTGATTTACAAATCAAGTTTCAGGCCAGTCAATGTTAAACAGTGGGACCCTGTCTCAAAAACAAAACAACAACAAAATGAATATGAACTTGCCAGAGGCTATGATGCATGCCTATAATTCCAGAACCTCGAAGTGAAAAGGATCAGACATTCAAGGTCATGCTCAATTACATTTGGGCCCACCCCAGTTACATTAGATCTTCCTCAAAAGTAACAAAATGAATGTAAAGAACATACTAACTGGGGGTGGAGAGATGGCTCAGTGGTTAAGGGCACTGACTGCTCTTCCAAAGGTCCTGAGTTCAAATCCCAGCAACCACATGGTGGCTCACAACCATCCATAATGAGATCTAAAGACAGCTACAGTGTACTCACATATAATAAATAAATAAATCTTTTTAAAAAAGATTTAATATAAGAACATACTAACTGGTATCCAATACTAAATGACCAGCCCTGGAAGCATATACACACAAAGAACATTACACAAACTGAGCAGGTTGTACTTAAGTATTTAAAGATACATAATATGTACACATACATACATACATATCCAAGAAATAGAGGCCACGGAAGAGAACAAAGAAAGTACTAGGGGACTTGGAGGAAATGATGTAATTATATTACAATATCAAAAAAATAAAGCTGGAGATATAGTGCAGAGGCTGTGATCTGAAGTAAGCTTCTCCAGCTTTCTATTCCTCGGGAATAAGGATGTTAGCGACTGCTGTTTGACTCATGCTTCTAATGATCCAGAGCAAATAATTGCTCAAAATTATCGCCCCTTGAGATAAGAGTTGTTATTAACAGACTGTACCTGGGGCAAACAGGAAGGTAAATTCTATGGAGGACATGCAGCCACCCTTTTCCTCACTGTCACCCTTTAGATGGCACCATCAGAGGCACTGGGAGGCGACGGACAATGTGTCCATTGAAATGTTCCTGTCCCCTTACTCGCATCAGTGAACTAACACTTCGGCGCACCTGTTGCTTGTCAGAGCCCACTGCAGACCACTGACCCATAAGTACCTCTTACTGGTACAGCAGATGTCACATGCTACAAACAAGAAATGAAGGTGGGAGAGAGGATGGGTGACAGCAGGGGCCAAGCTCTCTGCAGAAGCGGTCAGCAGTTCCTTATCCCGAAGGACCCCACTCAGGAGCTGTCCCTGCACCATTTCTGATGATATGGAGCCTAGCCTAACGAAGGCCTCCTCCAAGTGTGTGCGGAGCCCTACAGAACCACTGGTCCAGATGTGCAAAGGCCGACCCAAAAGAGCATAACCCAAAAGCTTGTCCAACTCTCAAGACTGAGGCCCCCCTACTCGGCCGCAGAGGAGCAAGGGGGATTGCGCGCTGCCGCCGGTGCCTCCGCCTCCCCGCGGGGCCCACCGGCCGAAGTCAGCACGGACAGCCCTGGGTACCACGCCGGTGCAGGTCTGAAGGCGCGCTCCTGACTCTGCTGTGGAGACTGAGGCCACGGATCTGAGGCCACGCGGGCACCAAGTTCCGCGCGCGCCCCAAGGGGATGCGCGGCTCGCCCAGCGATCGAGAATGCCGGAGTCCCTCGCGCGCGACCGCGGACCTCGCTCGAGCCCTACGGGGCCCCGTCTCTCCAGTGGTCGCCCGCACTCCCGCGGCCTAGCGCCGCGACTCTCCAGCCCGGGCCTAGCCGCGGCCTAGGTGGCACATGGGCCTCCCCGAGACCCGTCCTCGCGCGCCCGCCCCGCCACAGCCCACTCACCTGAACCCGGTCCCCGCGGCGCCGCAGACCACACAGCAGCCCCGCCCCCGACCGCGGTCGGCAACCCTCTGACACCCAAGCGGAAGTGCGGCCCGCACTCTCGGACCCACAGCCCGCCGCGCCGCTCGCCGCGCCCCGCCGTCCGTCAGCTGCCGCCTAGCCAATCAGCGCTCGGCCCGCAGGCTGTGCCGGGGGCGGGAACATGCCGATCACGTTCTAAGGACAGCTTCTCCCTCGGCCCTATCAGAGTCCAGATCACACGGGGAGTGGCGGCGCGCCCAGCCAATCACCGCTTGGAGAAGGTGGGTCTATGCAGATACTGGAGCTAGAAGGAAGGGGAGGCAGGAGGAAGGGGAGTGACCTTGGGAGAGGCTAGTTTACAAACAGTGAGTCAGGTGGCTGGGCGTGGACGATTCCAGTCTGGTGCTGGGCTAGACCCACCCTTCTGCTCCTGAGACCGCAGACGCCTCTCACGATTGCTGGGTTTTGGACAAAAGGCAAAAGTGGCCTCCAGCCTTTGCGCGCCATTCATAACTTAGCATACCCTGGGGCCAGTTTACCCCTCCAGTTACCTCCCTGGCCGGTTCATCCTGTTTAACACCCTTAGGCGCCCTATGGTCTGCAGTGCCTCCTAGTTAAACCCGGGATCTCTTGGGACACGCCTGCAGCCTGTTTGGCCTCAGGAAAGCTAACTGATCTCTCTGAACACTCAGTTCTCTTGGTAGCCAGGGCTCCCCAGCCTCCTCATCACATTTGAATGTGGGGTCTGGTTTGAGACAGGCGAAGGGACAAAAACCAAGATGGCTACTCACTTGCATAGGACTTTGCCAGGCACAGGAATTGCAAAGGTATGGGGCATGTGGTCCGGTACGGTCCTAGCCAGGAGGTTCAGCTCAATGTCAAACCACAGGGAAGCAAGTTAGATGTCTATTGTCTTTTACAAACCTACCCAGAAGCAGGGGAGGTGAGGGCTGCTATAGGTGTCTGGTCGTTCGAAAGCAGGAAGCCAAGGAGGAAGCAAGTCCCCCAGGTCACCCAGAGTCAGCTACACCTGACATCTGTCCAACAAGGCTTTCCAGTTACTTGAGCAACTACTTGGGGTTTTTGCTAAGCCAGTTTGAGGTTTTGGCAAAGGGGTTCTGAATCCCCTGAAATCAAGACCAGCAATGTATGACCCGTGAACCTTCAGCACACTTCGAAGGATTCTGCCCCAAGGCCACACTTCTTCCTCCAGTACGGTGGTGCCCACACACAGCAACCCCCCCCCGCCCCCAACTACCTCTGTGGCCCACTCTGCAGATGCTCATGTCCTCTGCAAACACGGAGTGAGTACATGGGCCTCTGCGGCCCAGCAGACCCTGTCTGCTTCTCTAGCTCCCACCCCAGGGACAGCCTGGCTTTCTGGTGGCCCCGTCTCAATGGCACAGGGGAGACGTGCTGGGACTGGAAAAGAGCCCCGTGCATGCTCTGCTCCTAAAGAGAGAGACAGAGGGAGGCGGGCCAGGCTTCCGAAACAAAGGCGTTGCCATGGTTACCTCTGAAGAAAGCAACTCCAGCCCGCTGAGGGCTGATGGAAGGGTGCGGCAGCTGGCCCCCCAGCCAGGACAAGGACAGCAAGCCGGTTGCCACGGAGATAGTCAGACTGACCAGGTTCTGCAGTTTTTCTGGGGGCCTGGCCAAGACCAGCACAGAGTCCCTCAAACCCACCACCACCCACACACTCACCTAAATCTCCAAGATCTGCCCCTTTGCAAGGGACAAGCCTCAAGAGGACATAGCTTACCACCTGCCTTTTTGTTTGTTTGTCTGGTTGGTGGGTTTTTTCGAGACAGGGTTTCTCTGTGTAGCCCTGGCTGTCCTGGAACTCACTCTGTAGACCTGGCTGGCCTCGAACTCAGAAATCTGCCTGCCTCTGCCTCCCAAGTACTGGGATTAAAGGCGTGCAGCACCACCTGCTTTTTGACTTTGAGCTACATAGCCCTGCCATGGGCATCCTTACTCAATCCATGGAGTAGATGGGCTGACCTAGGGTGGTCCCTGGGGCTGGGGCAGCATTCCAACCATGTCTTCCAGCTGAGGATAGCCTTGAGTTCCTCACTTCCTGCTTTTACCTCTCAGTGCTGAGCTGACAGGCGCCCACCATTAGTCCTGGCTCTCTCCTTTCTGGGCTGAGTGGCTCAGCATCCCTGTCAGTAGGGGAGGGGCTTCCTCCATCTTCACTGTGTGGCAGTGTTCTCTAGGATGGACTAGTAAGGTATAGAAAGAGGCAGAGTTGACTCTGGGCCCAGCCATGACAGTGCAGACAGCAATAGCTGGAAGGCCCCCGAGGTGTCCATGATGTACATGTCCCCAATATCAGCAGCTGACCAGGGAGGCATACGTCACTGCTCCCCACTTTACAGATGTCAGACCAGGTCTCAGCCCAGTTAATGCCTCCTGAGGGCAAGGCACAGAGAGGTCTGATGGGCCAGCAGTCTGGCTATGTCCAGACTCCAGACCAGGATCTGCCCTGAGTTTCCCAAAGGGGCAAAGGCTGAGGGCCACAAGATTAGATTCCATGTCACAGGACTCCTGAGTAGCTGTAGCTTTGAGTGCTCTCAGCATCTGAGACGTGCCAAAGGACTGTTTGGGGAGTATGTTCCTTCCTGAACTGCTCCTGGGACACAATGGGATGCTATGAGGGCACGCCCCACCCCACAGGGTATAAATAAAGGATACATCCAGTCCCAAGTGCTGAATGGAGGTAGGGGATTACAGGATAAATGGAGGCCAAGCCAACTCTGAGGGCGCAGAACGGAGGCCAGAGGCTCCCTGACAGAACCCCTCTGTCTTCTTGACCAGGGAAAGGATTCATCTGCCTGTGTCTCGCAAGACCCACGCAAGGCCTCCATGACCACAGCTAGTGCTGTGGGTGGTCACAGGCATAGCAGCACGAACCCCACCATGCTGCTTCCCATCCTCACCCTTGAAGGAGGCAGAGCAGAGAAGATCGTTCCCCATTCCGAAAGAGAAACTAAGGCTCAAGAGCAGCAGCTTGCCCAGGGCCCAGCTGCCAGCCACCCCCCCTCTGCCCTTCACCCACTCCACTCTTACCTCTTTGCCAGAGTGCCATCTCTTCATCTCTGCCTGTTTGTAGGCCAGCTGGGCCAGGGTGTGACATCCAGGAACTGGGGTGCCCCTGCTGCGGAGGCCAGCCTGAGGACATCTCCATCCCAGATTCCCAGGCCCCTGACAGGACACTCTTGCAGCTCTCTTCTCAGCCATGCCATGGAATCTTCCGTGGGGACGGGAAGTAGGCTGCCAGTGGGCAGCCTGGCCACAGAGGCCTGGACCGGCTCACGTGGCTCAGCTGATTCTTCTCAGCCAACTTTCAAGTCGCCTCTGCAACGTGACGATGCTGGCTTCCCTGACGGGGAGGGTGGGTATTTTTAGGTTGAACCCGCCTCGTGAAGAGACAAGTTATCAATAGCAGCAGCAAAGGGCTTTCTCTTATTCTTTTTCCCCCTATGGCTTTGGGACACGAACAAGCTGCACCCATTAAACTCTGCCAAAAGGAAGCAGGAAAAGTGGTGTTCCCCAATAAACTTTTCACCCCAAAGTTCCCTCTACACGACAGCAAGTCCAAGTCATGCCAGGCTGACCCCAACCTTCCTTCCTCTTCTGGGAAGCTACCCTATCAACCTGCCCAGTGACAAGCCCTGCAGAGGTCAAGGAGTGAGGATCCAGAGGATGTGGAAAAGGAGGCCCCACAGACTCCCTTCCAAACACAGAAGCTACTGGGCCATTTCTCATTTCCGAGTGCTGTGTGCCCTGCTGTAGGCTGAGTGCTCTAGAGTGGACTGCGTCAGCAAAATGCCCAACTACTCAAGGCAAGTGATCAGGAGGGCCCCCAGGAGTCTGCCTACCTGAGGTCAGGAGGCCTCACTTGCCTGTTAGCTACTGTTTCCTGAGATCAGAGGGACTATGTGAAAAGCTGGTCAAAGCCAGCAGGCTTCTTCCTCCCCCACAAGGCTGACCAGAGTGTGTGGAGGCACCCGCACACAGCCCAGTGTGGACCCAGCATGCAGTGAGCACCGAGTTTTGGTTTTTTTTTTTTTTGACAGGTCACTAGAATGGCACCCTGCTTCTCTGAAGGAAACATTTGAGCCGACTTGGCTGCCTGCCCTTCGGGATTGGTTAGCAAGCACTCTGTTTCTGAGGAAGCCCAGAATAACAAAGGCTTCGACAAAATAGAAGTGTGCTTGTCTCCCATGTGACAGGAGCCCAAGCTGCCCCGTCTGGCTCCTGCTGCATCACTCAGCTAGGGTTCCTTCCTGTCTCATGTCACACCACGGCCCAAAACAGTGGCTGGTGCTCTAACCATCACATCCATCCATCTCTAACCAGAATGGAAAGATGAAAAGAGGGGGGAGGGATAACATTGCTGCCCCCACCCCCAAGATAAACCAGCTTGATAATCTCCCCAGGAGCTGAGGAATGTTCTGCCAGTGAACCAGTGTGCCCCTCTTCCCAGCTGTACCCCAGCTGCTGGAAAGTGGGTTTCTCTCTCTCTTCCCAGCATCCACTTCTCTGCTCACACTTCACTAGCCAGGACTCCATTCTCTGCTACTTTGACAAGGCTGAAACATTGTAGCTGAGGGAGTCAATGGCTTAAGTAAAACAGGCTCAGAAGGGCAGACTGTTACAGTGATCACTTGTCTGATAGGCCTACTTGCTGACCTCACCTCAAGGAGAGTCTGAGACTCCCCCACCCCACCCAGGCCCCAGGGGCTGGAACTTCACATACATACATACATACATACACACACACACACACACACACACACACACACATGGAATTCCACAATACCCTCAGGGAGCCAACGGCAGTGTAGGATGGATGCCAGCCAGACTCCATCTCATAGTCTTTAGGACAACTCCATGCCCAGTATGGAGCTAGCCCAGGGAGCTATGGTTCCTTCCTGGTTGTACAGGAGCTGATGGAAGATGGGTTCCTGTCTTTCTTCCCAGTATCCCCTGAGCACCTGCCACGCACTGACCCTGGCCTGGACCCTGAACACAGATGCAGAGTACACCTGAGCAGAGAGAGGTCCCGGAACCTGGCCCCGATCCACCAGTCCCAGGGGCCCATGTTGGGTGGCAAGAATATACGCACATCCTCGTGCAGGGAACTGGCAGGGCGGGAGAGAACTGGAGGAGCGACAGCTGGGCTGGGTTAGATTTAGCTTGCTGAGAGCCAAATGCGTTGGCCGGAGCCGCTGGCTGGGCCTCAGTGCCAGGGAAGCTGCATACCAGATGGGAGGGGCAGGTTAAACACACCCGGGGAGCCTAGCTGGAGAGCAGAGATGAGGTTCAGGACAGAGAATGGAGGTTTCTTCTTCTTTCCAGTAGCAGCCCAGGCCAGTGAGGAAGGCAGCCACGGCCACCCACCCTCCCTTCCTGGCACCAGCATGTTTCCTCCATAAGGTGGAGCTAAGGACATAGGGGAAGAGAGCCTGGTAACTGGAGTCCTTCTGGGAGAGGGTATGCACCCTCACCCCATCTTGGGAGAGGCGGTCAAGAAAGACACAGCCAAGGACCTAAGTGCCCACTGACTGTGTGACAGACTGGGTTACCACAGAGGTCACGTGCCCTGGCCCCTGACCTGTGGTGGAGAGGATGAGGTGGTCTCTCACAGTGTTGTAATCTAGCCAGGAGCCTTGCTGGGCACAAGCCTATGCCAATGTGCAAGACCCAAGCTGGATTTACTACACGGGTATTGCTGTCTTGAAATTCTTCAGCCACATTCTTTTCATAGCAAAATCTACAGCCACCCTATAGAAGGAATGGGCTGGGTAATGGCCAATTCCTCAACCAGCTCAGTGACTTTCCCCTGCAGATATGGGGATGGGCCGGGCTATCAGGTTGGGGTTGTTTAGGGAAGAGATGGAGGGGCTGATAAAGGGTCTCATGCTGGGCACTTTGCCAGGGCTGGAAGAAGTCAGGAAACCCAAGACTTCCTTAGCCATGGCTCTAAAGTGACTCACGGCTAGGCCTCCCTAGAGCACCCCTGGAAGACAGAGTTAGCTCAGGGCTTTCCCAATACCCTCACCTCAAGAGCAGCCTGACCTTCTGAGCCCTTGGCAATAGGAGATGGCACAAGTAGATCCTACACAGACAACCCAGGTAGAGCAGAGCCCAGAGTCCACATGGGTTTTTACCTGTCGTTTGTTCTGTGTGTCTCCATTTTCCTGGGGCTTGGGAAGGTATGTGAAAACCCTTCAGAGGGCACCTGGTCATCTGCACATGGTCCATCTAGGAGCTACCTGGACTCCTCTCCATCAGCAGGCAGATCTCACACAGAGGCACCTGACAGCCAGATGCAAGGTTTGAGTACAGACCCCTTTACCTGCTGGACTGTGAGTTGAGATACAAGCCTAAAGGTGCCACACTGAGGGGAGGGGCTCGCCAGGAGAGCAGAGCCAAGGGGACACAGGTAGCAGTTAGACTCCTAAAACCAGCCATTCCTACGGGAGGGTGAAATGAGCAACTTCCTCCACCAGGCTCGCCTGGCTGGGATCCCCCTTCGAAACCAGGAGTGGTAAGACACACCTTTAGTCCCAGCACTTGGGGAAGTGGAGGCCAGTGGATCTCTGTGAGTTAAAAGTCAGCCTGGTCTACACAGAGAGACCCTGTCTCCAAACAAACAAGCAAACAAACAGAAGACAGTCTAGCCTCCTTCTCAGTTCCCCGGCTCAGCACTGCCACTGTCCACACATGACCACTGTTGTCCCAGCTGGAACAGGTAAGCACTGGCTCCGCCCGATTGAGTTCTGTAAAACTACAGCTTCACCTGTCAGCACCTGCACAAGCCCCCATAGGTGCCCATCCCCGCTCCAAAGCCCGCCACCAGCACCTCAGCCCCACTGTCTTCGACAAGTCTGGGGGCCTTAGGGTACACCCTCTTTTGTTTTCCTGTTGTGTTCTGACTCTGTGGGCTGTGAGAATGTCAGATAAATGAATGTGTGGGATGCAGGTATCAACAAGGATCTCAGACACCCACCCAGATCCTAGGCTTCTATGGAGATATAGGACATGTTCCTGTTACTGGCTTGTCTCTACAGCCTGGGTCAGCTTCATCCTGTTGTCACCTTATTATCTCTCTCTCCCTCCCTCTCTCTCTCTCTCTCTCTCTCCCTCCCTCTCTCTCTCTGTCTCTCTCCCTCCCTCCTGCTCTTCCTCTCTCTCTCTCTCTTTCCCCCTTCTTTCTTCCCTCCCCCTCTCTCCCCCTCCCCCTCTCCCTCCCCCTCCCTCTCTCTCTCCCCCTCCCTCTCTCTCTCTGTCTCTCTCCCTCCCTCCTGCTCTTCCTCTCTCTCTCTCTCTCTTTCCCCCTTCTTTCTTCCCTCTCTCCCTCTCTCCCTCCCCCCCACCCCCAGTTTCTGAGGCCCCATCCTTCCTCTCAAGGATCCAAGGACTTGCTGGGCGGTGGTGGCACTTGCCTTTAATCCCAGCACTCAGGAGGCAGAGGCAGGCGGATTTCTGAGTTCGAGGCCAGCCTGGTCTACAGAGTGAGTTCCAGGACAGCCAGGGCTACACAGAGAAACCCTGTCTCGGAGAAAAGGAAAAGGATCCAAGGACTTGCCTTCATTCGTTGCTTTCTCAGCCCTCCTTTATTTTCCCAGCAGGCATCTGTTCCCAGAGGAACTACCCAGACTCCCACAGGACATCAAGAGTAAACAGAACCACCTTACAGAGGGCAGGGGATTCCAAGCAGCCCTAAGCCAACATTCACCCTTTTTTTTTTAACTGTGCTTCTGAGGGCTGTAGAGGGAGAGGGCTCAGGGCTCTAAGAGTCAAGGAGTCCACATAACTCTGGGGTGGGTTTGGGGGCTGGGCATATTCACAGAAGTACGGGCACTACCCTGATCACAGAGTACAATGAAGGAACCCTGGAGAAACCCTGAGGGTACCCTCTAAGGTGCTGGTGGGATGATCCTGAAGGTATGTGACTGGGAGGGGGTTTCCTATGGGATGCATAGCACCCATCCCCCATCAGCATCCATGCTCCACCTGGGTGGTGCTCCTCTGCCGAGCAGTTAGACTCCAGGACAAGCCCAGTGAACCAGTTCAGCAGACTCTCCCCCACCCAGGACAGGGGAAGAATGGACAGGGGAGGCCTGGTCCTCCCATGACCTTAGATGCTGAGTGGAGGGCACTGGTTGGCTACATGGAGTATGATTAGCCCCCAACTTGACCATCTAGCCTTGCACTGTCAGACCTGGGTCTATGTCAGAGGCAAGAGTGGAGTGACTGCAGTGGGGCCCAGGAGACAGTCAAGTAGAGGGCAGGAACCTAGAGATATCAGGAGATGAAGCATTCAGGATGGACAAGGCCATGACAGCAGTCAAACAAACAGAATATGGAGCCCAGACCTTTATGGAGAAGGTGGGACTTTCCAGAAAAGATAGCAGGTGACCAGTCACAGTCAGCTACAGGTCAAGAGTTCAGACAGAGGTCCAGCATTGTGGTACAACCTTTAATCCCAACACTGAGGGAGCAGAGGCAGGTGGATCTCTCAGTTTAAGGTCAATCAGGTCTGCAGAGTGAGTTCCAGGTAGCTAGAACTATACAAAGAAATCCTGTCTCAAACCTCCCCCTCCAGACAGAGGAATGACTTAGACTTACCTATAAGGAACCAGGCCAAGGGCATTGAGGGGCTCCATGTGGGTATCATCTAGGCTGTCGGGAGAGGATCTTGTAAAGACAGGCAGAGTTGAACAGAGCACAAGGGATTGTGCCTCCTCTCTCTCCAGAGCAAGGCCCTCCATTGTAACACCTGAAGCCGTCTGAGAGCTGGCCAGATCCCCTCTGTCGTGTGGCATTCACCATTCATAGCTGCCTAGAACAAGCCACAGTCCAATGGCCCCGGAAGAGCGCTGGTGTGAGGAGTGTGGGAGCTTGGCTAAGTGGGTAGGCAGGCTTACTGTTGCCATGCCAGAGTCTGGGAGTCTCCACCAAACACTCTGGGGAAGGACTAGAGCTTCCGGCCATTGGCTGGGCTCTATACCATCACAGGGCCCCACACCAACCCACATTCTGCCTGGGAGCCTTGAAGCTTTCTGGAATAGGGCTGCATCCACTTCTCTCTCTCTTTCCTGTTGTGGTTGTCTTGGACTTAGCACTCAAAGGACAAGACCAGGTGCTAGAGCTGAGGTCCAGCAGCTACGGTGTTCATCACCCACCCAGACTCCAAGAGTGATAGCTTGGTCTGTGGTGGCACCTCAGGGAGCAAGCCTTCCAAGACCCTGTCTTCCGTTATGACACAACAGCCTCTCCAGCAGCCTCACTGCCAGCTGTGACATCAGCAGACTAATGCCACACTCTGTATTACCCTATTGCTTACTCTGTCCGATGGGAAACTTGGCACAGCTGCCCCAAGAGACCCCACTACAGTTCCTGTTCTGTTGGGGTCATATCTCTGAGGGACAATGTGTGAGCTCCTGATGCCAGCACAGGCTAGTTGGTTGAACGGCGATCCCAAGGGCAGCTGCAGGCCTGACTGATTGCAGCTGGGATTGCCAATACTCCCCTTCTCTGTCCCCTCCCTGGTCATTGTGAAGTTCGAATTATGTGCACCCACACCATGGCCAGGG
This sequence comes from Apodemus sylvaticus, assembly GCF_947179515.1. Classification (NCBI taxonomy): domain Eukaryota; kingdom Metazoa; phylum Chordata; class Mammalia; order Rodentia; family Muridae; genus Apodemus; species Apodemus sylvaticus. The sequence continues at coordinate 163,324,434 of NC_067476.1, read as the reverse complement.
CAGCTACCATGGGCTGTCATAGACAGACTAATGTGGCAGAAGGGAAGAGGAACTGGAGGGAGCTGCAGGGAGAGATCTCAGGGACAGTCTGGGAAAGCAGCAAACACGGGGGAGGCAAGCTGGAAAAGCAGGTTGTTCTTTAAGCACCCAGAGTCTCATCTTCCCTGGACTTTTGAGCTCTAGGCTCAAACAACAGCCATGTCTTTCTTTAAGGATTTCTTGAATTAGTTTTTGTCACATTCAACTAAATAGCAACTCTATCTCCCATCTCTTTTTTCCTCCCTGACACCTGGTCCCTAAAGGGGACACAGAGAGTTGGACTCCGTGTCTGTTCTGCATCATGGCTTCAGACACCATTTTTATCCCATTTGGGCCCTGAGCTCATCAGGGTGCACCCGGATCTGGCTCAGAATGTCACGGGATGGGGGGTTGTGTGTGGGGGGTGGGACAAGGAACAAAAAAAGAAAAATCTGTATTCCCATATTCAAATGAGCTCCTGCAGGAGAGAGCAGACCGCAATTCCACTGAGGAAATGAAACAGTGAGAGAGACCAGGCCCTGGCAATCACCTTGTCCACTACAAGCTGGATGGCTGCCCTTCAACTAGCCCTTGGTAGTTCCTGTTCTCTCGTTATTTCTCATTAGTGAGCAGTGTTCCCGCACAGCACAGGCAGAGCTCTGCGGCCAGAAGCATCAGGCTCACCCTTAGTTCAAGAGAGGAAAGGTCTTCTCTGGCAATGAGAAAAAAGCTGGAGGCAGAAAGCCGCCTGGGACAGCACCAGAGAATGGCACCAGCTAAGCTGAGGCTGTGACCTGAGCTGGCTTCTTCAGCCCAGAGCTGCTCCTGGTCCCCAGTCATGTGTTCCAAGTATCCTTTTGAGTGTGACTGCACCTCAGTCTTGTAACATTCAATACCCAACACCCAGATGATGCCCACTCTGCTCCAAGCCATGGCTGCAAACTCTGCCCTGTACGGTGCTTGAGTCTTAAGCTCTGGAGGTAGACTGGACCTACCTCTTTCCCCTTCCCTCCCACAGCTTATTCCAGGCTTGAAAGACATCCAAAGTCTTCAGGTCCCCACTTGGACTTCATTACACAACTGCCTCCAGCTGGCTGTGGGCATCTACCCTCCACCTGCCCAGTTAACCCCACAGTGGCCAGGGACCTTTAAGATGACTCTCAAGCCCTCTAGGAGTTCCTGACCCACGCCGAGAAAACACCAGCATCCTGTTCACAGCATGAGAAGCCTCTTCCCTTTCCTTCCAAAGCCTTCCCATCTGTCTTCCTGCGCTTTAGCCTAACTGGCCTCCTGGCTGCCTTAGACTGGGTCACCCTGTTCTGCTGCTATCCCCTCCCCCAAACCTCTATTTCCTTCCTCTCCTCTCTCCTGTTTCTCCTATCTATGACCTAGTGACATCTTGTCAGTGAAAAATCCCTTTAAAAATCAGAATCTGGCCCTAGTCGAAGTGGGGTTCACCAGCTAAGGCAGAGCTCGAGGTGAAGACAGTGACCTAATAAAGGGACCAGGACAGGTGGCCAGAGCCACTCCCTGATGTCCTTAGCTGCTGGTCCCCGGGCCTGAGGAGCTCCAGAGATGAAGACTTCTATCCCAGGTGATCCCTAAACAGCATAGTCCCTGATGGGTCATTGAAAGGGATTTTGGGGTGGCTTTTCTTCCCCCACCAACTAAAGCTCCTAAACACTGTGCCTGTCTCCTGCAAGTAAAGTGCCATAGAAATACCTCTGATCCATAGTAGAATATATCCTATATGAAGGCAAGTATCCTTAGAGGCCATTGTCCCCAGCCTGCGTGCCTACAGGAAGCTGTCCCTGCAGCCTATGATGCAGCTGCTCTTCCTGGGCGTGGGTTGCTGGTCTTGGATCACTCTTAGCCTCTTTTGCAGAAAAGTAGTCTCCCGGCCAGGTGCTGCATATGTAGTACCAGCGCTCATGGTTGGGGACTGCAAGCTCTTGCACGGTGGCATAGGCTGAGTTAGCAAGGGTGGCCTGAACCAGGAGAAGGGAGCCACAAAGTTAGTTCATTACCAGATATAAGGACCATTCATTTAGAGTTTGTTTCTGGGATGGGTCCACAGCCAGGCATTCAGAAAAACAAGAGTTTAGCATATGGCATTACAGCTTTAGGGCCCACAGGAGCCTCCAATGTGGCCACTGTACTGTGCTAACATGCCAGTCTGTGAGGTACACTCTGAGGGGGCAGGGCTTCTAGACTTGTCTTCCTTTTCCCTCACAAAGCTCGTCCTGGGAAAATCCTCCAGGGTAGGGTGCCACATAGTGACTTTCCTTACTTACGCATGACCTTGGTCCAATTGGCCAGCCAAGTCCCTCTACCTGAATGCTTTCCATACTAGCATTTCTGCTGGCCTCAGGAGCCTCTATCTCAGGGCTGAACCAGGACTAGGGCCCTCGAGAGGGTGAACTCTAGGTCTGTGTGGCCCTCTGCAGATGACTCTACATCTACATCGGGCAGTGGTTCTCAACCTTCCCACTGCTGTGACCCTTTAATACAGTTCCTTATGGTGCAGTGACCCCCAACCATAAAATTACTTTGTTGCTACCTCGTAAGTGTAATTTTGCTACTGTAACGACTCATGGTGTTAACATCTGATATGGGATATCTGCTATGTGATCCCCCCAGAGGTGTTGCAACCCCCAGGTCAAGAAACACTGACATGGGGTGTCTGGGAGTCTTATGAAGTCATGCATGCAAGCAGTGAGTCTAGCCTATAGGGGGCACCATCACCACCAGCCACTGTCCTTATCAAACCTCTGGGCTAACTCAGCCTTCCTGCTTCTTCTGGTCTCCATTTGTGGAGGAAGACTTCTGGGCTCCCAGAGACTGTGTAGCTTCCCCCCAAGAGCTGAACGGGTGATGCTAGGGTCTGAAGTGACTCTAGTTGAGTGTCCTTATGGAACTTGGCCCCTTCAGAATCCCTATGAGGGTGCGGGGAGCTGGCCTGTAGGACGTGGGCATACTGCCTGGTTTGTTTGTTGTTGTTTTTGTTTGTTTGTTGTTGTTTTTTAAATGTATGTTGAACATTCCATGACATCAGCAAGCGGCGCCATAGACAGCTGTGGGGCGGTGGGGTTGAATTGGGTCCACCCAGCTGCCGGAAGAGTGAGATGCCACCAGGGAACTGCCCTCTGATCCAGGTGGTCCCCAGGTGGTTCTCTGGGGGTGGCAGCAAGTAGCAGCATTCATGGAGGCCTGGACAGGAGCACTTGAAGGAAGGGGGAGACATAGCCAGTGGACCTCCATGTCACATAGTCCTCAGTTCTTCATAGGGTCCCAGCCCCCACTTATCATTGCTGCACCTGGTCAGAGTAATGACCAATACCAGGGTACTTTAGACTGGGGCTGAGCCTGGCCAAGACTTGACAGGGACTTTATAAATGTTTATCAACTCTCTCCCTCAATCCTGTGTCACTGAGGCTCCAGCCATTAATGAGATCTAGGGATCTCTTTACATTTCCCCCAGCCCCATTTCCTGAGGGCTCTGGGAGTTCTGAACATGTCCGGTTCTACTGGCTTTCTCAGGGAGAAGGAGAGAGCAGCGGAGAGAGTAGCAGAGGTGCTGCACAGTGCTGGGAGGGTGAGCTCCGTCGAGCACTTCAGGCCACAGGCGGACTTGACGGGCATGCTTGATTGTACCCACCAGTTCAGCCGGATCTCGCTGTCCAGTTCCAGGACACACGTTACTTTGACCATTAGCTTGGTGCCTGAACCTAGCACAGCTTCTGGACAAGTCAGTGTGCTGTGGAGGGCAGCCTAAGGGTTTGCTTGTAAGAGCAGATCAGGGAAGGCTTTCTGGAGAAGATATATTGGAATTTACCCCTCCCCCATAGAGGCTTCTAGGGTGCCTGGGGGGGGCTGAGACTGTGGGCTTGGGGAGAGAGACCCCTCTTTGCCAGCGTCCCCAAGGTTGGAACAGAGAAATGCCAGTCCCCACTGCTCAAAGTTCTCAGAGAACCACTTGGGGTGGGGGAGGGGCAGGTCCTCACATGACCAGTCTCTGTCTGTCAGTGTGGGGTGCTTGGAGCGGAGCCTGGGGTCCCCCTCCCCCCACACTCATGCAGTCTACATTTCTGTCCACTTTGAGGCATCCACTGATGTGTGCCATTGGTGACAGAGGACAGTCGCTGCTTCCCTCTCCCTCGGGCACTGTTCCCTGTCTGTCTGCTGTCTGTCTATTCATTCGTGGGTCCCAGCCTGATGCTGGGTGGCTGTTTCCCTGACTGTGAATGTCTGTGTGTCAGAGCGTGGGTGTGTCTGTCTGTCTTCAGGGAGCCTCTGCTGCTGACTCTGTCCTTGACCTCCAGTATCTGTGTCAGAGAAGGGGGGCCGGCGGCTTTCCTCCTCCCCCTCCCACAGGCACTAACGCAGCTGCCACCACCCTGGCTGCACCCAGAACTCAGTGACCTCACCTGTCCCCCGCAGCAATGACCACCCCACTGAGGTATCTCAGGGGGCATTCGTGGCGCGAACCAAACTGCTTTGTGG